>NC_136394.1:33124010-33711510 GCF_965140285.1 Lepidochelys kempii
CGCCGCCCCCCCATGGCTCCTGCCAGCTGCTGCTCCCTCCCCCCAAGCCCCTGTGGCACCTGCCCAGGCTCTGGGCTACTGCCCCCATCTCCCACCAGTGGTTCTTGCCAGGGCTGGGGGCACTGGGCTCCAGCCAGGACCCTCCCCCCCACCCTCCCAGCTCCAGCAGCTCTTGCCAGGCTCAGGGATGCCACCTCGTGGTTCCTGCCTGGGCTCGGGGCTCCTGCCCCCACCACTCGGCTCCTGACCCATCTCAGGGACCTGGGCTGGGGACTACCACCCCCTGTGACTCCAGCTGGGACTCGGAGCTTTTGCCTTCCACCGCTCATGCCTGAGCTCCAGGCTTCCGCCTCCTCTTCCCCCCGGGGCTCCTGCCTGGGCTCAGGCTGTTGCCCCCACCCCCACGGCTCCTGTGTGGGCTCTGGGCCGCCCAGGCTCGGGGCTTCTGCCCCCCTTCCTGGATCCTGTCTGGGCTTGGGGCTTCAGTCCCCGCAGCGCCTGCTGGGGCTCGGGGCTTCCACCCCATGGCTCTTGCCAAGGCTTGGGCACCCAATTTTTCAAATTGTCCAGGGCCCCTGGGCACAGGCCCATGTGTTAATCCACAACTGGCCCTGACTAGCAGCTAGGAGCCAGGCTGGGAAGATCGGACCTGTCTCCACCTCCGAGAGCCTCTTCCAGCTGCAGGAAACTCCACAGCACAGAAGTGAGTATGGCAATCCTGAAACAGTAGCTTTGGGCCCCACCCCCAATCCCCTTTTAGATCAGGACCCCCAGGGTTACACCACCATGAAATTTCAGATGTAAACATCTGAAATCGTGAAATTGACCAATTTTAAGACCCTGTGGCAGTGAAATTGACCAAAGTGAACCATGAATTTGGTAAGGCCCTAATCATAATGTAGGTTGATATGCTCCTGTAACTCTTAGTAAATGCATGCCTGTGTTTTTACATTGGCTAGGAAAAGATGATAGGAGGCATCCATCTATCTATCCTTTCTTCCAATACATATGAAATCATCTGCCATTACTCAACAGCACATCCATGCATTTATCAACAACCTTAATGGGAAGAATCTTGAGGAGAGCCTCACTAAAACTTGAGCACTACTAGGGCCAAATGGAAGTACAAAAAGGACATGTTCTCCAAGAATGTGGAGGACTCCAAGAGAAATGCAAGGGACCGGCATGAACAGCTGCTAGAGGAGTTCAGAAAGGACAGAGAAGTACAGACAGCCACGCTGCAGCTACTGAAGCAGCAGACCCAGCTCTTGAACCAAGTGTTGACTAGGAGACACCAAGGACAACTTCAGCATTCACCCTACACCAAAGTATAACCCTTAGAGGTTATTCACAAGGATCATATATCCCCTATTACATTAGTTCCCTCTGTACCCTACTCCAATGGACAAAAGCTCAGGGAACAAAGGAAACTGCTTTCATTACATGTCCTGTTTGTTAACTGGGATGCATTGGCATCCAGTGTGCACATGGCACTTTGTATAAGTAACTGCATACCATAGCTAGTGTAGTCTAAGTTTTTTATAAGTTACTGCCTCTTTATTGTGATGCTGGACATACTGTGTTCATGAAGTAAATGCTGTGTGAAAGTTGGTGCATTTTTATTGTGCTTTCCAGCATTACAGAACTGCCTGCAACGCTAGAGAGTAATTCATATAGCCAGAAAGACTTTCCCCACCTCAATTTAAAAAACTGAGTATTTATATAGTCAGCAGTCCACGTATACTACAGAAGCAATCGCCTTGCTCAATCTGGAAATACATCAGCAGTTATTTTACTGTTGCTCACATACATACACTATTTTACATATTTCAATACAATATCCCTTAACATTTATTAATCCAAGCCTATTGAAACACAGGTTACTGTACTAATGATCCCATAGAAATAGTCACATTATTGCCCACTGTCCAAGTAAGTTTACAAAGCTTCTCTCACGCAAACTGTATTGACAGTGACACCGTTAACCAGACTACTTTCAAGCTATTTGAATTCAGCAGACAGCCTCCTGTACTCCTCACATACCCATCCTGGCAACATGATCTCACAGATATTATGCACTGCACAGCACAGAGCACTAACTTTGAGAACAGTTTCCTTGCTGAGATTGAGCCTTGTCATGGGACATCTCTATCTGCCCTTAAGTCTCCGAAGGCCACCCCATGTTAATTTGGCAACTACTTAGGTGATAGTTAAACCTTTCCATGCTTCTGTCCAGCTTGCCAGGGAAATAAAGGCTAGGTGGGAACACCAAGAATCACGACTGCTACAGAAAACATGTTAAGGACAATTGGACAGTCTGCTTTGAGATCTAGTCATGAAAAGCACGAGGTAAGAAGTAAGGATTATTATTTTACTCCAAGGCTATGTCTACACTACCACAGTAAGTAAACCTATGCTACAAAACTCCAGCTATGTGAATAACGTAGCTGGAGTCGACATCAAGTTACTGCAGGGCCTACACCACAGAGGGTTGACAGGAGAAAATCGACTTACCTTACTCTTCTGGTCAGGGGTAGAGTACAGGGGTTGACTGTAGAGCAATCTGCTGTCAGTTTGGCAGGTCTTTACTAGACCCACTAAATCAACCGCTGGTGGCTCAATCTGAGAGTATGAATCCCAGCTGTAGGTTGATATGCAGACCTGACCCAAGTGCCCACAATTCCCAAAGACAGGTGTGGGTATCCCACAACACTCAGTGACTGCCCCACAATACACAGTGGCACTTTCCCACAAGATCATGTGCCTCAAAGCAGCATGGAGAACACTGAGACATTTTTTGCCAATGCAACTGTACTTGATTCTGTGTGGACACAATACACTGGCACAAGTGGCTGAGTGTAAACATGCTCTACCCATATGCTCGAACTTCTAGTGTAGACAAGACCTGTCCAAGGTATTTTTCATCACACCTAATACCCTGCTAAGGGCATAAAAACGACATCTGTAGCCAGAGCAGTGACTGTGTATGCCTGCAGAGCTGGAAATGAGCCATTTCCCTACTACACAACTGTTATGGGGCAAGAACAGTAAACCCCCTATTATCACGCTGCCCAAAACGGGAGACCCACAACTGCACCCATCACTCTGCAACCCCTCCCCACCTCTGTTCCCCCAAGTTCCACCCTCCCCAGGCCCAGCTCTGGGCTTCAGGGAACTAGGGCTGACCAACCAGAGAGATAAGAAGGGGGGTCGCTCCCAACCGGTGAGGGGGAAAAGGAGCGCGCGACTGGAGGGGGAGGGGGCGGGGGCGGCCGGTGAGGGGGAAAAGGAGCGCGCGACCCGGGAGGGGGGGGGTCGCTCCCGGCCGGTGAGGGGGAAAAGGAGCGCGCGACCCGGGGGGGGGGGGTCGCTCCCGGCCGGTGAGGGGGAAAAGGAGCGCGCGACCCGGGAGAGGGGGGGGTCGCTCCCGGCCGGTGAGGGGGAAAAGGAGCGCGCGACCCGGGGGGGGGGGGGGTCGCTCCCGGCCGGTGAGGGGGAAAAGGAGCGCGCGACCCGGGAGGGGGGGGGGGGTCGCTCCCGGCCGGTGAGGGGGAAAAGGAGCGCGCGACCCGGGAGGGGGGGGGGGTCGCTCCCGGCCGGTGAGGGGGAAAAGGAGCGCGCGACCCGGGAGGGGGGGGGGGTCGCTCCCGGCCGGTGAGGGGGAAAAGGAGCGCGCGACTGGGGGGGGGGCCCGGTGAGGGGGAAAGGAGCGCGCGACCCGGGAGCGGGGGGTCGCTCCCGGCCGGTGAGGGGGAAAGGAGCGCGCGACTGGGGGGGGGGCCCGGTGAGGGGGAAAGGAGCGCGCGACCCGGGAGGGGGGGGGGGGTCGCTCCCGGCCGGTGAGGGGGAAAGGAGCGCGCGACTGGGGGGGGGACCCGGTGAGGGGGAAAGGAGCGCGCGACCCGGGAGGGGGGGGGGTCGCTCCCGGCCGGTGAGGGGGAAAGGAGCGCGCGACTGGGGGGGGGGCCCGGTGAGGGGGAAAGGAGCGCGCGACCCGGGAGGGGGGGGTCGCTCCCGGCCGGTGAGGGGGAAAGGAGCGCGCGACTGGGGGGGGGGCCGGTGAGGGGGAAAGGAGCGCGCGGCTGGGGCAGGGGGATCTGCTCCCGCCTGCTGAGGAGACAGAGAAGTTGCTCTTGGCCGGGGCCCTCCACTTCCCAACACGGGACCCCCGGCCTCGGCCCGCCTACAACTTACTCGGGGAGGCTCCAGGTCCCGCCGTTGCTGCCGCTTACGAGCCCAGCCCCCAGTTGCGGCCCCCAGCGGGGCAGGCGGCGGCGGCGCCTGTTGCTCCATGGAGCTCGAGCTCCAGCTCCTCCTCCTCAGGGGGCCGCCGCCGCCCCGCACTCCGGGCCGGGCTGCTCCCACTCCGGCTCCCCAGCCCCCGGCGCCATGATCCGAGCTCCGGCTGCTGTGGGACCCGCGCTGCCCCAGCCCCGCCCCCAGGGCTGGGCTCGCGCCGGACCCCGGGCTCGCTCCGCCCCTTCCACCCGCTCGACCGCGACCCCCCGAGGGCGTCGCGGCACCAGCGTCATGCTGCGGGGCTCGGCCGCGGGGCAGGCGGCGCCGTGTCCCGAACTCGGGCGCCGGTTGGGCGAGCTCCCGCCCGGCGCCGCTGAGAGACTCGTCAGGCAGCAGGACCGGCCGCGGCCAGCGCCTCTCGCCCCATGTGCGGGTGAACAAGAGCACAGTTTGGGGGCGACTCGGCTCAAAGATGCCAAGCGAAGGGACATTTACTACGGCCCTGGAGCTGGTCCTGGGGTGAATGACACACGGATGCCAGACAAAAATTGTATCCTCGACGCTGAAGTTGACGGATGTTTCTCAGCCCTTATAGTTTGTGGGGATAGCGGCTGCTCTTTCAAAGATTTAGGACTTGTCTTCTTTCTTAGACGGTACTTACAGGCACTGCGTCGGTCACCTCTTCCCTCAACCCCTTAAACTACCTCGCCCAGCAGAGAGAAGGTGGTTGAGGTAATATCCTTTTTGGACGAACTTCTGTTGGTGAGAGAGAGAAGCTTCCAGCTACAGGGAACTCTTCCTCAGGTCGGAGAAGGGTGCTCTGAGGACCTCAGGCCTCAAGAAGAACTGTGCATAGCTTGAAAGCTTCTCTCGCACCCAGAGACATTACCTCAACCACCTTCTCTCTCATAGCTTCGGACCAACAGGGCTATGCAAGACTTAGGGCTCGTCTACCTGTAAACTGCTACAGTTGGCACCGCCGCAGTTAGGCCGCTCCAGCGCCTCAGTAAATTGGCGCCAATTGGCCTGTGCCAAGGGGAGGGGATCTCATGTCATCACCTCAGTCCCTGGAAAAATCATGGAGCAGGTCCTCAGAGAATCAATCCTGAAGCACTTGCATGAGAGGAAAGTGATCAGGAACAGCCAGCATGGATTCACCAAGGGAAGGTCATGCCTGACTAATCTAATCGCCTTTTATGATGAGATTACTGGTTCTGTGGATGAAGGGAAAGCAGTGGATGTATTGTTTCTTGACTTTAGCAAAGCTTTTGACACGGTCTCCCATAGTATTCTTGTCAGCAAGTTAAGGAAGTATGGGCTGGATGAATGCACCATAAGGTGGGTAGAAAGCTGGCTAAATTGTCGGGCTCAACGGGTAGTGATCAATGGCTCCATGTCTAGTTGGCAGCCGGTATCAAGTGGAGTGCCCCAGGGGTCGGTCCTGGGGCCGGTTTTATTCAATATCTTCATAAATGATCTGGAGGATGGTGTGGATTGCACTCTCAGCAAATTTGTGGATGATACTAAACTGGGAGGAGTGGTAGATACGCTGGAGGGGACGGATAGGATACAGAAGGACCTAGACCAATTGGAAGATTGGGCCAAAAGGAATCTGATGAGGTTCAATAAGGATAAGTGCAGGGTCCTGCACTTAGGACGGAAGAACCCAATGCACAGCTACAGACTAGGGACCGAATGGCTAGGCAGCAGTTCTGCAGAAAAGGACCTAGGGGTGACAGTGGACGAGAAGCTGGATATGAGTCAGCAGTGTGCCCTTGTTGCCAAGAAGGCCAATGGCATTTTGGGATGTATAAGTAGGGGCATAGCGAGCAGATCGAGGGACGTGATCGTTCCCCTCTATTCGACATTGGTGAGGCCTCATCTGGAGTACTGTGTCCAGTTTTGGGCCCCACACTTCAAGAAGGATGTGGATAAATTGGAGAGAGTCCAGCGAAGGGCAACAAAAATGATTAGGGGACTGGAACACATGAGTTAGGAGGAGAGGCTGAGGGAGCTGGGATTGTTTAGCCTGCAGAAGAGAAGAATGAGGGGGGATTTGATAGCTGCTTTCAACTACCTGAAAGGGGGTTCCAAAGAGGATGGCTCTAGACTGTTCTCAATGGTAGCAGATGACAGAACGAGGAGTAATGGTCTCAAGTTGCAGTGGGAGAGGTTTAGATTGGATATTAGGAAAAACTTTTTCACTAAGAGGGTGGTGAAACACTGGAATGCGTTACCTAGGGAGGTGGTAGAATCTCCTTCCTTAGAGGTTTTTAAGGTCAGGCTTGACAAAGCCCTGGCTGGGATGATTTAACTGGGAATTGGTCCTGCTTTGAGCAGGGGGTTGGACTAGATGACCTTCTGGGGTCCCTTCCAACCCTGATATTCTATGATTCTATGTTGGCGTAGCTACTCCACCTACCCGAGATGCAGGAGCTGAGAATTCTCCCATGAGCCCAGCACTGTCTACAGCAGCGGTTAGGCTGATTTAACCATGTCACTCAGGGGTGGGGATTTTTGAGCAATGTAGTTATAGTGACCTAATTTCCTGGTCTCATCCAGGCCTTAGTCTCTCAGGGGAAGTAGTGTCCAGATGACAAGTCCTTTTTGTAGATTCTCTTTCCACGTTTTTCAATATCATTTGTGAGGCATGAACACAGCAGTGCTTCCTCACCATCATATACACTAGTATCACCTCCATCTTACTAGATATTCCTCTTTGTACATCCAGTTATCAGGTTTGGGTTTTGACTCCCATAACTAACACAACAGAAGTCCTAGTGTGATGCTATCTATCATAATCAAGGCTAAGATTTTAGCACAGGTAGTTTTAGCAAAAGTCACAGCCAGGACATGGGCAATATATAAACCACAGAAGGCTGATAGTCCGAGCCCTGCCATCTGGGGCTGAAGTTTATGTGCAAGGAAAGCATTCCAACAGGCCCAGCATTCCAAGGTGAGTCCCCCAGCCTAGATCAGGTGCATCTGAAATTTGGGATACTGAAGGCTTGGAGGTGACAAAGGGAACACCTGCAGCCACCACTCAGGAATCCCTCCACCAGTCAAGGGGAGCGAGAACTATGAGCACAGAGTCCATGCATTTTGTGAAAACCCAAGGGGCTGCTGACAGTCCAAGGGCAGGACAGTGAACTGGTAATGAGGCTGGTTTATGATAAATCTGAGGAACCTTCTGTGGCCCTGGAAGATGGAGATGTGGAAATAGGGATTTTTGAAGTCGAGGGTGGTGTACCAGTCTCCTGTATCCAGAGAGAAAATAGCAGAGACCAGGGAAACCATGCAGAACCTCAGTTTCCTGAGATAATTGTTGAGGCAGTGCAGGTCTAGGATGGGGCAGAGAGCCCCTCTGGCTTTCGGGATTAGGAAATAATGAGAGTAAAATCTCTTCTCTTTTCCCATTCTGGGGCATCACCTCCACAGTCCCTACGTGAAGGAGGGCTTGTGCCTCGTGGACTAGAAGTTGCTTGTGAGAAAGGTCCCTGACAAGGGACAGGGTGGCAGGTGAGAGGAAGAAACCTGAAGGGTGTAACCTTCCTTTGCTGTACTGAGCATCCAGCAGTCCGAGGTGATGAGGGACCACACTGGGCTGAAGTAGGAGAGATGGTCTGAAAACAAAAACGGGGCAGGATCCAGTGCAGGAATTGATAATGCTCTCGGGCGTACCTTCAAACATTTTGTTTGGGGCCTTCCAGATACCTGTGTGAACCCAGTAGTGAGGTTGAAGTGGAGGGGAGTGGTTGCCTGTGCTTGTAACCCCTGCTCTGTTTTTTAAACAGCTTCTGGCAGGGCAGAGGAGCCAAGAAGTGGGTTGGCTGTTGAGGCCTGATATGCTTCCTCAAAGGTTCCAGGGATGTGAGGGTAGCTCTGAAGTCCTTCAGACCATGGAGCTTCGAGTCCATCTGCTCCAAGGAGGAGGTGGTACCCTCAAAGGAAAAATCATGGATGAACTGTTGGACCTCAGGTGGCAACCCCAAGGATTGGAGCCAGGAGCATTTACTCATAACCATGGCCAAAGCCATTGTTCTGGCTGCCACATCAGCTGCATCCTGGGCCACTTGGAGGGAGGTTCAGGCTATGGTCTTCCCTTCCTCCATTAGGGCAGAAAACTCTTACCTGGAGTCTTATGGCAGTAAGTCTTTAAACTTTGCCATGAAGTCCCAAATGTTGTAATCATACCTCCCAAGCAAAGCTTCTTGGTTGGAAATGTGAAGCTATAACCCAATCTTCCTACAGAACAGGTCTAGCTTCTTTAAGTCCTTTTGCTTCAGGGTCACACCTAGCTCTCCATGCCTGTCCCTCTCATTGGCCACTGTGACTATAAGAGATCTGAGAGGAGGGTGGAAGTACAGGTATTCATATCCCTTGGCAGACACATAGTAGTTTTTCTCTGCCCTTGAGGTGGGAGGGAGGGAGAGAGAATGGGGTCTGCCATAGAGACCTGACTGGACCCATAATGGCCTCATTGAGGGGTAGGGCCACCTTTGACAGGACCACCGTAGCCAAAATGTCAATAAGGCTATGTGAGGACTCTAAGAACCTCCACCTCTAGCCCCAGGCTAGAAGCTACCCTTTTGAATAGCTCCTGATGAGCTCTAAAGTTGTCCTGAGGCACAAGCTGCTTGGTCCCGAGACAGCTTCATCAGGGTAGGAGGAGGAAGAGGCCTGTACCAGTGCGGGGGGGCCTTCCTCTTCTTCTTCAGCCCCAAAGATATCACCTAGGCCTAAGTCCTGCATGTCAGTACCAGGCTTGCTACTGGTTCAGCCGGACGGTGCAGTGGAGGAGCCCTCCTCTCGGACACCACCTAGTAGAAACAGCTGGGTGGTGGTTCCAGTACCGGAGTAAAACCCCATGGAAATTCGATTGGCCACTGGACCTGCATCGGCCACTTACCTCTGGGCCAGGTGCCAGGGGGAGGGCCCACACCAAGATCTAGTGGAACATAGGATGGGTATTGGCGACGACCCCTTGGTTGTGTGGTGGGGTCCACCTCCAACTCCGAGGACTAGTCCTCTTAAGGAGACCCTGGTGAAGAGCTGTGAAGATTTCACTGATGACAGAAGGGCTGTTTTTCCTCTAGTCAGCACCGAAGGGCCCAGTGCTGGGTATCAGCTTGAGGCAATGTGCTCCCTTCTGCTCATGCTCATCAGAGCCAGGAGTTGTCCCATTGGGTCGGAGGAACCAGGAATGTCATCAGGTCCCTGGCAGCTGCAAAGGCCTCCAGGGTGGAAGGCAATGCGATCCTACTCGTTCCATGATGTCTTCCCAGAGTTGGAGGATGGTCCTGCAGTAGACTTATCAGCACCTGCAAGCAGGGAGGAGTCAAAGGTGGCACTAGCAGAACAGGAATGGAGGAGTGGTCCAACACAGGTTGTACTCTGCTGTATTCCCCTTGTTTGTCCTTCCTTGGTACTGGGGAGTGCCCCCTCTCTGACCCTTATTTCTTGTGTTTCTTTCTTCGTACTGTTCCCCCTCTCCAGTACCAAGAAACACAGTGCCTGAGGGGAGATTCGCACCAAAGTGGAGGTGCTCAGTGCTGAGTCCGACCGGCTTGACTCTGATGCCGACCTAAGAGCAGCTTCCATTAGGACAGCTCTTAGTCTAGCCTCCCTGTCCTTTTTTGTACAAGGGCTTGTAGTTGCCGAAGATTTGGCAACGCTCTTATACGTGAGCTTCTCCCGGGCACTTCGGACAGCTGGAGTGTGGGTCTCTCAGCAGCATAGGCTTGGCACAGGAGGCACAAGGTTTGACGTCCAGAGACTGGGGTATGTCCCGCCCCAAGGGTGAAAGGAACCCCTCTAAGCTAAGAGAGGGGGTCTAGTTATATAAATTAAAAATATCTACACTACGTACACTACTACTAGAAATTAAAACTGAATGTAACTAAACTAGAAAACAACAGGAAAAACCACTGAATGATCACCTTGCCAAAGCAAGATAAGTTGTTTCATCAACCGTCCTGGGTGGTGAGAAGGAGCCAAGGGGGTGCGGGACCAGCCAGGCCCCTTATACTGGTGCCTGAGCGTACAGCACCAGAGGGTGCGAGAGCCAGCCTCACGGATACCACTGAAGGAAAAAATCTCTGGTGATGGTGCATGCAGCACATGCACATCTAACATGGAATGGACATGAGCAAGCACTCAAAGAACTTCTCATTACCTACTTCTCTAGATATTAAATATTTTATATACTCTTATAATGTCCCTTCTTATTCATCCCCTTTCTAAGGTAAATAATGTAAACATTTGTTGAGAAGGAGACAGAACTAGATGCCAACCATATATTGATAGCATCATTTGTTTTTACAGCAGCTGAAAGCATACTAGGCAGTTTACAGAAACAGAAAGCCATGGACTCTGTCACCCAGAATTTACCATCTAATTGTTTCTGAAGCCAATACCATCTCAGTCTCTATCAGTAGCTTCATATAAGTGCAAAATAAAGTTTGATACCTGTGGTACATTTCAGGTAATGGCCTGTGGGGGAAGAGGATCAGCTGTTCATCACATGCTCTGGAATCATTTGAATGACTGAATCACCTTGAAGCAAATTCCTGTTATGGGTTCCCATAGGGCATTTCCTTATGATGAAATGGTGTCAATGGTTGAGAAAGTCCAGCAACATTAGCAAGTATATTTCACTTCTGAGCCCTGAGGTAATCCATTAGTGTTGTGAATACCATCTCTGTGCCATTCCAGCACTATGAAACCAGAATGGCAGAGGTCCAAACTACCAGGGAGGGTCCCATTGCTTATGGAGTTGGCCTGCCATCACCCTCTTGATAACTTTGCCCCAGAAAGAAGTTTGAGGGCAGGTGGTAGTTTGCTTGGTATTTTACCTTGTATGTATGGGAATCCCCACAAGCTGTTGTCCAATTCAGTGAGTCACTCCATTCTTACAAAGTTATTTTTATTTATCAATTATTAGTACAGAACAATTATTCCATTATTAAGAGAAAAACATTTCTTATAAAAATCTGTATAATCGATAGACAAAAACAGCAATTCAAGTAAGTTTACTTTCCTTCACTTTTTTTCCTGAAATGATGTCGAAGGAACAGCATGCTTAGAAGAGCCAGATTCCTCTTCCTTTTCATGGGGACGTTTTCTGGTTGTGGTTGGCTAAAAGAAAGAGGCAGGAGCATGTCTATGCAAGTCAAACACAAATACCTAACACCTTTAATTTTAATATATGTTCAGAATGGAGGCAGAGCCCAACTATCATGCCTACTGTGAGTTCAAGATGTTTAAGAAAACTCTCTTTGCTGCCTCCCATATGACAACTGAGAGCAAAAACACAATCAACCATGGAAAAAGATTCAGTCATCATCATCTGCACTCTCACCATTACCAATCCTTAAAACCATTTATCAGGTTGCCTGTCACTCCATAAAATTAATATGACTAGTTCTCTCTCTTTCTTGATCATCTGTCATTTAGTAAACTCACATTTGTTGTCAGTTTTATTTGTCCTGGTTACATCAAAGCCCCCTCATGTGTCAATTTTTCCTGGACTGACACCAACCAGATGAACACTCTGAGGGATGATGCACAAAAAATCTGATCAAGGAACCGCAACAAATAATTTCTTTCAGACTTAAACTAAATGTGATAAACAATTTAAGAACATATTAAAAGTTCTGATTACAAACAAGGCATCTGAGCTGGATTTATTTACAGCAATGATGCAGAAATAGCTACCTGTTTTAAGGACGGGATGATCCTTACGTTATCCGCAAGACAGTGGGAACTGGCAATGGCCTCCCCAATCAGCAAGCATATATGATCCTCTAACATCAGACAAAAAGTACTTGTGGCACCTTAGAGACTAACAAATTTATTTGAGCATAAGCTTTTGTGAGCTACAGCTCACTTCATTGGATGCATGTGGACGCATCTGATGAAGTGAGCTGTAGCTCACGAAAGCTTATGCTCAAATAAATTTGTTAGTCTCTAAGGTGCCACAAGTACTCCTTTTCTTTTTGCGGATACAGACTAACACGGCTGCTACTCTGAAACCTATCAGACAGCTGCTCTTAATCCCTTCTCTCTCTCCATTTTTTCCCCTCAAAAAAGTAAAATAAAATACAAGGAAGCACCCAGCTCCCCAATCTTACTCTTATCTTTCCTTCTTACTATCTTACAGTGACAACCCTACACACAATCTCCAGCCTTCAGTTAATATCAGTTCTTCCTAGGATATTAAGTATCTGGGTCTTTAAAGCTATGATGATCAAATATACTCAAGCATATGGTTCATCTTAAGCACAAGAATAGTCCTATTGAAGTCTACTGGGACAATTTATGCACTTAGAATTAACCACATACTTAAGTGCTTTGATGATACCTACTGATTCTACTGGTAAAAGGTATAGTAACTGACAGAGCTAACCAGCACAGAGCAGGCAGGCGTGTAATCATAGAATATCAGGGTTGGAAGGGACCTCAGGAGATCATCTAGTCCAACCCCCTGCTCAAAGCAGGACCAATCCCCAATTTTTGCCCCAAATCCCTAAATGGCCCCCTCAAGGATTGAACTCACAACCCCTGGTTTAGCAGGCCAATGCTTAAACCACTGAGCTATCCCTCCCTGCCACACTAGCTTGAAATTATAAGTTTCTGCAGGATAAATATTCAAAATCAATTTTTACTACTATAAATGGATTTCTTTCTAATCTCAATTTCTCTGCTTATAAAATTTCATTTTATTCCTACTGTGATGCTGCATGATTGAAATATGACCATTTATATCAATGATATTTATTGCCACTGTTAGACAATTGCAACAGATTTTGTACGAAGTATATCTTGTAAGGTGTCAATGGAAAAGTTATGATTTTCCAAATAAAGTTATCTGTTTAAATCCATGTATCATCACTGTATCTGAACCTATGCACATAGGCTATATATCTGTATCTCAAATGTGTTTGTTCCTGGGGTAACACCCACAAGGTAGTTTACATCCAGTTTAGCCAGCACATTGTGAACGGACTATTCAAGTTTGGTGGCCCATTAAATACACTTAGCTCTCATAATGGGCCACAGAAGAAACTCATTATACCCAGGAAGATCTTCCTGTGGACACCTCAGCACGGATATGAGCAATGGCTGCCCCTGAGAGTCATCAAGCCATGTAACAACAGATGATATGCTCATATGATCCTGGACTCCATTTTGTGCCAGTAACTTTCCACAAACTGAGCTGTGAACTTTGTTTTAAACAGAAAATTTCCAGGCACATGGCAAAGGGTAGAAAAGATCCCTGAGATGACTCCATTTTGCCTCTTTTCTGCTCTGATTCTCTGGACTGTGGTTTTACAACTAAAAGGAAGATATTGAACGATGGACTGAGGATCTTCCAATTTTTTGGAAGTTACCAGAGAGACTTTTCAAGCCAGCTTGCGAGCCACATGCAGCTCTTTTACAGTTGAAGTGAGGTTCACGGAGCCCCCACACACCCCCATTCTCCACCTTCCAGACTGGGGGGAGAGGGAGGGAGGCTCGGGGCTTCTACCCTGAGGCAGGGTGGTGGGGCTAGGAGCTTCTGCCAGAGATGACTGGTGCCTGCTGAGAGTGGGGGGGTACAGTTTAAAGATTCTCACTCCCCCTCCCCAACAGCTTGAGTCATGCCCCCCAGACACCCACCCCCTCTTACCCTCAGCAGCCCCTCCCTGTAGCTCCCAGGTGTTAGCTCCACATGGAGAGACAGCAGCAAACAGCTGCAGGGAGCTTCCACTGCTTTAGCTCCTCAGGGAGATGCATCAGCAAAAGCAGTGGCTCTCCCTGTAGCTCCCAGCTGTGGCCACTCCCTCTTCCCATGCCACAGCTCCCAGCTTGCCAGCGCCAGTAGCTGCCAGGCAGGAAGGGGACCTGGCAGCACCAGGTGACCTAGCAGGGCCAGCAAACCTTGGCAAAAATCGGTGGGAGGGGAGGAGGCAGCGGGGTGCCTGCCAAGGCTTGGGGCTTCAGCTGGAGCAGGGCATTTAAAACACCTACTCAGCATGTTTTAAATGCAAACTAAAAAACAACAAAGCAAAAAACATACCAGTCTTGATGTCTGTGGTGGATGCATAGAGACTCTTGTTTGTGAGAGTAGCTCTTGAAATGTGCTCTTCATATTTTCATCCTGTGAAGAATTATAAACATTTAGTTACATGGAATGTTTGGGGAAAAAAAGTCTAAGATATGGCTGGTTCGGTGAGTCCAGTGGTTAGGGCACTGCACTACCATGTGTTCCTCAAATTAGGTTCCCAGGACCAGTCTCGCTGGGGCTGGGAATGCTGAAGAGGCTGCACACTTAGTAGTAATTCCTACAAAAGTTAGTTAGGAAAGGTACTGAGAGACTCCATTCAACCCTCTTCAGCCTGTGATGGTGGGAGAGGGAATTAAAAGCTTCACTTTGAAGGGCGCTTTCAAAAGTAACATTCTTTATGAAGGGTGCAGGAAAATATACCAAGTCTTACAATTATTTATATAAAAAGAAAAAGAGTACTTGTGGCACCTTAGAGACTAACAAATTTATCTGAGCATAAGCTTTCGTGAGTTACAGCTCACTTCATCAGAATGCATCCGATGAAGTGAACTGTAGCTCAGGAAAGCTTATGCTCAAATAAATTTGTTAGTCTCTAAGGTGCCACAAGTACTCCTTTTCTTTTTGCGAATACAGACTAACACAGCTGCTACTCTGAAACCTGTAATTATTTATATGTTTCAGCTATAACATATTTACTGATTCATCATACACCACACAGAAGTGACTGGGGCACCAAAGAACAATAAAATCAGACACTCTGAAAGCTGCCTAAGACTTTAAGAACAAAGGGAATGGAGTAAGCAGAGTCAGTGATGAATGAACAAAGAGAAGGAAGGTTAAAAAAAGGGTGGGGGGTTAACAAGGAGTGACCATGCATTTTTAGGGATTTTTTTTTTAGTGTCATTTAGAAGTTGGGAAAGAGGGGTTGAGAGGCAAAGGTCATACCCTAGAGGCCACTACAGCAAAGGCATGTGGTGTTTGGACAGAGATGTCAGTCAGAATGAAGATATGGAAGCTGCTAATGAACCTACACCATTAAAAGCTTTAAAAATCAAGACTGAAAACTCAAGGCCAATGACTTTATAGAGAACCAATATACAAAAGTCAAGGCACATGCAATATGATCACAGCAGCTCAAATACACTGTTGCATTTTAAACAAGCTGCAAAGGATAAGGAAAACAGCTTGCTAAAAGGGAATTACAGTGAACAAGTCCCATACCTACAAAGGGCACATGATGCCATTGTAAGGTGGTCATAGCATAATGGGAAAATACAGTTTTGTACTAAGTCTGACACAGGGGGATGCCATGGAAAGAGTGTTGTCAAGAGCTAAGAAAGTTCTTAACCTGACTCAGTGCTTCCAACAAATCCCCTGAACAAGCAAGCCACAAAGGAAACTTGCTTATGACACTCTGCCTTATATTTAGAAACCATCTAGCCGCGATGCACCATATATATACACACACACATTAAGTAATACGGGGTATAGGATTCTGCCTACCCAATCCCCCACTGGAGACACAATTTGCTCATAGGGTAATTCTCAAACTGTGAACCACGAAGCATATGGTGGTGGTCTGTGGACAGGCTGATTGGTCACAGGATACTGTTCTCCTGGTTCTCAGCTCCTGCTACAGGTATCCAGGTTCCTCACTGCCTGTAAAAGTGGCTGGAAGCAAGGAGAAGAAGCCAATCTTGCTGCTTCTACTAGGCCAGGGTTTGCTGCATAAGAGGAAGAGGGGAGGAAAGAGGAACCAGTCAACAGACAGAGAAAGGAAGCAAATGGCTGGGAAACACATGCAATGGAAATGGGGAGACTTGCACAAGTGGAAATATAGTACGAGCAGAAGGAGAGAAAGAAACAGAACTGATGGGAGATTATATTTAAAAAAGCAGCACAAATAACATGATTAACTTTTCCCAAAAGAGGACAGGGCACTCCACACATTAAAAAAATAAAAACACATCAAGTAATGTCTAAGTGTTATTTGCCAGGGAAGCTATTGCTGTAGCTGCATAGATATACCTTGCAATGGCAAATGGAAAGAGAGGTGGTCCACAGTCATTAATGTGAGGGGTGGTGTCCAACCAGGCAATCTCTCTAGTAACATATGATCCAGACTACAAATGAATTTGAGAACCCCTGGTTTAATTCCCACCTTGTAGTTATGACTCAAACTACTACAAGACAACTCCACAAGCATCTGAAAAGCAGATCTCCGATAATGAGACGAATTACTCTGTGGATGGTGTTAGGGGGCTTATTCCTTCACCCACTTACTTCCCTGGTCCTTCTCGCATGAACAGAGAGCAACAATACTCGAAGTCCAAAGGCGCAAACAATTCGATGTTTATTGGGGTGAACTTCCAGCAAGCATGATTCCAGTTTCTTTCCTTAGTGTCCCCCTTCCCAGCTCTGACACCACAGAGCCTTACCTGTGTCCCTGTTCCCATTCCCCACCCCTTAGCAAAACATGATTCCAATTTCCCACCCCCATTCCCTGTCCCCATTTCCCCCCCACCCACCCACACACTTCCTGATTGACTGCAGACTATATAGTAAAACTTGAGTTCTGCTTAGCTATACCTTAACCCATCATTTTCCTGAAATTTAACTAACGAATCCTAACATATTGTAACATGATTATTTAACCAATTATATCCCAACTACCTTAATTAGTTTATACCCAGCAAAATTAAATATACAGCAGACAGAAACAATCACAGAACCAGACAGACATTATACAGACAAACAATAGGGAAATGGGGAAGACAGTGACAGAACAAAAAGAAAAGGAGTACTTGTGGCACCTTAGAGACTAACCAATTTATTTGAGCATAAGCTTTCATGAGCTACAGCTCACTTCACCGGATGCATCACGAAAGCTTATGCTCAAATAAATTGGTTAGTCTCTAAGGTGCCACAAGTACTCCTTTTCCTTTTGCAAATACAGACTAACACAGCTGTTACTCTGAAACCAGTGATAGAACAAACACAGAAATGAGGATTTCACATCCCAGCTATTGATAAGTGAGTTCTTGCCAGACAGGATGCTATCAAACTAAGTTTCCTTTTACATCTTCTAGGCACTTCCCTTTCTCTGGAGGCGATAGGCATTATCAGGACAGGATTGTATTCCTAACAGCCCAATAGCACCTTCTTTCAATGTGACTAGTTTGGAATGTGAGGACGTGACCAGCTGCTTCCCAGCTTATGGCTGCCTCTGCTGTCTTGCCAAAGGCCTTAGCCTAAGAACAGGGCCTCAGACGGCCACAGTAAGAGAACGACCTTACACCGGCAGACAGTGATTTTGATTCTTTCTTTTATACCTCTATAACTGGCCAAGTGATAAGAATACACCTAAATACACCTAAAGAATACACCTAAACCATGCAACATAAGCTTTGCAAATAACAGACACAGTATACTCAGAGCAGACCCAGATATTAGGTCAAATATGTGGCTAGTCCTTTGGGAGCTCTTTACTCCTTAGGCAACACTTGTGTCCATCACTTCCAGGAAGACATGGGCTAGTGCACGCACACACACAAACAAATTTCTAAGGACAACATTCTGTGAGGACTGCAACAGTAACTGTTCAGTGAATTTGTCTGCACAATCCTCCATAGAATCCTGTGGTCTCTGTACCAGCAGAATGATGAATTTTGGTCAGCTGGTTACTGTGTGCATCACAAGTAAGAACAAAATATTATTGCTATTCTCCCATCTTTTCATTCCTCAATGGATCACAGAATACTCAACTAGTACTAGCTGAGCTAAAACTGGGCCTGCAGCATCATTTAATCAGCTTTGACCATGTAAAATTGTGGAGCATATGGGCCTTATTCATATCAAACCTGGATCACCCACGAAAAACTGATACAGAATAGGTCACCGTGCATTTTAGAGTAAGATTTTCAGAGACACAAATAGTAGCTAACTGCCATTTGAACTTTTGGAAATCTCTTGCTTAATATCCATTTTGTTAATATTAGTTTCTTGAAACTAGAATACAAAGCCTAATAGAGCCCAGGTAAAAACAGTGGACACTATAAAACCTATCTTGAATGCTGCTCTCTCTGCTCCATGTCTTGAGTAGACCACTGGAGTTTAAAAAAAAAAAAAAAAAAAACCGGTTAATTTTAGGTTAAACATCAGGAGAAATATTTCAACCCTACATTGGCGGTCTTACTGGTTAAAAAATGTAGTGTTCAGAAATGAAAATTTGGACAGAGGGGTTGAATTATTATTAATAGCTGAACATTTCTCTAAGGAGCTAAAAATACTAAGACATTTCAAACTCTTGTGGCCTGATAGACATCATCTGTATATCTGATGCATGCATCCATCGTGCTGCTTCTATGCTAGTTTTTAAAAACAATACTTACAGACAATGGCAGAGAGAGTGGAGGGCCATCAGCTCCTCACTGCACACAGTTACAGGAGCTCAAGCGGCTCCTCTGGTGGTGTTCAAGTGGCCTGACATCTAGAACTGAACATTTGGGATGCTGGCCTTCAGAGCAGCCAGGGGTACATCACCTGCAAACAACTCGTATAAGATGGCAGCCAGCCATGTAAGGAAATATTTCTAAAAATAGGGATTGACTGACATTTGGATTTCGGTGGGTGGAGGGTAGAAACCATAGCAGTCCCATTTTAACGTAAAGTATTCCTGCCCCCTATATTTTTGTCAGATGAAAGCAGCTTTCCCCTGCTAGTTGTGAAGTGAGCCAAGATTAAAATCCTGCATACAAAACTCTGTTTCCAAACTAACACCAAAGAAATCTGCAGTGATGCAAATGTGTATGGTCCATTAAATGCTGAATAATTTGTCAGATTTCCTTTTGGCCAAAACATTGCTTTTCCAGGACAACACCCCAGACCACATCTGTCAATTAAAAAATGGCTTGGTATTTGTGTCTTGGCAAAGATAGTGTATGAATTCACTGTCCCATTATGACCATTAACCCAAAGCACCATTTTTCAGCTGTGATATTCTTATAAACTCTTTTCTGACCAGTGTGCCTGTCAGTCTCACTAAAATTACAGTGTGGCAATCAGAGCCCTCCCCAGAGGAGGAATACAACCAGAATTTTAAGAGATTCAATTGACTACACTTTGAAACGTCTCAAATTCTCATCTCGTCTATAATGCCACTCCCACTTATTTTTTATCCCTTGTAATTTATTGCCTCCTTTCCCATTATGTCCATCATCACTGGTTTTTAGAACCCACCACGCAGTGTTTAAATAAACTGCACAGAACTAAAACCTAAAATGTAAATCTGTACCCAGTTAATCCACTCCAGGAGATTGACAGGACTGCGAGGTACAGAATAGTGAGTGAACCCAGAAGAATGCAGAGTAGGAATTTTCCAATTCCAAGCACCATAGTTGGTCTTATGACAATGAAGTCACAAAAGGAACCCCTTCCACACTGTGTGCTCCATTCAAGCAAGGATCTGACATGTTGCACAGGTCCTCTAATGACCTTAGCAGTTACCCTTCCCCTGCCCTACTCCACGGTCTGAGGGGTGGAGCATACTCTCCTGCTGGACAACTGCTGGCTCACTCCTCTTCAGACATTGGTAATGTCTTGAAAAGTCAAACCACTGAACAATTGTTGCATTTTCATTAAGAGCGAGCTTTTAAGCCATGAGAGAGACTGTTCTAAGCCACCTTATACAGCTAGTTTAACTAGCCATAATGTTCCTTGTGAATGAAGTCTTATATATGTCACACAATAACAAATAGGCAGTACCCCTCCCAGAATGTCGTTGCTGTACTGTACTTTAAATACATGATTCAACACATACCTGAAGCCAGGGATGTTCTAAGGCTTTTTCTGTTGTAAGACGTTTATTTGGATCCACTACTAACAGCTTCTTCACAAGATCCAAAGCTAAAACAATAAAATAAGGTGATTGGCATAACGCCAATAATCTAATGACTCCATAACTTTAAAATAAATTATCCAATGTGTTTAAGGCAGTACAAAGGATTGTGATGTACATTAATAAAATAAATCCAAATATTTCACTTTAGAGCCTGGAAGTTCAGGGTTAGCAAAAGTGTTTTCTTCCATTAACAAGTAAACACTTCCTGCTTTGTAAGCTATTTCACACATTCACTGTTAAAAGACTGTTCTGAGTACAAAGAACGAGGCGTACTTGTGGCACTTTAGGCCTGGTCAACAATAGGAGTTGAGGTCAAATTTAGCAGCGTTAAATCGATTTAACCCTGCATCTGTCCATAAGATGAAGCCCTTTTTTTAACGTAAAGGGCCCTTAAAATCGATTTCTTTACTCCACCCCCAACAAGGGGATTAGCGCTGAAATCGGCCTTGCCGGGTCAAATTTGGGGTACTGTGGACGCAATTTGATGGTATTGGCCTCCAGGAGCTATTCCAGAGTGCTCCATTGTGACCACTCTGGACAGCGCTCTCAACTCAGATACACTGGCCAGGTAGACAGGAAAAGGCCCGGGAACTTTTGAATCTCATTTCCTGTTTGGCCAGCGTGGTAAGCTGCAGGTGACTGCACAGCTCATCAGCAGAGGTGGCCATGCGGAGCTCATCAACCGAGGTGACCATGATGGAGTCCCAGAATTGCAAAAGAGCTCCAGCATGGACCGAACAGGAGGTACGGGATCTGATCTCTGTAGGGGGAGACGAATCCGTGCTATCAGAACTCCATTCCAGTTTTCGAAATGCCAAAACATCTGTAAAAATCTCCCAGGGCATGAAGGATAGAGGCCATAACAGAGACCCGAAGCAGTGCCGCGTGAAGCTTAAGGAGCTGAGGCAAGCCTACCAAAAAACCGGAGAGGCAAACAGCCGCTCCAGGTCAGAGCCTCAAACATGACGCTTCTATGATTACCTACGTGCCATTTTAGGGGGTGCAGCCACCACTACTCCAACCCTGTGCTTTGACTCCGTCAATGGAGTGGGAGGCAACACGGAAGCAGGTTTTGGGGATGAGGAAGATGAGGAGGAGGAGGCTGAAGATAGCTCACAGCAAGCAAGCAGAGAAACCGGTTTTCCCGACAGCCAGGAACTGTTTCTCACCCTGGACCTGGACCCAGTACTCCCCAAACCCACCCAAAGCTGCCTCCCGGACCCACCAGGCGGAGAAGGGACCTCTGGTGAGTGTACCTTTTTAAATAATATACATGGTTTAAAAGCAAGCATGTTTAATGATTAATTTACCCTAACATTCACGGCCAGTACAGCTAGTGGAAAAGTCTGTTAACGTATCTGGGGATGGAGCGGAAATCCTCCACTGACATCTCCATAAAGCTCTCCCGGATGTACTCCCAAAGCCTTTGCAAAAGGTTTCTGGGGAGGGCAGCCTTATTCCATCCACCATGGTAGGACACTTTACCACACCAGGCAAGTAGCACGTAATCGGGAATCATTGCAGAAAAAAGCATTGCAGAGTATGTTTGCTGGCATTCAAACAACATCCGTTCTTTCTCTCTCTGTGTAATCCTCAGGAGAGTGATATCATTCATGGTCACCTGGTTGAAATAGGGTGCTTTTATTAAGGGGACATTCAGAGGTGCTCGTTCCTCTGTTGTTCCCCACTGTTAGCCATGTGGCGGGGGGAGGGGTTAGCCACGCAGTGCGGGGAGGCAAAATGCAACCTTGTAACGAAAGCATATGTGCTATGTATGTAATGTTAACAGCAAGGTTTACCATGAAAGAGTGTACCCATTGTTCTATAAAATGTGTCTTTTTAAATACCACTGTCCCTTTTTTTCCTTCCACCAGCTGCATGTGTTTCAAGGATCACTGTATCTTCTCCTTCCCAGAGGCTAGCGAAGATTAGAAGGCGAAAAAGACGCAGTTGCGATTAAATGTTCTCTGACCTCATGCTGTCCTCCCACACTGACAGAGCACAGCACAATGAGTGGAGGCAGACAATGTCAGAGTGCAGGAAGCACAACATGAACGCGAGGAGAGGTGGCGGGCTGAAGATGTTAGGTGGCAGCAGCGTGATGAGAGGAGACAGGATTCAATGCTGAGGCTGCTGGAGGATCAAACTAATATACTCCAGCGTATGGTTGAGCTGCAGGCAAGGCAGCAGGAGCACAGACCGCCGCTACAGCCCCTGTGTAACCAACCGCCCTCCTTCCCAAGTTCCATAGCCTCCTCACCCAGATGCCCAAGAATGCAGTGGGGGAGCCTCTGGCCACCCAGCCACTCCACCCCAGAGGATTGCCCAAGGAACAGAAGGCTGGCATTCAATGTTTTAATTTTTTTAAGCTTTTAAGTTTTAAAGTGCAGTGTGGCCTTGTCCTTCCCTCCTCCCCCACCCCTCTCGGGCTACCTTGGCAGTTATCCCCCTATTTGTGTGATGAATTAATAAAGAATGCATGAATGTGAAGCAACAATGACTTTATTGCCTCTGCAAGCGGTGATCGAAGGGGGGAGGGGAGGGTACTTAGCTTACAGGGAAGTAGAGTGAACCAAGGGGTGGGGGGGAGGTGTTTCATCAAGGAGAAACAAACAGAACTTTCACACTGTAGCCTGTCCAGTCATGAAAATAGTTTTCAAAGCTTCTCTGATGAGCATCACGCCCTCCTGTGCTCTTCTAACCGCCCTGGTGTCTGGCTGCGCGTAACCAGCGGCCAGGGAATTTGACTCAACCTCCCACCCCGCCATAAACATCTCTCCCTTACTCTCACAGATATTGTGGAGCGCACAGCAAGCAGTAATAACAATGGGAATATTGGTTTCGCTGAGGTCTAAGCCAGTCAGTAAACTGCGCCAGCGCGCTTTTAAACACTCAAATGCACATTCTACCACCATTTTGCACTTGCTCAGCCTATAGTTGAACAGCTCCTGACTACTGTCCAGGCTGCCTGTGTATGACTTCATGAGCCATGGCATTAAGGGGTAGGCTGGGTCCCCAAGGATAGCTATAGGCATTTCAACCTCCCCAACGGTTATTTTCTGGTCTGGGAAGAAACTCCCTTCCTGCAGCTTTTGAAACACACCAGAATTCCTGAAGATGTGAGCGTCATGTACCTTTCCCGGCCATCCCACGTTGATGTTGGTGAAACGTCCCTTGTGATCCACCAGTGATTGCAGCACCACTGAAAAGTACCCCTTGCGGTTTATGTACTCGCTGCCTTGGTGCTCCGGTGCCAAGATAGGGATATGGGTACCGTCTATGGCCCCACCACAGTTAGGGAATCCCATTGCAGCAAAGTCATCCACTATGACCTGCACATTTCCCAGACTCACTACCCTTGATATCAGCAGATCTTTGATTGCGTTGGCTACTTGCATCACAGCAGCCCCCACAGTAGATTTGCCCACTCCAAATTGATTCCCAACTGACCGGTAGCTGTCTGGCATTGCAACCTTCCACAGGGCTATTACCACTCGCTTCTCAACTGTGAGGGCTGCTCTCATCTTGGTATTCTTGCGCTTCAGGGCAGGGGAAAGCAAGTCACAAAGTTCCATGAAAGTGCCCTTATGCATGCGAAAGTTTCGCAGCCACTGGGAATCGTCCCAGACCTGCAACACTATGTGGTCCCACCAGTCTGTGCTTGTTTCCCAAGCCCAGAATCGGCGTTCCACGGCATGAACCTGCCCCGTTAGCACCATGATGCCCACATTGCCAAGGCCCGTTCTTTGACAGAAGTCTGTGTCCATGTCCTCATCACTCTCGTTACTGCGCTGACATCACCTATTCGCCCGGTTTCGCTTTGGCAGGTTCTGGTGCTACAGATACTGCTGAATAATGCACGTGGTGTTTAATGTGCTCATAACTGCCGAAGTGATCTAAGCGGGCTCCATGCTTGCCGTGGTATGGCGTCTGCATGGAAAAAAGGCACAGAACGGTTGTCTGCCATTGCTCTGACGGAGGGAGGGGAAACTGACGACATGGCTTACAGGTTTGGCTTACAGGGAATTAAAATCAATAAAGGGGGTGGCTTTACATCAAGGAGAAACAAAAACAACTGTCACACAGAATGGCCCCCTCAATGATTGAACTCAAAATGCCAATGCTCAACCCACTGAGCTATCCCTCCCCCTCCAGGCAGGACTGAATCTCCATTAAACTTTTCAAGGTGCCCCGACAGACCTCACTGAAACGACTGTCGGTCGTTGATTTCATGGAGGGAGGGAGTGAGGGAGGAGCAAATTAATACAAAACAAATCTCATCTATTTCTTGTTTTGATCCACTCCATCTATTTTTTACATCTTAGGCTGGCAGTAGACGGTGCAGCAGGACTGCTAGTCATCCCCATCTCCTGGCTGCTCAGCAGAAGACGGTATAATACGACTGACAGCAGGACTAAAAGAATGACCTGGTCGACTCTTTCTATTTAGGTCCCTGTGCCCATGTCTCCCCAGGCGCTCCTGACCGACCTCACCGAGGTGGCCAAGAGCACCTAGGACATGACGACGATGGTTATCAGGCCTATTGCACCGTCTGCTGCCACAAGGCAATGAGCTGCTGTTGCATAGCAATGCAGTACCGCATCCGCCAATACCCAGGAGACGTATGGTGACAGTGAGCTGAGCGGGCTCCACGTTTCCCGTGGTATGGTGTCTGCACAGGTAACCCAGGAAAAAAGGCGGGAAACAATTGTCTGCCATTGCTTTCACAGAGGGCAGGAGGGAGGGTGGGCCTGACGACACGTACCCAGAACCATCCATGACAATGTTTTCGCCCCATTAGGCATTGGGATCTCAACCCAGAATTCCAATGGGCGGCAGAGACTGCGGGAACTGTGGGATAGCTACCCACAGTGCAACGCTCCAGAAGTCGACGCTAGCCTCAGTACTGTGGAAGCACTCTGCCGAGTTAATGCACTTAATGCACTTAGAGCATTTTGTGTGGGGACACACACAATCAACGATATAAAAACGATTTCTAAAAAACCAACTTCTATAAAGTTGACCTAATTTCATAGTGTAGACATACCCTTAGAGACTAACAAATTTATTTGGGCATAAGCTTTCGTGGGCTAAAACCCACTTCATCGGATGCATGCAGTGGAAAATACAGTAGGAAGATAGACAGACAAAGAACAAGAAAAAATGGGTGTTGCCATACCAACTCTTACGAGACTAATCAATTAAGGTGGGCTCTTATCAATTAAGGCTACCCACCTTAATTGATCAGCAAGCGCAGATCCCTGGGTACATACTTGGGCAACAAGCCCAAGCCAATGCTGGTGCTACTTCAGCAATGCTACTATTTTTAGTGCACTAGCTGAAGCAGAGCTAGTGCAGGTGTCTCTGAGAACTGGGATTCACACCTCCTAGCTGAAATGTAGACGCACCCAAAGATACCAATTAAGGCACAGCAGAAACTTTAGAGGTTCAGCAAAATACTTCTACAGCCATTGTAATGTAAACATACCCATATCTGACACATGCTTCCATTCTCTTGGAATAAATGTATATTCTCCACGGGTAATTTGATCTTTCAGACATAGCTGAGTATTTTGTTCATTGAATGGTGGATATCCACACAGGCTAAATAAAAGAGAAACAAATATAATGGATAATGCAGCTTTTGCTACAGCAGTTGAAAGACTGACTGTTGTAGAATCATAGAATATCAGGGTTGGAAGGGACCTCAGAAGGTCATCTAGTCCAACCCCCTGCTCAAAGCAGGACCAATCCCCAACTAAATCATCCCAGCCAGGACTTTGTCAAGCCAGACCTTAAAAACCTCAAAGGAAGGATTTTCCACCACCTCCCTAGGTAACGCATTCCAGTGCTTCACCACCCTGCTACTGAAAAACCTCCCCCACTGCAACTCGAGACCATTACTCCTTGTTCTGTCATCTGCTACCGCTGAGAACAGTCTAGAGCCATCCTCTTTGGAACCCTCTTTCAGGTAGTTGAAAGCAGCTATCAAATCCCCCCTCATTCTTCTCTTCCACAGACTAAACAATCCCAGTTCCCTCAGCCTCTCCTCAAAAGTCATGTGTTCCAGTCCCCTAATCATTTTTGTTGCCCTCCGCTGGACTCTCTCCAATTTTACCACATCCTTCGTGTAATGTGGGGCCCAAAACTGGACACAGTACTCCAGATGAGGCCTCAACAATGTCGAATAGAGGGGAACGATCACGTCCCTCGATCTGCTGGCAATGCCCCTACTTATACATCTCAAAATGCCATTGGCCTTCTTGGCAACAAGGGCACACTGTTGACTCATATCCAGCTTCTCATCCACTGTAACCCCTAGGTCCTTTTCTGCAGAACTGCTGCCTAGCCATTCGGTCCCTAGTCTGTAGCGATGCATGGGATTCTTCCGTCCTAAGTGCAGGACTCTGCGCTTGTCCTTGTTGAACCACATCAGATTTCTTTTGGCCCAATCCTCTAATTTGTCTAGGGCCCTCTGTATCCTATCCAGTGTATATACCTCTCCTCCCAGTTTAGTGTCATCTGCAAACTTGCTGAGGGTGCAATCCACACCATCCTCCAGATCATTTATGAAGATATTGAACAAAACCGACCCTTGGGGCACTCCACTTGATACCGGCTGCCAACTAGGCATGGAGCCATTGATCACTACCCGTTGAGCCCAACAATCTAGCCAACTTTCTATCCACCTTAATGCGAATATGCATTTCACAACATCTGTTCCAGTATTGAAAATGGGACACACACACTCATTAGCAAACGTACATAAATAAAGGCCTAAGACCTCCACCCATGTATGACTGTTCAACTGAACTGCCAGCCATGAAGTTTCTTACCATACGAAAAGAATAACTCCTAAACTCCAGCAGTCCACAGCACGGCTATACCCAGCTGTCCCAAGTGAATTGAGAACTTCAGGGGCGAGATACGTGGGAGTACCACATAATGTTCTCATTAGTGATGATTCTCCAAGAATCTTGGATTGTCCAAAATCTGTAATCTTGTTTATGAGAATAACACTAAGTCAGTTTTTATTTTAACACATACTAGAATACACTATACTAGTTAGCAAGTATCAGGAGAGAGATTTATGGCTCTAATTTCCAAGGTATTTTGCCAGTACACAACTATGTACTAAGCTCTACCCAGCAGAGGACTTCAGCAGAAAACTCAGCAGAACAAGAGACTCATTTTGTGGGGGGGTTGGGACAGAGAGGTTTGAGTTTTAGTGCTAGCAAAGAGTGTTGGACTGAACACCAGTTTGAAGTATTGTATTTATCCCCAGATGGAGGAAAAGCATAAGTAGCAGCACTATGGATTCATGGCTACCCTGGAGAGACTATTTCATGTACAGCAATGGTTCAATCTCCAAACCTACTCAATACTTAAGTCTCTCAGGCAAAAACACAGCAAGACACCAAACAGCATGGATAATTACCGTAATGTTGGTCATGACTCCATGATTAAGACTACTGACATACGCAAGTGAAGCAGAGTGTTATTCCACTGATTACTATGTGAAATATTAAATGCGAAAATTCTTATTCATACTTTTGTGTATATATTGATTGAAATATTCAGGAGAGAGGAAGTGATCTCTAAAGTTTGTGAAAGAACTTTAACTCAAGATTTCCTGTATTTTTAGCCTCTATTATTTAGGAATGCGCATCAGCAATCTTAATGCCATGTTAACTTTTTTGTGTGTTGGAATTTAATATTTAGAGAAGAATTGCTGAAGAACATTCCAAAGTTTTGAATAAAGAACATCAAAATAAAAAAAAAAATGCAGAGATAGAAGTTTCTTCCTCACCTTTATAAGACAAGTTTCTTCAGAAGATGAAAGTAGCACGTTCTCTGGCTTTAGATCCCGATGTATAATACCATTTTCATGAAGATACTATGCAAACAAACACACACACAGAACACAGAATGCATGCATTAAAATGTGAACTTCCAAGTCTTTCCAATGATGATGATGCAAGTAACAAACAGATTCATTTGAAAAGTGTGTATTTGAAGCTATATGGTTCACAAAAAGATTTAAAAAGAAAAGGAGTACTTATGGCACCTTAGAGACTAACAAATTTATTTGAGCATAAGCTTTCGTGAGCTACAGCTCACTTCATCGGATGCATTCAGTGGAAAATACAGTGGGGAGATTTATATACATAGAGAACATGAAACAATGGGTGTTACCATACACACTGTAATGAGAGAGATCACTTAAGGTGAGCTATTACCAGCAGGAGAGTGGGGGGGAGACACCTTTTGTAGTGATAATCAAGGTAGGCCATTTCCAGCAGCTGACAAGAATGTTGTTGTTGGTCATGACTCCATGATTAAGACTACTGACATACGTAAGAGAAGCAGAGTGTTATTCCACGTTCTTGTCAACTGCTGGAAATGGCCCACCTTGATTATCACTACAAAAGGTTTTTTCCCCGCCGCTCTCCTGCTGGTAATAGCTCACCTTAAGTGATCGCTCTGGTTACAGTGCGTATGGTAACACCCATTGTTTCATGTTCTCTATGTATATAAATCTCCCCACTGTATTTTCCACTGAATGCATCCGATGGAAAAGCTTATGCTTATGCTCAAATAAATGTGTTAGTCTCTAAGGTGCCACAAGTACTCCTTTTCTTTTTGCGAATACAGACTAACACGGCTGCTACTCTGAAAAAAGATTTAAAATATTTGTCAGATGCTACACAGCAGCTTCTAATCTCCACAGGTAGACTATGTAGAACAGGAAAGCTGTGCCTTCCCTGCAGTTCATCATCCATATGCCACATTATCAAAACAAAAAGAAAAGGAGTACTTGTGGCACCTTAGAGACTAACCAATTTATTTGAGCATGAGCTTTCGTGAGCTACAGCTCACTTCATCGGATGCATCCGATGAAGTGAGCTGTAGCTCACGAAAGCTCATGCTCAAATAAATTGGTTAGTCTCTAAGGTGCCACAAGTACTCCTTTTCTTTTTGCGAATACAGACTAACACGGCTGTTACTCTGAAACCTGTCATTATCAAAAGAGATTCTTCATGATAATACGAAGGAATTTTGGTCCTCAATCTCTTTTTTGATATTAAGATCCAATCTCTTTTTCTGTGTTCAAACCCTCTTAAATTAAGTACATTTCCCTGCCTTAGTTTGCCAAGGCAAACACCACTACACAGTGGTGTTGGAACAATTTATATAGTGGGGATGTGACATTATACTCCATATTCTTTATGGAAATATTATTATGATATGGATATGACATAATTGTTTGTACTTTAGGTTATGATATACTGAATGTGATTATCCGATTTGTATGCATGCATCATTTCTGTATCTAAAGTTAGCAATATGGACTGCGTAACAATTACAACTGGGTATATATTGGGAAGACATCCACCAGACGACAGGCCATCAGATTTGATGGTCCACTAGGAAGGAACAACAAGACTATATCTGACTTCTAGTAATTTTCCACTGGCAGGAGGAGGTGGTCAAGTTTAGGAACTGCCTTATGTAAATTCTATTTAAGGCTGGGAGGGAAGGCATTCCAGACTCTCCTAGGGGACAAAGAAACCAACCTGAAGGGAAAGGCAGGGGTGAGTCCAGACCGAGACGGGGTCCAGTCTGTTACTCCTGAGGGCATTCTGCACCAAAAAATTAAAAGTTCTGCACATATTTTAAAAGCCTGCAATATTCTGCAAGCTTTATTTGTCAATAAATAAATGCAGAGGCTCCAGCATGGCAGTGGGGAGCACTGGCCACTGGCTGTATGCAGGTGGGAGATCACCCTGCAGCCTCCTCACCCTCCACCCCTGGTACACAGATTGAGTGATGAGGATATACTCGACCCTGATACAGCACAAGGCCTGGACCTGCCCAAGAAATACCCTGGGGCCCTGCCCCTCTGTGCCAGGAGCACCACATGTGGGGCAGGCAGACTCAACCAGGAAGGATCCAAGTGTGAAGGGGCTCAGTGGGGGGGAAGATCCAGGTGTGGAGTGAGAGGATTCTGTGGGAGACAATCTGGGTGCAGGCAGCTCAGTGGGGGAGTCTCAGGTGTTGGGGGGGCGGGATCTGGATGCACAGAGGCTCATTTGGGGGGTTCCAGGAGCAGGGGCAATGGGACTTTGCAGGGGCTTCCAGGTGAATATGGTTGGGGCTCAGTGGAGGGGTCTGGGTGTCTCAACAGGGGGTTCTGGTGCTGGGAGAGTGGGGCTTGGTGGGAGTCTGGGTTGCAGCTAGTTGGGGGTCAGTGGTGTGGGGGTCTGAGGATGGGGACTCAGGGTGGTGCAGGGGGTGGGGCTCATCAGGGTGGGGTTTTGAGTGCAGGGAGTTCAGTGTGGGGTGGGGTGGCTGCAGGGGTTGGGGTCCGGAGGCAGGGGAGCTCCAGATGCAGGGGTTGAGGTTCAGTGAGGAGGGGGTTTGGATGGCTAGGGGGGATATCTGGGTGTATAGGGTGAGCCCTGGCCGGGGTGTCTGGGTATGGGAGGTCCAGATGCACAGCGGTTGGGTGGACGGGGGAGCAGTCCCCCCATACAGTGACCCCTCCCTCCGCAGCTGAGGAGTAATGGGGGCCAGAAGCAGGAGAGGATGCTGAGCTTCCTGCAGCTGGGGGAGGTTTCTGGGGGTGGGTCTGACGGTGCTTGGGGTGGGGGCGGCGTGCAGAGAGGAGTCCCCCGGCTACCTCTACGCGAAGGAGCCTGAGGGGGGCCATACCGCTGCTTCCGGGAGCTGCGTGGAACAGCCCCCGACCCTGCTCACTGGCTGAAGCGCCAGAGTGGGGCAAGCACCAGATCCCGCTCCCCAGTGGGAACTTGAGGGCCAGATTAAAACGCCTGTGGAAGAGAATGGATCCTTTCCAGGTTGGTTACCGTAGCAGCTAAAGGAACGCTGGCCTAAATCTCTATGTATAAGGAGAAGATTCCATTTACTGCTGTAAAAATACATGCAAGCACAAATGATAGAAGTAAAGAAAAATAGGACTTGTGGCACTTAGAGACTAACAAATTTATTTGAGCATAAGCTTTCGTGAGCTGCAACTCACTTCATCGGATGCACTGATTGCACAGTCAGAGAAAAATCATATTTTTCTTTATACACATTCAGAAATATTTACCTTTACAGCCAACAACATCTGATAAAAATAGAGCTTGCAGGTAGCTTCTTTCATCTTCGTTGATCTCGACACTCTGTCATATAACTCTCCTCCTTCCATCCTGAAACAGAAATACAGAAAGAGATTCAATATACTGGTTTCAGAAGTTAGACCTCACTGGGAAAGCCTGAGACTGAAAAGCTTCTCTAAAAGAAAAGACCCCAATGAAAAGTAAAGTATATTCATTTTCTGAAACGCATTCATTGGGCACACGTGTATAAATTCTTAAACATGACCTGCACAGTAAAAATAAATGGTCTTGAGCTAGCTGAAACTAAATCCAGAAAAGATGGAGGTGATGTTAATAGGAAAGCAGAAGCACTATTACAAGGAAGTTCATGTCCTAAAAGACCATCTGGCCATTGCTTGTCAATGTAGCACAAAGCCTTGGAACACCTTCTATCCCCTTTGGGTAGCCAGGAGACTTCACCCTTCTTATCACACAAACCTGCAGCTACAGCAATCCATGCTCTCATCATCTTCAGATTGTACTACCTGGGACTGACAATGAAGGCCATGCAGAAGCTGCAACTGGCTCACCATCTGGCCACCCACTTACCTTCTCTGGCTCCCCAACAAGTTCCAGATCCAGGTTAAGAAGCAGACCTCGAACAATAAAGTTCTCAATAATCCAGGTTTGTGCTCTTTTTGAGACTCTCTCTACTTATCTGATCCACCACATCAGCTGCAATTGATCAGGATGACAGGGCAGAGAATCCTGCCGAAGTGGAGTGCCTCTGCAGCTCCAAAAGAATGACTTTCCTGTCTATCCTAACACCCAGTTTTACCAAGGGTTTCGACAGCATCTGAGATCATCACAAAGTCAGGTTCAAGTTATTAAAATTATATTATTTTATTTATGGCAGTAAAACATTTACTCTGGAACAAATTGAATGCAAATTACTTACAATTCCAAAACAATATAATAATCTTCTGCATCAAAGAAGTTTTTTATCTTGATTAAGCAGGGCTAGCAAAAGAGGAAGGAAACAATAAAACGACACAATCATTTTATGAAAACTAATATTACAAGAAAATATTACCCAAGAAAATAATTTCAGAATGGTGCACAATCCAAAGTATACGTGGCAGGACACTATGCTGATATAGGTTTCTCTTTTTAAAAAAATGCAAGTGAATTTTATATTAATTGTAGTGAGACTAATGTGACAAGTTGACTGCTTAGTGCAGACATGTGCCATGGAAGTTTTCCCCCAAAACATTTCTCTCGATGAACCTCAATCACAATCTGAAACCCCCTTGTTATTCTTATGATGAGTTCCCACACAGCTCTGCCAATGCATTCTGTCTAATCATTTATACTATTCCACTGTACTTGAGTTCCCCTTTTGTGGAGGGTTGACATACAGCAAAAGGGAGAGAGAATATTTAAAAAAAAAAACAGGAAAAAGGGTAAAATTTAGTAAATCCACTAAAATTGCCAAAGGAATTCAGGAGCAGGAATAAGACCTAATTTTTTTCCATTAAATTTACTCAATTTCACATTGATGGTGTGTCTAAGATATTTGGAAGTGTACTACTTTTGTGGGGTTTATTATTTAAGTCAATGGAAAGTTTCAAACAATGTTATCGAATTAACTCAGATCTGAAGATTCCCACACTGGATGTTCTGATTGACTAGACAAGGATAGTCAATAGGTGCACCATGGGCCTAATCTGGACCACCAGACGTTTTTGAATAGACCCCAAAATGTTATTTACTTATCAATTTTTTTTTTGGGGGGGGGGTATTATTTCCTCTGGAGTATGGACCTTGACAAGAAAAAATTGACTACCATGGATTAGGGTCTCTGAGCCGAAGCAGTTTCAACCACGTGGTTCTGTGGAGATTTGGTCAAGGCCAAAGCTAGGTCAGCAAGCTTGGCCATCTAGCAATATTCACAGAAAGATGTATCAAGGAAAGTCTTATTTTCTGATCAGTGGTTCAAACAGAGACCAAGTAAAGAAAATTTCAATCCAAATTTCAATTTCAAAGATGCAAGTTTTGGAATAGTTACAACAAGCATATAAAGATATGGGGTAGAACAGAAAGTGCTTTGTAACCTTATCTACAATAGGCAAAATAAGTGACCATTGCTACCCAATCAGGAAAAGAGAAAATTAAAATTAAGAAGCTGTTTCTCCTAACTGTAACTGAAGCATTAGTTACCAGACTATAGAAACCTCAAAAGAAGATGAGCAAGCAAGAAAATCAGAATATACATTAAAAGATAAATCAGATTTTAAGACTATACTCACATGATTTATTTTCTTCAAAATCTCAATTTCTGTATTAACATTAAAAGCTGGATCCTATTTAAAGAGAAATGAAGTGTCAGAGAGAACAAGCAGTAATACTGTTTATAAATGGACTTTTGCAGCAATGTACCTATGAAAACACAACATACATTTGCTCCATCCTAATAATTTTAAGGTGGCTACAATGTAAATAGCAGAGCTCATCAGAAAAAAAAAAATCTCCTGCAGAAAATTTCAACAAAAATGGAAAAAGAATTCCTTAACTTGAAATCTTCCATGGGAAATTTTGATGTATTTGACGAAAAAACAAAAAATTTAACATTTTGGCCCCAAACTAAAACAAATTTATTCTGAAATGCTGCCACAGTACATCTCATGGGAGTTATAGTTCAGGTGCCTAAGGCTCCCATTCTCCTGTGTGGTTGGGCTCCCTGGTTAGACTACATCTTTCACAATGCAACATGGTCTCACCTCTTGGTACATCATGGGAGATATAGTCCACTGAGTTCTTCTTTGTACATACCCCATAATCAAGGAGCCCTTAACAAGTAAACGACCAAGGTTTATATAAAGAAAAATGTAACTATAAATGCAACAGAAACAAAAAAAGAAAAGGAGTACTTGTGGCATCTTAGAGACTAACAAATTTATTTGAGCATAAGCGTTCGTAAGCTCCAGCTCACTTCATCGGATGCATTCAGTGGAAAATACAGTGGGGAGATTTATATACATAGAGAACACGAAACAATGGGTGTTACCATACACACTGTAACAAGAGTGATCAGGTAAGGTGAGCTATTACCAGCAGGAGAGCGGGGGGGGGGGGGGAGGAGAGAGTGGGGAATAAACATGGTAGCTAACTGGCTATTCTCGTACCAGAGAAATGTTTCCAGAATAACATAGTTGTACAAATCTTATTGTCAAGATGCAAATACAAAAGGTATCTTCTTGGCTAGTAAGATAATAAGCACCTGGAAACATTAACAAAGCGAGGAAGGAAACTGACAGCTGTTGCTGGTCTGAGATGCACCGCGTAAGGGAGAGAGGGATGAAATAATTAGCCTGAAAGGAACTGCAGGCACAGAACTCTGGAAGTGGAATTTTTTTTTCCAATCCCCCTCTTCTGACACTTTCAGGATTTGGGCCTACCAGAGCGAAAGATCCTTAGACCTGTGCATATTTCCTGTAACATTTATCGTGGAGTTAACTGGAGCTTTTCTTGATTGTCTAAATAAGCTTTGATTTAAAATACTTTTGGATCTCAGGCTGTTTCTGGAAAAACTCACTATAGTCTGTCCCAACAAGATGTGAAGGATCCTTCCATCTCAGAGGAGAGGTAACAAAAGGAGTCTGCCTCTAGCCATATTTAACACCAAGACCATTTGCCCTAGACTATTAACTAATCTTAATTGTTTAATACATTTAATTTCTTACAAATGCTGTGGTTTGATTTATTTTTTTAAATATAAATATACACAAAACTTCACACATTACAAAAATACATCTGAATCCAGAAAACCTTAAATTATAGCAATAAACATTTATAATGTTCACAAAGGACTACCAAATACTTCAGAATCACTACAAGATAGCTGAAAAATAGATACTTACTGTGTCACTCACAGCGCTAGTTATAAATCTCCGTTTATTGATTATCTTTACAGCAACTTTGTTACACGTGGTCCTCTCAAATGCCAATTTAACCTCTCCACAGGCACCACTAATATAAAAATTTAGTTATGTTAAAGCTTGCAAGCACTTTTCAATATGTTGGTGACAAATAAAAATAGATCAAACACAGAACGTGTTTGCTACTTGAGTATTACATGTGATTAGAATGCTGCTGTCTCCTAACCCACTGAATGCAGCTGACTGGGTGTGCAGTATTTAGACACATCGGTAGTAGGCACATTAGATTAGGATAGATGCTGGTAGCCACCAATATTCTAATATAGAAATCAAATTACAACCAAAACTCCAAACTGAAAGCTATTAAGAGAATACAGAGGACAAGCACTGTTGGCATTTCAGCTGCACAAATGGCTAAAAACACAACAACAAACTCTCAAAATGTATCTCTACGGTTTTGACTTAAGCTCACAAAGCCCACCCAGCCCCCATTAATATAGCCCAGTGGCAAAAGGACATTATAATACATAAAGTCCTGCACCATAAGGTTGCACAACACTGAGCAATACATATAGCAACACATTTATTTTTGATTATGAGATTATATGAGGAAATCCGTACAAATCCACTCAGATTTCTGTTTTCACTTTGCTGCTCTTCTATGACCTACAAAGGCTTTGGGGGAAAATTCCACTTTAAAGGCATTTTATATTAAAAGAAATCAGGTCACCATTTCTCTCTTTTTTACTTGAGGACCCAAACAGTGATGTCCCGCAAGGGGTTACACTCTGACCTTCAGTTCTTCCCCCTGCTTGCAACCATGGGGTAGAAGAGGGATACTGATTCAGAAAGTAACTTGACTGCCAGCAAACTATTTCAAACCTGACTTTCTGTTCCTAAAAAAACAGTTATCTACCTTTCGTAACTATGAGAAATGTTGCTCATGTCTCTTCCATTCTAGGTGTGTGCGCACTCATGTGTGCAGTTGTAGGAGATTTTTGCCTTAGCGGCTTCTGTAGGGCCAGCCGTGGCATGCTCTGGAGAGCTGCGCTCATGCGTTGGTATAACCGGCGCCGCCAGCCCTATGCCCTTTCAGTTCCTAATTGCCGACAACTCTGCCAGAGAGACAGGAGGTGCCTGCTGGGGATATAGACCGAGACCAGCCACGCTTGCAGAGGCTGAAGATGAAGTCGAGCAGGAATGACCATGTACATGCACGCGGCCATGTGGCCCATCAATCGCAGGCAGGTGGGGGCCATGGTGAGCGGATGGCTCCTTACATGAAAAATCAGGTCCAACATGGCCTGAAAACGTGTTTCCAGGAGAAAGGCCCTGGCCCACGTGCAGTCAAGAACCGCTCCAATAAACTCTATGTGTTGAACTGGTGTTAGTGTGTGCCGTTGCACCCCATAATGCTTTATAGAAATATGCTTATGAATGTAAATATGATAAATGGAATGTTTTATGCTACATTCGCCATGTAACGTATCTTTTCAAAGGTTATGTTCTACTGAATGTATTCATCCTATTCGTATACATGTATCATTTTTATATCTGAAGTTATGAGTGTTGGCTCTATGCTTGTATTTAAAGCGTTCGCTGTAGGAAGCACCTAAGGCAAATCTGGTCAACATAGTGGGAAGGGGTTATTCAAGTAATTGGGAGTACTTGGCTAACAATGGACCTTGACAGACGCCAATGCACATCTGAGCTTTCCTGGGAACATTCAAACTAGCATGTGGACAATGGCATTGGTCTGTAAAGAACTGAGTCAAGCATGGACATGTGACTTGCCCATGTGACTCCGAAACTCCATCATGTAGCTGTAATTCTACACAGGGGGATAGAGGAGTTTCTACCCACAAGAGAGAGATTACATAAACCCCTGGGAAACCCCTCCATTTTATCTTCAGCTGGCTCAAAAGATAGCCTCTCCACCCCAAAGGATAACTGAAAGAAACTGGAACAAAGGACAGTAGCTAGGGGGCTATGAGTGATTGCTGGACCCAGACTAGAAGGCAGCCAGTCTGTCAAAGAAGCTTATTGGAACATCTCTGAGGGTGAGATTTATTTTAATTTAGTTTCCTACTGTATTAGGCTTAGATTTGCGTGTTTTATTTTATTTTGTTTGGTAATTTACTTTGTTCTGTCTGTTATTACTTGGAACCAAACCCTGCAGGAGGGATTCCTGAAACTTTTTGAGGCCGTCCCAAAGATTAAAATTATATCTGCCCAACAGTACTTGATTCATCACCCGAAATTGTAAGCTGGTAGTCAAATAAATTTTTCTCCCAAAGAGATCAAGCTTTTTGGACTCTTTGTTCTTGGGTGTCGAGGAGGTGTGACCCTGCTTGTGATCCTTTGGCCAGAACAAGATACTTCTTTTCACCCCCTAACAACTACACTTAACTACTTCTTAACTAACACTATACAAACTATTTATAAAAGGCCCTAAGGCACAAAGTTTGTAGGAGAAAAAAACACCAGCTCTTGTTAAGCAAGAAAGGCACTCCGACTAACCACCACGGGCAATAAGAAGGAACTGAGAAGGAGTAGGACAGACAATGCCTGATATACCGCTGCATGAATGCGGCATTCCAGAAGGCGTCACAATTGGCCCTACGGATACCGCTAAGGCAAAAATCTCCAATGACCACGCACGTGGTCATGCACATAGCTAGAATGGAATCGACATGAGCAAGCACTCGAAGAACTGTGAGTACCCAATCATATATCTGAGTTTCACAATTAAAAGTATATTTTAAACCCAAGTCAATTAGAAGCATGAGGACCAAACCCAGCTGTTTTAAGGAAAATAGGTCTACCTGTGTGCCATAATTCAGAGTTCCAGTTTTAACTGTTTTCATCATTCAGAGCTGAAACCAGCCAACGGGCAGGTATAATCCCAGCAATCCGAGGAGCCCGTACTCTGATGGCCCAGCAGCAGAATAAGAGATGTCAAAGCCATGTAGATTGGGAATGAATGAACAAATCTGCTAAATTTCAGATTTACCACGAGTGCTGTTAGCTACCTATTTCACCCTTGGACATTCAGAACAGAAGACTTATTTTACAGACAGCGTTGGGAACTTACTTTCAGGGGTACCATATTTCAAATAGGCAGTAACTAACCACTTACAAGACAGGCAACTGAAAAAAGGACTTTGCATTAAGGAGTAAAAACACTTTGCAGTGAAAAATTAATTTGTCCTATTAACACCTCAGAAAAATTCTACGAGCGAGAACACTACAGAATGTAAACTACTGTCCATCACTGATGCTAAAATTTTTCAAATACTCTCCGCAAAACAAACTTCTTCAACAAGGCCTTCAAATCCTACCTCCTCCTTTTAACAGCTTTATTTGCATACACAAGTGCTCCCTGGAAAGCAGAAGGAAACTACAGTGAAGGACAGATTAAAAAAAAAAATCAAAATCACCTCAGTAACCACATTATCTTGTCTTCAGTTTCTCCCCACACACATATTTAGCCAGTGCTTGCCCATTTCCTTCATACACTAACCTTAATGTAAACACAGTGGGACACAGGTCCACACCCAGATTCTCTCCTGCACAGAGACACTCCCTGAGCTGAGTGCATTAGGAAGCAAGTTACACCTCCTTGATTCTCACAGTATATTATTAATTTATTAGAAAGTCAGAGGGACCATTGTGATCACATAGTCTGACTCCCCTGTATAATTGTATTAGCATCCAGGTTTATAATATATAGCATAATACCTCCTGCCTAAGCACCAGCATTGATCTACTAATCTAAGTCAGAGCATTTTAGAGGCTATGCTAACCAGCTATGATCTCCTCTAATGGAAAATACACAAGTTGTGAATTGACATAATTCAGGTGTGCTCCACCCAACTCCTGCCCATTTTGCCAGGATATGGTGGGGCTCCTGGCAAAGGAGACACTTACACTGATATATGCCAGGTGAAAACTGCCCTACACTGAGCAAATTCTCAGCTGGCCAGTTAAGGCCAGATTTCACCTAAGTGGCAAAAAGTGGCAGGAGGAGGATGAGAGAATCTGGACCTTCGTCTTTTATTAGTCTGTAAAGCACCATGTTTTTGTTTCTATTACCACAGTGCCTAGGATAGCATTATTGAAACAGTACTAAAATAATAGCAAATAGTTAATACTAGTTACAGTTCCAATACCATTCACACAGAACTAAAGGAAAATAAGTCCTAAATATTTTAGTAAGTATGGTGCTTACCTTCCCAAAGTCTTTGACATGATATATTTCTCTCTGAATTCTCTGGGATACCCCGTCTGATCATCCACCATAAGATCAGAAAATACAAACACTGGGAAGATGAGTGGAGATAATTTTTGTTACTAACTCTAAAGATTTTGTTATAAGGAGTGACTACTATTCCTAAATTTTAATATTCAACAATTAAGAGAGTGCTATACGTTAGAAGTAAACATATAACCGAAACAAAAAATTATATTAAAAAACGGGTACCTACCTTTTTGAAACTGTTGTTGTCTAAGATGTGTCACACATGTACATTCCACCGTAGATACATGCATGCCCCATGCACAGATGTTGGAGATTTTTGTCCCTCAGTGGCACCAGTCAGAGTTGCTGGAGCGCCCTCTGTCGCCACACGCTACTGCATGCTGGTATAAAAGGGCAGAGCCACCCCAACCCCTCTCAGTTCCTTCATACTGGACAGACTCCAATGTGGAATGCACATATGCAACCCATCTCAAAGAGCAACAGTGACAGAACAGTAAGTAATATTTTTTTTTCTTCGAGTGATTACACACGTCCATTCCACTATAGGTAACACAATCAAACACACATGGAGGTGGGTTCGGAGTCTACCTGAACAGAGATTGTAAGACCATCCATCCAAAAATGGCATAGTCTCTGGACTGACAGGAAATGGCATAATCAGAAGTAAAAGTGTGGACTGAAGACCAAGAGGCTGCTTTACAAATGTCTACAATCTGCATTTGCATCAAGAAAGCTGCAGAAGGTGCCTGCGCTTTGGTAGAATGCGCCAAATACACTAGCTGGAGGGATTGTATTAGCCAGTAGGTAGCATAAACAAATACATGAAGAGATCCAAAATGGGATTTTCTGAGCAGAAACTGGTTAGCCCTTAGCTCTGTTTGCAACTGCTACAAACCACTGCATATAGGATCTAAAAGATTTAGTCCAGTCCAGGTAGAAAGCTAAAGCCCTTCTTGCATCCAAGGAGTGAAGCTTTCCCTCATTCCTATGTGCATGGAGTTTTGGAAGGAACATGGGCAAGCAGATTGCTTGGTTAACATGAAAATTAGAGACTACTTTCGTGAGAAGTTTTGGATGAGGATAGAGATATATCTTCTCCTTATGGAAAACCATAGGGGGGCTCTGACACCTGAGCTCTCAACCCTCCCACCCTTCTGGCTGAGTTAATTGCCACAAGAAATGCTACCTTCATGGAAAGCTGAAAGAGGGAGCAAGCTGCCAGGGGCTCAAAGTGGGATTCCCAATGAATTTTGCTAGAATTAAGTTCAGATCCCAAGGAAGGATGTGGTCTTGAATGCGGAGGTATAATCTGACCAAGCACCGTAGGAATTGTGTGATGATGGTGTGTGAACAAGGGATCTATCATCCACCAAGACATTGAGGGCTGAATTAGCCACTAGATGCATCTTTACTGAGCTAATAGCAAACTCTGTAGTAGACAGAGTAGTAGACAGTCCAGCATGAGGCCTAAGGGTGCCCGCTAGGGAAATGCGCCTTTCGCACAACACTAGGTGGAGAAGTGCTTCCACTTCACACCAGGAAAGTGCTCTTAGTTGAGGGTTTTATGCTATTCAACAGCACTTTCTGAATATCGTTTGAGAAGGACTTTTTAAAGGGTGTCAGCCATAAAAGCATCCATCGTGCTGAATTGGGATGAAGCAAGCACTCATGGTCCTGGGAAATTACATCTGGATCCAATGGGCAGTCTGACCAAAAATGATATCAGGGTCAAGTACCAGTATTAATAAGGAAACGCTGGTGCTATAAGGAAGAGGTGAGCATGGTCTTGTTTCACTTTAAGAGGTCTCAGAAAGGAAAGGAAAGGAAAGGAAAAGGAATAGGAATCAGAGGGAAAGCACACAGGAAAGACTTCTTCCAGGACAGAAGAAAAGCATCTGCCAACAAGCCTGGGCTGAGTCTCCCTTGGGAACAGAGCTGCTGACATTCCCTGTTCACTTGGGAGTCCCCCAGAGTTGGAAGATGGACCTGACCACATATGCATGTAGTGACCACTGATGCTGATTGCAGAAGGATCTGCTCAGCTAATCTGCTAACGTGGTCTGTTTCTCTGGAAGGTAATAAGCTCTGAAATGAACTAAGTTGTCTATACAGAAGTCTCCGAGGCAAACTACTTCCTGCCCCTCCTGTTTACATGAACATGACCCATCAAACAGCCAGAATTAATTTTTTTCCCCCACTATGTGGGGGAGGGAGGCCACACAGGCTAAACGTACCACTCATAACACCCTGATGTTTATGAGAGTCTCCAAATCTTGAAATGATCAAAGACCTTAAGTCTGCAGGGACCCCCATATGAGCTCCCCAACCCAGAAGAGACACATCTGTGATGAGAATGAGAATTGGTAGTGGGGGAAGAAAGGGAATCCCCCACGCAAACTTTTAGAGGGTCCACCCACCAATCTAGAGATGACAAAACTAATGTTGGCATTCAAACCATTTTCTCTAAATGGTGGCAACTTGGGGAATGCACTGATGCTAGCCATGCCTGCAGCTTTCTGAGGTGTAATCTGGCATGCTAAACTACATAGGTATATGGTGCCATCTGACCGAGAAGACTGAGGCAGTGGTGTACTGCTGTGGAAGGAAAAGGCCTGGGTAGAGACCGTCAAATCGTGGAAGTCAACAAATGGCTATGCAGGTGGTGTTGGAGAGAAGGCTTTGGATTCTTTGACCATGGGATGGTGTTCCAAGGAGGAGGAGTGCTAGGCAGAGACGGGCTCCACCTAACAAAGAGAGGGAAGAGCATCTTCGCAAGCAGACTGGCTAACCTAGTGAGGAGGGCTTTAAACTAAGTTCACCGGGGGAAGGAAACCAAAGCCCCGAGGTAAGTGGGGAAATGGGATACTGAGAGGAAACATGAGCAGAAGCGCACGAGAGGGGAGGGCTCCTGCCTCATACTGAAAAAGAGGGACAATCAGCGACTTATCTCAAGTCATAGAATCACAGAACAACAGGGTTGGAAGGGACCTAAGGAGGTCATCTAGTCCAACCCCCTGCTCAAAGCAGGACCAATCCCCAATTAAATCATCCCAGCCAGGGCTTTGTCAAGCCTGACCTTAAAAACTTCTAAGGAAGGAGATTCTACCACCTCCCTAGGTAATGCATTCCAGTGTCTCACCACCCTCCTAGTGAAAAAGTTTTTCCTAATATCCAACCTAAACCTCCACTGCAACTTGAGACCATTACTCCTTGTCCTGTCCTCTTCTACCACTGAGAATCGTCTAGAACCATCCTCTCTGGAACCACCTCTCAGGTAGCTGAAAGCAGCTATCAAATCCCCCCTCATTCTTCTCTTCTGCAGACTAAACAATCTCAGTTCCCTCAGCCTCTCCTCATAAGTCATGTGTTCCAGACCCCTAATCATTTTTGTTGCCCTTCGCTGGACTCTTTCCAATTTATCCACATCCTTCTTGTAGTGTGGGGCCCAAAACTGGACACAGTACTCCAGATGAGGCCTCACCAATGTCGAATAGAGGGGAACGATCACGTCCCTCGATCTGCTCGCTATGCCCCTACTTATACATCCCAAAATGCCATTGGCCTTCTTGGCAACAAGGGCACACTGCTGACTCATATCCAGTTTCTCGTCCACTGTCACCCCTAGGTCCTTTTCTGCAGAACTGCTGCCTAGCCATTCGGTCCCTAGTCTGCAGCTGTGCATTGGGTTCTTCCGTCCTAAGTGCAGGACCCTGCACTTATCCTTATTGAACCTCATCAGATTTCTTTTGACCCAATCCTCCAATTTGTCTAGGTCCCTCTGTATCCTATCCCTGCCCTCCAGCGTATCTACCACTCCTCCTAGTTTAGTATCATCCGCAAATTTGCTGAGGGTGCAATCCACACCATCCTCCAGATCATTTATGAAGATATTGAACAAAACCGGCCCCAGGACCGACCCCTGGGGCACTCCACTTGACACCGGCTGCCAACTAGACATGGAGCCATTGATCACTACCCATTGAGCCCGACAATCTAGCCAATTTTCTACCCACCTTATAGTGCATTCATCCAGCCCATACTTCTTTAACTTGCTGACAAAAATACTGTGGGAGACGGTGTCAAAAGCTTTGCTAAAGTCAAGAAACAATACATCCACTGCTTTCCCTTCATCCACAGAACCAGTAATGTCATCATAGAAGGCGATTAGATTAGTCAGGCATGACCTTCCCTTGGTGAATCCATGCTGACTGTTCCTGATCACTTTCCTCTCATGTAAGTGCTTCAGGATTGATTCTTTGAGGACCTGCTCCATGATTTTTCCGGGGACTGAGGTGAGGCTGACTGGCCTGTAGTTCCCAGGATCCTCCTTCTTCCCTTTTTTAAAGATTGGCACCACATTAGCCTTTTTCCAGTCATCCGGGACTTCCCCTGTTCACCACGAGTTTTCAAAGATAATGGCCAATGGCTCTGCAATCACAGCCGCCAATTCCTTTAGCTCTCTCGGATGCAACTCGTCCGGACCCATGGACTTGTGCACGTCCAGCTTTTCTAAATAGTCCCTAACCACCTCTTTCTCCACAGAGGGCTGGCCATCTATTCCCCATGTTGTGATGCCCAGAGCAGCAGTCTGGGAGCTGACCTTGTTAGTGAAGACAGAGGCAAAAAAAGCATTGAGTACATTAGCTTTTTCCACATCCTCTGTCACTAGGTTGCCTCCCTCGTTCATTAAGGGGCCCACACTTTCCTTGGCTTTCTTCTTGTTGCCAACATACCTGAAGAAACCCTTCTTGTTACTCTCGACATCTCTCGCTAGCTGCAGCTCCAGGTGCGATTTGGCCCTCCTGATTTCATTCCTACATGCCCGAGCAATATTTTTATACTCTTCCCTGGTCATATGTCCAACCTTCCACTTCTTGTAAGCTTCTTTTTTATGTTTAAGATCCGCTAGGATTTCACCGTTAAGCCAAGCTGGTCGCCTGCCATATTTACTATTCTTTCGACACATCGGGATGGTTTGTCTCTGTAACCTCAACAGGGATTCCTTGAAATACAGCCAGCTCTCCTGGACTCCTTTCTCCTTCATGTTAGTCCCCCAGGGGATCCTACCCATCCGTTCCCTGAGGGAGTCGAAGTCTGCTTTCCTTAAGTCCAGGGTCCGTATCCTGCTGCTTACCTTTCTTCCCTGTGTCAGGATCCTGAACACAACCAACTCATGGTCACTGCCTCCCACATTCCCATCCACTTTTGCTTCCCCTACTAATTCTTCCCAGTTTGTGAGCAGCAGGTCAAGAAAAGCTCCCCCCCTAGTTGGCTCCTCTAGCACTTGCACCAGGAAATTGTCCCTTACGCTTTCCAAAAACTTCCTGGATTGTCTATGCACCGCTGTATTGCTCTCCCAGCAGGTATCAGGAAAATTAAAATCACCCATGAGAACCAGGGTGTGCGATCTAGTAGCTTCTGCAAGCTGCCGGAAGAAAGCCTCATCCACCTCATCCCCCTGGTCCGGTGGTCTATAGCAGACTCCCACCACTACATCACTCTTGTTGCTCACACTTCTAAACTTAATCCAGAGACACTCAGGTTTTTCTGCAGTTTCATACCGGAGCTCTGAGCAGTCAAACTGCTCCCTTACATACAGTGCTATATACAAATGCAAGAAGCCTGGGAAACAAGCAGGGAGAACTGGAAGTCCTGGCACAGTCAAGGAATTATGATGTGATTGGACTTGGTGATGTGAACAGAGGATTGGTGGGATAACTCACATGACTGGACTACTGTCATGGATGGATATAAACTGTTCAGGAAGGACAGGCAGGGCAGAAAAGGTGGGGGAGTTGCATTGTATGTAAGGGAGCAGTATGACTGATCAGAGCTCAAGTATGAAACTGCAGAAAAACCTGAGAGTCTCTGGATTAAGTTTAGAAGTGTGAGCAACAAGGGTGATGTCTTGGTGGGAGTCTACTATAGACCACCAGACCAGGGGGATGAGGTGGACGAGGCGTTCTTCCGGCAACTCACAGAAGTTACTAGATCGCAGGCCCTGGTTCTCATGGGAGACTTCAAATCACCCTGATATCTGCTGGGAGAGCAACACAGCGGTGCACAGACAATCCAGGAAGTTTTTGGAAAGGGTAGGGGACAATTTCCTGGTGCAAGTGCTGGAGGAACCAACTAGGGGCAGAGCTCTTCTTGACCTGCTGCTCACAAACCGGGAAGAATTAGCAGGGGAAGCAAAAGTGGATGGGAACCTGGGAGGCAGTTACTATGAGATGGTCGAGTTCAGGATCCTGACACAGGGAAGAAAGGAGAGCAGCAGGATACGGACCCTGGACTTCAGAAAAGCAGACTTGGACTCCCTTAGGGAATTGATGGGCAGCATCCCCTGGAAGAATAACATGAGGGGGAAAGGAGTCCAGGAGAGCTGGCTGTATTTTAAAGAATCCTTATAGAGGTTACAGGGACTAACCATCCCAATGTGTCGAAAGAATAGTAAATATGGCAGACGACCAGCTTGGCTTAACAGTGAAATTCCTGCTGATCTTGAACACAAAAAAGAAGCTTACAAGAAGTGCAAGATTGGACAAATGACCAGAGAAGAGTATAAAAATATTGCTCGGGCATGCAGGAGTGAAATCAGGAAGGCCAAATCACACCTGGAGTTGCAGGTAGCAAGAGATGTTAAGAGTAACATGAAGGGTTTCTTCAGGTATGTTAGCAACAAGAAGAAAGTCAAGGAAAGTGTGGGCCGCTTACTGAATGAGGGAGGCAACCTAGTGACAGAGGATGTGCAAAAAGCTAATTTACTCAATGCTTTTTTTGCCTCTGTCTTCACAAACAAGATCAGCTCCCCGACTACTGCACTGGGCAGCACAGCATGGGGAGGAGGTGACCAGCCCTCTGTGGAGAAAGAAGCGGTTCGGGACTATTTAGAAAAACTGGACGAGCACAAGTCCATGGGGCCGGATGCGCTGCATCCGAGAGTGCTAAAGGAGTTGGCGGATGTGACTGCAGAGCCATTGGCCATTATCTTTGAAAACTCATGGCCATCGGGTGAAGTCCCGGACGACTGGAAAAAGGCTAATGCAGTGCCCATCTTTAAAAAAAAGGAGGATCCTGAGAACTACAGGCCAGTCAGCCTCACCTCAGTTCCTGGAAAAATCATGGAGCAGGTCCTCAAGGAATCAATTCTGAAGCACTTAGAGGAGAGGAAAGTGATCAGGAACAGTCAGCATGGATTAACCAAGGGTAAATCATGCCTGACTAATCTAATTACCTTCTATGAAGAGGTAACTAGCTCTGTGGATGAGGGGAAAGCAGTGGACATGTTGTTCCTTGACTTTAGCAAAGCTTTTGACACTGTCTCCCACAGTATTCTTGCCAGCAAGTTAAAGAAATATGGGCTGGATGAATGAACTATAAGGCGGATAGAAAGTTGGTTAGATTGTCGGGCTCAACGGGTAGTGATCAATGGCTCCATGTCTAGTTGGCAGCCGGAATCAAGTGGAGTGCCCCAAGGGTCGGTCCTGGAGCCGGTTTTGTTCAATATCTTCATAAATGATCTGGAGGATGGCGTGGATTGCACCCTCAGCAAGTTTGCAGATGACACTAAAGTGGGAGGAGAGGTAGATATGTTGGAGGGTAGGGGTAGGATACAGAGGGACCTAGACAAATTGGAGGATTGGGCCAAAAGAAATCTGATGAGGTTCAACAAGAACAAGTGCAGAGTCCTGCACTTAGAACGGAAGAATCCCATGCACCGCTACAGACTAGGCACTGAAGTGCTAGGCAGCAGTTCTGCAGAAAAGGACCTGGGGTTACAGTGGACAAGAAGCTGGATATGAGTCAACAGTGTGCCTTTGTTGCCAAGAAGGCCAATGGCATTTTGGGATGTATAAGTAGGGGCATTGGCAGCAGATTGAGGGACGTGATCGTTCCCCTCTATTCGACATTGGTGAGGCCTCATCTGGAGTACTGTGTCCAGTTTTGGGCCCCACGCTACAAGAAGGATTTGGAAAATTTGGAAAACATCCAACAGAGGGCAACAAAAATTATTAGGGGGCTGCAGCACATGACTTATGAGGAGAGGCTGAGGGAACTGGGATTGTTTAGTCTGCGGAAGAGAAGAATGAGGGGGAATTTGATAGCTGCTTTCAACTACCTGAAAGGGGGTTCCAAAGAGAATGGATCTAGACTGTTCTCAGTGGTAGCGCATGACAGAACGAGGAGTAATGGTCTTAAGTTGCAGTGGGGGAGGTTTAGGTTGGATATTATGAAAAACTTTTTCACTAGAAGGGTGGTGAAACACTGGAATGCATTATCTGGGGAGGTGGTGGAATTTCCTTCCTTAGAAATTTTTAAGGTCAGGCTTGACAAAGCCCTGGCTGGGATGATTTAGTTGGGGATTGGTCCTGCTTTGAGCAGAGGGGTGGACTAGATGATCTCCTGAGGTCCCTTCCAACCCTGATATTCTACGATTCTATGACAGTGTATGCTGCCAGATATAGCACTAAGTCCCGTAAAGCTTCAAACCTAGCTTGTGGTAGAAAAACCTTCGCCTTTGTGGAGTCTAAGGGCACGTCTACACTAGCAAAGTTACAGCGCCAGCAGTTACAGAGCCGCTCAGAGAGAGCAGAAGGAAAATCACTGTTGCGCGTTCACACTGACAGCTACCTCCGCAATAGCGTGTTCACACTTGCAGCACTTGCTGCGCTATTTGGAGTGGTGCACTCTGGGCAGCTATCCCACAGAGCACCTCTTTCTTTTTTGCCACTAAGACTTGTGAGAAGGCCGAGGGGGTCGCCAGGCATCCTGGGTCCAGTCCCAATGTCCCATGATGCATTGCTTTGCATCCCAGCAATCCCTGTGCTTCTGTCTGCATTTAGCACCATCTTTCAATAGTTTGTGTACTGCGCACCCTGCCCCGCCTCTTTCAGGTTGCAGGAACGGATCCCGAACTGCTGACCAGGATGCTGCTCGCTCTCACCAACACCTCACGAGTGGCAGTGGAGTTATTCCTTAAACTACAAAGGCGAGAGGAATGCGATGTTGATCTCACCACACGTAGTAGCAACGACACGAGATTGCTTGTGGCACGGAGGTACTGCCCACAGTGGAATGCCACTTTTGGGCTTGGGAAACAAGCACTGAGTGGTGGGATCACATCATGATGCACGTCTGGGATGACGAGCAGTGGCTGCAGAACTTTCACATGAGGAAAGCCACGTTCATGAGACTGTGTGATGAGTTCGCCCCAGCCCTGCAGCGCAAGGACACGAGAATGAGAGCTGCTCTGTTGTTGGAGAAGCACGTGGCGATTGCACTGTGGAAGCTGGCTACTCCCGACTGCTACCGATAGGTCACTAACCAATTCAGAGTGGGAAAGTCGACCGCTGGAGTCGTGTTGATGGAAGTGTGCAGGGCCATTAATCGCATCCTGCTCCAAAAGACCATGACTCTGGGCAACGTGCATGACATTGTGGATGGCTTTGCACAAATGGGCTTCCCTAACTGTGGAGAGGCGATAGATGGCAAGCACATTCAAATTCTGTCCCCAGACCACCTAGCCGCTGAGTACATTAATCGCAAGGGGTATTTCTCAATGGTTCTCCAGGCGCTTGTGGATCACCGTGGGCATTTCACGGACATTAATGCAGGCTGGTCTGGAAATGTCCAGGAAGCATGCATCTTTCAGAACACTGGCCTGTTTAAGAAGCTGCAAGCAAGGACTTTCTTCCTGGCCCAGAAGATCACTGTAGCAGAAGTCGAAATGCCCATCGTGATCCTGGGAGACCTCACCTACCCCATGAAGCCATACACAGGGAAACTTGACAGCAGCAAGGAGCAGTTCAACAACAAGCTGAGAAAGTGCAGAATGACTGGTGAGTGTGCATTTGGCCGTTTAAAAGCCCGCTGGTGCTGCCTGTATGGGAAGCTGAACATGGCCGATGACAATATTCCTATGCTTATAGCCACTTGCTGTATGGTCCATAATATTTGTGAAGGGAAGGGTGAAAGCTTCACTCAGGACTGTAGAGGCTCAGTGCCTGGAGGCTGAGTTTGAACAGCTGGAGACCAGGGCTATTAGAGGGGCACAGCGCAGGGCCATAAGGATCAGGGATGCCTTGAGGCAGCAATTTGAAGCTGAAAGCCACTAATAGAATCATAGAATCATAGTAATATTTGCTACTATGCTCGGGATTGCAGTGCTTGTAATGCTAGGAGGTGACTGGTGCACATGATGGGGGTTTAACATAATTGTGTGTTGCTTTGCAGTGCTCTTTTTGCTTTCACTTAATTGAATAAAGATTGCTTTCAAACCAACACAATTCTTTTATTAAAAGACAACCACCTGAGGAGAGAGTCAAAGGACAAAAATACATCAGCAGGGAGGGGGATAGGGGAACGGAAGGTTTCCAGAGGAGAGGCCCCGGGACGGCTACAGATTTGCGTATGTCCAGGGATCGTACCCAACCTTCTCCTTCACAGTAAAATACAGCACGTGCTGTACTTCAGCAGGGCCAAATTGCAGAGGGATGGGTGTTGAGGGTAGTGAGAATCCAACTGCTGGACTGAGGAGGGAGTGGAATGCTGAAGGCAGAGAGTGGAGCCAGGAGGTTGATAACAGTGTGGTGGGGGGGGGGGGGGTGCATGGGAAAGAATTTTGTGACAGTGTCTGCAGGGGAGGGCGAGTGCGGAGCTGCTCAGTTCGAAGAGCAAGCATCGCCTGGAGCGTGTCCACTTGGCACGCCATAACATTTAAGAGCCACTCCGTGGCTTCTTTCTGGTGTGCTGCATTCTCCTTATGGTCCTCTTCTTGCTGTCCCACTACTCCTTCAATTCCTGTTTCTCAGAGGTGGAGTGCATCATAACCTCACAGAGAAAGTCCTCCTTAGTTCTTCATGGTCACTTTCTAATACTGCACAGCCGTTCTGCTGCCAATAAGGGGGGCTGGCCTCCCAAGGTAATCTCTGTGAAGTTTAAATGCAACATTTTACAGAAGCAGCATTGTTTGCAACACAGACAACGCTGATTCAGTGCTTTAAAACACAGTCAGTACTCTCACACCTGTCACTAACTGGCTGATCCCAAGCAAGCACACATAAGCCACAAGACCCCCAAAATGCTGAATAGCCGCTGGACCAGGGTGAATCACTCTTCCTGGACCCTGCTGAACACCGGGCACATGGCTCTTCGAGAGAGAGCTAGCACTGTAGGGGGGACTTGATCATCATTCAGCCCCACACTTTCCACAGTCTGTGTTAATTATGAAAGATATCTCACTGCTGAGGCTGAGCAAGGAATCAAGGGAGGGTCTTCTCCAAGCCTGCGGCTTCCACCCTGGCCCCTATGCGGCTTGCCTGTGTGCAGCTATGGTTCCCCCCCACCAGCGATCGCACAGTGATGCGGGAAAGTTACTGTTAATGGGGCAAGAAACAAAGCAGCTCTGCTGAGGAACCTGTGGCAGCGGATTGCCCAGTATCTCCATGAGAGTTTCCTGGAAGTATGTGAGGGAGATTTCAGTGAAGTGAGGAAGTCTATCAACAGCCTGTTCCGCCACGCAGAATAGGCATGCAGTGGGAGACAAGCCTGCTTTCTGCTACCTTCCTGCCCCCAACCAATCGCTTCAGTAATTCTCAAAATCAGATCCACTTACCAGCGGCCTCCTCTCCTGTTTGCGCTTCGCCAAGATCCGACTGCTGTGACTGGCTAGGCTCCTCCGGGGTAGAAAAGTGCTCCTGACTGCATGCATCTCTGGCATCGGAGCCTTCCCCCTTTGTCCAAGCACTATGGAGCCAGCAGCTCATGGGCGCAGCCTCCCACGCCTTGTGGTAGGTATTCCACCGCTCCTTCACTTTTACCCTACACTACAGTGTGTCCCGGCCATGGCCCCCTTCTATCATGCATCGTGAAATCTGTCTGTAGGTATCATAATTCCTACGGCTGGAGCGCAGCTGGGACTGCACAGCTTCCTCTCCCTAAATGCCGATGAGGTCCAGCAGCTCAGCATTGCTCCAAGCGGGGGATCACCTGGTGCGTGGAGGAGGAATGGCCACCTGGAAAGATGTGCGGAGACCACTGCACACATCACCAAACAAACAGGAAGGGGACTTTCAAATTTGCAAAGGAATGTACAGAGTGGGGATGACGATTGGTCACCTGAGGGCAGGGCAGTAGAGTTCAAACAGATAACCAGAGAGGTGAGAACAGGCATTGTGGAACACCTCCCGGAGGCCAATTGCAGCGCTGTAAATTGACCACCGTGTTTACACTGGCATTGCAGCGCTGTAGCCTCAGTGCAGAAAGCTCTACGCCTCTCATTGGGTTTTTTAAGAGCACTACAACTGTGCAGTTTCTGCGCACTAAATGGCTTGGCAGTGTGTACACCTCGGGAGTTACAGCACAGAAAGCCGCTTTACTGCGCAGAAACTTGCCAGTGTAGACGGGGCCTAAGACTTCTCCAATGAATTTTATTGTCTGTTCCAGTTTTAGGACTGATTTGTCTCGATTTACTAGGAGCCCAGTGCATCGAACATGGAGAGGATAGTTGATATGCTGGAAAGGACTTTAGCCTCAGACTGACCTCCAATCAACCAGTTGTCCAACCATGGGTACACATGGACACCTAAGTTTCACAGGTGAGCTGCTATGACTCCCATATACTTCGTGAACATTCGAGGAGCAGTTGACAGACCTAATGGAAGCACTGATAATAGCAGCCATTCTCCATGAATCTGAGATAATTCTCGTGGTGGTGGCATATTGTGACATGGAAATAAACATCCTTTAAGTAAGTTGAAGGCAGTGCACCAGTCCCGCCGCTCCAGGGAAGGAATAATTTAAGCTAGGGTAACCATGCGGAATTTTATTTTCTTCAGAAATTTGTTCAACTCCCTTAGGTCTAAAATAGGCCTGAGACCCTTTTTGTCTAGTGGATCAGGAAGCAGCAGTAATAGAAACCCTTACCCCTGAAGTACAATGGCACTTCCTCTATGGCCCCTGCCTGAAGAGACTAGACACCCTGTTGAAGGGCAATCTCATGAGAATGGTCCCTGAAGAGGGATAGGAAGAGGGTGGGAAGGGGGTAGAACTGAACTGGATGACATACCACAGTTCCACCAGACTTTCAGACTGGTAGGTCTTACATATGTGAACCCAAGCACTTAGTGGGATAAGCGATTAGTATCAAACAATGGGCAACAGATGGGGCTATGGTAACAGGTACACTATCTTTGACAAACCCATCAAAATGACTGGGTGAGACAGCTGGATGAGATAAACCCACTGATGCTGAAGAAGAGAGTGGTGGAGGGTGTCTCTTATAACTTCTGTCCTTTTTCCTTCGTGGATCTTGGGATTGGGGAGCAAACCCCTGCACTCTGTATAGCTACTGTGGGCGACACTGCTTTCTTTTTGCTGCCTGAGTATAGACTCCAAGAGATTGAATGTTGCCCTGGAATCCTTAAGGTTATGAAGCCTGTTGTCTGTTTTCTCTGAAAAGATAGGAGGGACCTTCAAAGGTACAGTACTGGATAGTCTAGAGGTAGCCCAGACAACTGGAACCACGAACACCTTTTTACAGTGACAGCCAACACCATGATTCGAGCAGCTGAGTCTGCGCGATCCCAACTGTCCTGCAGGGCAGTCCTAGCCACCAGTACTCTCTTCAGCCATTATTGCAAACTCTTGTCTGCAGTCCTCAAATAGTTTGTCTTTAAATTTCATCATTTTCTCTAGAGGGCGAAGTCATGTTGACTCAGAGTTTGTTGATTTGCAATCCTGAGTTGCAGGCTTCCTGAAGAATAAAATTTGCGACCAAACAGATCCAGCTTCGAGTCTTTCCTTTATGGCACAAAAGCTTTTTGTCCCTCTCTATCCCACTCATTGGCAGCTGCCACAAGAGAACACGGAGGGGGATGAGAATAAAAATGTTCATACCCCTTACAGGAGACAAAGCACATCCTCTCAGCTCATTTTGCTGTGAGGTTCCAGGAGGAGGGGGCCTGCCTAAGGGCCTTGACTGGCAACATGATGGTGTCATAGCTGCACCGTGATGCTGTCGCTGATACCAGGATGTCCAACAACTTGTGAGAGCTTTCACGCACCTCTTCTGCCTGAATGTCAAGTACAGAGGTTGCTATTTTTAAAAGATCTTGATGAGCTCTGTGGTCCTTTGGCAGTGTCACTTAACCACTCAACAGCCTCGTCAGGTGACAAGGATGAAACAGACATCTGAGGTGGTGGTTGGTCTGTGACTAGTGGCAGGGGGTGCCTGAGTGGCTTCTGGCTGCTTGGTACCAGGAAATGGTACCAATTTCTTGTGGTGCACTCTCCATGTCAGTGAGCAAGATGCTTCACGGGAGGTTCTAGCTGGGGGGACACCACAGGGTGTCCAGAATGACCATCGATACGGGCCCAAGTCCCATCCTTGCCTGGGCCATTGACCCTTAGAAGGATCCCAGTGCATGGCCCATGGTCCCAACGACTCTGATGAGAGGTATGTTCCCCATCCTGGGTGGGATACAGAGGGTCTCACCTCTGAGTCCAAGGAAAAGAGTCAGATGCTTCTGACAGTGGCGGTGCAAATCCAGAATGGACTAGTAAAACGTAGTCTGAGCCCAAGGACAGCAGTACCAGGGAACTCATGGGAGGCTTTTCTCTAGCCAACACGGATTTCTGTGGAGGCTTGGGTAGCAGCACCACACGATCTCAATGAGGCAAGGTATGAACCACAGGCAGTACCAAGAAGCTAAGCAAGTCTCTTGTGGCTGCATACGCCTCCAGGGTTGCTGCGATCGGCACCTTCTGTTGGAGCCATAAATGTCTTTCAGGAGAAATGTCTGGCACAGGCTTCAGAGGCAGCAATCCCCTCTTCAGAAGCATTAAGTATTTCTGGAGGGGATTTATCCCCCAAACACTTCTTCTGGTATCTGGTTCCGTCAGGGTACCGACACAGGCAAGCAAGGCACCAAACCAGAAGAAGGCCTAAGCATTTCCTTTGGTACTCGGGAACAATCCCAAGGAGCTGCAGACATCTCCAGCAAAATGCTCCAGACTGAAGTAAATGTATATGGGGCACTCACCCCATGTGATGACTCTGATAGGGGTCAAAGTGCTGCATCCATAAGCAAGCACTTAAGCCTCGTCACTTTATCTTTTTTCAAGTGGAGCTTGAACCCTTTGCAGATGTGACATTGTCACGAGCATGGGATTCCCCCAAACATTTCTAACAAGTCAGGTGTGGGTCACTGACTGACATGGGTTTCACAGAGGTGCAGCACGACTTAAAACCTGGTGAACACCGCATCATTCCAGTAGCTGTATCACAAGATAGAAAGTGTCAAGAGAGACCAAAAGCAGCAACCTAGTACTAAAAATTGTCTTACACTAACTATAATTGACAAATTAGTAAACAGGATCTATATCAGAGGAGGGCAAACTATGGCCCGCAGGACCATCCTGCCCAGCCCTGAGCTCCCAGCTGGCGAGGCTAGTCCCCGGCCCTCCCTCGCTGTTCTCCCTCCCCCAAAGCCTCAGCACGCCTTGCCGCCAGCACTCTGGCCCACCACTGTTACCTGCCACTCTTGCCGGGCAGCGCGGTGGTGTGGTTGGCTCCAGCATGGTAAGGGAGCGGGGAGTCCCGGGGCGGCAGTCAGGGGACAGTTGGATGGTTCGGGGGGCCATCAGGGAGCAGGGGGGGCAGTCAGGGGTCGGAGGTGTGGATAGGGGACAGGAAGAAGAGGGGCTTGGATAGAGGGTGGGGTCCCAGGGGGCAGTAGGGGCGGGTGTCCCAGAAGGGGGTAGTCAGGGGACAAGGAGCGGGGGGGTTCGATTGGTCAGGGATTCTGAGGGGGGCATTCAGGTGGTGGGAAGTGGAAGGGGGCAGATAAGGGGTGGGGGCCAGGCTGTTTGAGGAGGCACAGCCTTCCCTACCCAGCCCTCCATATAGTTTTGCAACCCCAATGTGGCCCTTGGGCCAAAAAGTTTGCCCACCCCGATCTATATACAGAAAAGGCGTGAGGAAAGCACTTAAGTTAACCAGTCTGAATCACCATCACTGGTGGCAAGGAACTGGAAGGGAAGTCATGGTGGTTCCACCCTCTTATACCAGCAGGCAGTGGTGTGTGGCGACTGAGGGCACACTAGCCATCCCAACAGGTACTACTGAGGAAAAAATATCACCAACTCCTGTACATGGGGCGCACACATACCTACAGTAAAATGGACAAATGCAAACACTCGAAAGAATACTTTTGATTAACAAGGTGATCTCATTATTGAAAGAAAACTTCCGTAATAGTAACATCTTCAATGTCAGCTGCTCCACAACAATTCTCCAGCATGACAAATCCCAACACTTCTTCATAATCTATTACCACTGTACTCAAGAGTAAAAATACAAGGAGAGACCCGTCAGTCTCATGCTACAGATCTAAAACCCAAGAGTGTGAATCATGTATTCATGGTACTGCTACAACAAAAATCCTCACTTTAATTTTTCAGTTTGTTTCCTTCGTACATAAGATGCTGCCATGTGCACAGACATATTCACAACTTCTCCTGTATAGTAAATCAGTTTTCCCTGTTTAACAACTGTGAGAGAAAAGCATTTTTTAAAATGTGATTTTAAAAGCACAAACTTTGGCGGTGGGACCCAGGATCAAATGTAGTACCTGCAAATACTTTTAACTCCCTTTTTAAAATTTACTAATTTCAGGTGTGTAAGACAATCTTCAAGATTTTGTGTATAAAAAGTAGTGGGAAAATATAAAATATTACCTTTATCCACAGTTTCCATCTATTATTTTCTCTCTAAAGCATTTAGAAGGAGCACAATTTTAAGAAAGATGCTATTTAAAATCAAGTTATCTTTGTACTTTATTTTACCTTTGTTAGTCTGTACAGACAGTGCAATTTCAGAATTGTGAGTCAATGGGAGCCTTTTCCCTTTCCCAATAAGCTCTTTATTTAGAAAAGTCCCATTTGCACTGTGGTCCTCAATGTAGGCAACATAGGAGTTTCTTGGTCCCATTTCCTAAAAAAAAAAAAAAAGAAAGAAAAAAAAAAAAGGTAACAATACAGAAAGATGGCTTTTATCAAGAAGCTGTAATGAACCATATCGGAGTTTAACACAATTTATTTTCCTTAATTCAGGAAATAATACATCATGAAAACGGTTTTGAACAATGTATTTGGCAACACTGTTAACTGGTGGTGAAGAAAAAAAAGAAAGGAAGCCAGTCCCTGCAGAAGAGAGGAAGAGATGATGGAGACAGCCAGGGACTGTAGCCTAAGGAAAAGTGAAGATGATGTACATGGGACTGCGAGAGAGAACATAAAACAGATTCATATCAACACCAGGATTGTCTACATGATCAGGGACTCCATACTCAGAAGAACTGACAGGCCTGTCACCAGACCAGATCGAGAGAACAGAAGAGTGTGCTGTATGGCAGAAGCAAGGATACAAGAGTGGATGTAAGACTGGAGAGGACCTCAAGGGAGCAGGGAAAAATCCAATGACTGTTCTGCATGTCAGGATGAATGATACTGGTAGATTTCCATCGGACTGGATCAAGGATGACTACACTCAGCTGGCTAAGACATTTACAGACGTGGAAGCTCAGATGATTTTCCGTGGAATACTTTTCGTCCCTAGAGGAGGAAGGAGGGTGATGGCATGACAACATAATGAAGTTCAACTGAGGGCTCAAGGATTGGAGCTACAAGGCAGGTTTTGGGATGATTAACCATTGGAGGCATCTAGGGAAAGAAGACTCTTCTCAACAGATGATCTCCAGTCAAGTACCTAGGATATTTATCTTCTGGCACCAAGGCTGTCATGACTGATAAGTGGAGAGGCCTGGGGGAAACAACTGAAATGCTTGTACACAAATGAAAAGAGTCTGGGCAATAAAATGGAGGAACTGGAACTACTGGTGCAGGAGGCCAAACAAGACATTATAGGGATCACAGAAACATGGTGGAATAGCAATCATTACTGGAATATAGTTATTGAAAGGTATCTGCTGTTTAGAAGAGACAGGAATAAAGGTAAAGGTGCAGGGGCAGTGTTGTTCATCAACGATGCAGTAAATTGGAAAGAAATACAAAGCTATGCTACAGACAAAACAGAACCTGTTTGTGTCAAAATCACTTTGGGGAAGGATTGTAAAAGAGGTTCTGTGGGGATAGTGTTAGGGACCTGCTATAGATCTGATGTGATTATTGGGCCTAAAAATTTACTTTAAGTTCAACAGTAAAAAGTAAGTGAAAGTTCACCAAATGTTACAACCTATAACAACAAATGTTAAAAGAAAATAGGTCAAGTTGTTTTTAATAATAATTGTTATGAATAAGTGCAAAAAAATATACAAAAACTAAATTCGTCCAAACAAAAAAAAGGCCTACTAATATAGTTTAAAAACTGTTAAAATCATGTTTAGTAAAAAAAAAAAAAAAAAAATGTAAAGCCATAAATGAACTAACTAAAATTAGTGTGGCAAATATTAGGCCTAGCCGGTGAACAAAATAATAAGGGAGATGAACTATGAAGCCCACTTTTCCCCCTTTGGGAGTTCTTAAAAGAGACTTTGGGGGAGGGGAGAAATCACTCTCCTGTCCCACCTTGCATTCCCACTCATCTCATCTTCTCTGACCCCAAGACAGAAGGAGCAGACCAGACAGAAAGACTCAGCATGAGAGGAAGGCCATTAGGCCTTGCTCAAGGAACTTTTGTTTTTCACTTGAAAGTCCTAAAAATCATGATATCATCATGACATCCAGCCCTCAGCCTATCTGTGTGGATACCTAATTGCCAGAACCGCAGAGGCATGCAAGATTCTGTTCCACCTCCTTTCCTTTTGTGTTACTTTGTCCCCTTTCCTTCCTCCTTTCCTATCTCTCATTCTCTTGGCTTTTCATCAAATCCTGAAATCAGCTGCACTGCATCAGCACAGGCAGTTGAAATGACCACAATCCTACCCTAAGGAGAAAAACCCAATCAGATGATGTTCATGACCAGAATGTGAACTAGGATCCAAGAAACAGGTGTCATGGTCAACCTGCCAAACAAAGCATTCATTCATAAGTGTTCCAAAAACATCAACAAAAATGAATTTCCCCCACCTTTTCTATCATCTCTCTCCCCACCACCTTGTGTCTATTTCTTAGAAACAGGAGAAGTAAATACTCTTCACACAACATAACTGAAAGTAAAATTACCCTTTTTTGATGGAAAAGGGTTAAACAAATATAAAAAATAATATTTTGTAAAAAAATTAAGTTTGTTTTGCATAATCATTCAATTTCAGTTTCAATATAAATGCACATTTTAATTTCTTAGTTTTTTCTGTGTTTAAATCAATAAACTTTCAGTTTTAAAATTAATACTTTTAAGTGTTTGCCAAGAAACCAAGTAACACCAAGGCCTCTGTTAAAAAACAAAAACAACTAAGAGTCACTGTTTTAATGTTAATGTTCCACAATAAAAAAGCTAAACATCTTTAACTCTTTTAGCCCTTAAAATCAAAACAAGAGATCCCCAGGTCAGACTCAGACACAGATAATTATCTCTTTAATATTATGAGAGAGATAAATACTGTTGGGAATTGTGGCATAATGGGAGACTAACCTCCCGGATACAGATAGAGAATAAATGCTATTAATACTGTTGGGGCCCAATTATTCCTGGGTGTGACAGATGCCAGTTTTCTTCACCAAATTGTCATGGAACCAACAATTTAAGACTAGATTTTAGTAAGTAGTAAGGACATAAGGAAGTATGGAAGTATGGGCTGGATGAATGCACTATAAGGTGGGTAGAAAGCTGGCTAGATTGTCGGGCTCAACGGGTAGTGATCAATGGCTCCATGTCTAGTTGGCAGCCGGTATCAAGTGGAGTGCCCCAAGGGTCAGTCCTGGGGCCGGTTTTGTTCAATATCTTCATAAATGATCTGGAGGATGGTGTGGATTGCACTCTCAGCAAATTTGCGGATGATACTAAACTAGGAGGAGTGGTAGATACGCTGGAGGGCAGGGATAGGATACAGAGGGACCTAGACAAATTGGAGGATTGGGCCAAAAGAAATCTGATGAGGTTCAATAAGGATAAGTGCAGGGTCCTGCACTTAGGATGGAAGAATCCAATGCACAGCTACAGACTAGGGACCGAATGGCTAGGCAGCAGTTCTGTGGAAAAGGACCTAGGGGTGACAGTGGACGAGAAGCTGGATATGAGTCAACAGTGTGCCCTTGTTGCCAAGAAGGCCAATGGCATTTTGGGATGTATAAGTAGGGGCATAGCGAGCAAATCGAGGGACGTGATTGTTCCCCTCTATTCGACATTGGTGAGGCCTCATCTGGAGTACTGCGTCCAGTTTTGGGCCCCACACTACAAGAAGGATGTGGATAAATTGGAGAGAGTCCAGCGAAGGGCAACAAAAATGATTAGGGGTCTAGAACACATGACTTATGAGGAGAGGCTGAGGGAGCTGGGATTGTTTAGCCTGCAGAAGAGAAGAATGAGGGGGGATTTGATAGCTGCTTTCAACTACCTGAAAGGGGGTTCCAAAGAGGATGGCTCTAGACTGTTCTCAATGGTAGCAGATGACAGAACGAGGAGTAATGGTCTCAAGTTGCAGTGGGGGAGGTTTAGATTGGATATTAGGAAAAACTTTTTCACTAAGAGGGTGGTGAAACACTGGAATGCATTACCTAGGGAGGTGGTAGAATCTCCTTCATTAGAGGTTTTTAAGGTCAGGCTTGACAAAGCCCTGGCTGGGATGATTTAACTGGGAATTGGTCCTGCTTCGAGCAGGGGGTTGGACTAGATGACCTTCAGGGGTCCCTTCCAACCCTGATATTCTATGATTCTATGACATCATAGAAGAGCTGATCGTAGGAAATAACCTTGGATCGTGTGATCACAAGCTGATTCAGTTTAAATTAAATAGAAGGATAATCAAAACCAGATCATCAACTATGGTTTTTGATTTCAAAAGGGCAAAGTTTGGGAAATTAAGGGAACTAGTTTAAGAAGTCAGCTGGACCAAAGAGCTCAAAGACTTAAAAATGCAGGAGGCGGCTTGGAATTTCTTCAAATCAACTAGACAAAAACTATTTGAAATTTCCCAAGAAAGGGGAAAATACTTGTAGGGAAAGACTCAGACCCAGCTGGATGAATATCTACCTAAAAAGGTTATTAGGAATAAGCAGAGAGCATATAGAGAATGAAGAATGGAGTTGATTAGTAAAGAAAGCTACATCATGGAGGTCAGAAAATGGAATAAAATGAGAATTGCTAAAAGTCAGGCTGAATTAGCTCTTGCCAAGGAAATTAAAATAAATAATAAAGAGGTTTTTTAGTTATATAACTAAAAAGACATTAAGGATGAATGAAGTTGGGCTGCTATGCAGTGTGGATGGGAAGGAGATTAAAAGATCATTTAGGTATGACCAAAAAACTAAATGAATATTTTACCTCAGCTCTCCATAACAATGATAATATAAAAAGAAAAGGAGTACTTGTGGCACCTTAGAGGCTAACCAATTTATTTGAGCATGAGCTTTCGTGAGCATGAGCTTTTCGTAGCTCACGAAAGCTCATGCTCAAACAAATTGGTTAGTCTCTAAGGTGCCACAAGTACTCCTTTTCTTTTTGTGAATACAGACTAACACGGCTGTTACTCTGAAACCAATAAGAATATAGAATGGGCATGAAGGCAGTATGGCTGATAGAAATGAGTGACTAGAAATGGAAATTACCACATCTGATGTGGAAGAAAAACTTGTGCTCAAATCAGAGGGACTGGATAATTTACATCCCAGAATATTGAAAGACCTGGCATATGAGATGTCACATCCAGTAGTAAGGATTTTTAAAAAATCTATCTATTCAGGGGGTAGTACCATATGACTGGAGAATAGCTAATGTCAGGCTATATTTGAGAAAAGGCCAAAAAAAAAAAAGTGTGATTCGGCCAGTTACAGACCAGTTAGTCTGACCTGTGGTTTGCAAGATTTTAGAGCAAATTGTGAAGGAAAGGATCATTAAATTCGTAGAAGTAAATGTAATGGGGATGTAACGCAAAATGGATTAAATAAAGGTAGATCATGCCAGATTAACTAATTTCCTCCTTTGAGAAAATAACTGAATTTTTAGATAAGGTAAATGCAGTAGATTTAACATACATGGACTTCACTAAAGCATTTGACACAGTACCACATGGGCAATTAATACTTAAATTAGGGAAGATGGGGATCAGTATAAGCATTATACGATGGATAAGGAAGTGGCTAAAGGGGAGAAGACATTGGGTTGTTCTGAAAGGTAAATTATTGGACTGGAAAGAGGTTAATAGCGAAGTCCCTAAAAGACTGATCTTGGGACCAATGTTATTCAATATCTTTAATAAACACCTTGGCACAAAAAGTAAGAGTGTGCTAATTAAATATGATGATAATACAAAATTGGGAGGCATTGTCAATACAGATGAGGATCAGATTATTATACAGGAAGATCTGACTGACCTTGAAGACTGGAGTGACAGGAATGGAATAAAATTCAAATACTACAAAGTGCAAGGTCATGCACTTAGAGTCTAATAATGAGAATTTCTGCAATAAACTGGGAGCTCCTAAATTGGAAGTGAGAGAGGAGAGAAATCTGGGTGTGTGGGTCGATCACAGGATAACTATGAACTGCTACCAGCTGTGAATAAGGTAAATGTGATCCTACAATTTATTAGGTGAGGTATTTCCAGTAGAGAGAGAGAAGTATTAGTACCACTGTACAAGACATTGGTAAGACCTCATTTGGTCACCCATGTTCAAGAAAGATTCAACTAGGAAAGGTCCAGAGAAGAGCTACTGGGATGATATCCTGGGAGGGTTTGTTGTTGTTTTTTTATTAATTTCCTTCCTCTGAAGCCTCTGAGATGGATATGGCTGGAGATGGGACACTTAGCGGGGTAGGCCAGGCTCTGAAGTGGAACCAAGCATTCTCTCTCTCTCTCAGTTGCTTAGCTGGCTGGTTCCTGCTCACATGCTCAGGGTCTAACTTATTGCCACATGTGGGGCCAGGGAAGGAATTTTCCCCCAGGTCAGACTGGGAGTGACCCTGAGGATATTTTGCCTTCCTCTGCAGTATGTGTGAATGGTGGTTATATAGCTCATTTAATCATTGCTGTTGCAACAGCCTCATTACTGTTGCACTACAGTCCCTCTTTGTCAGGGCCCTTAATGTGGGCTCTCTGACCTAGTGGTTGGAGCCAGGAGTAAACTATGGTCACATCAAGGGTCAAGCCAGAGTCAGAGCCAAACGTTATGCCAAGGGTCAAAGCTGGAGTCAGCAACCGGGGTCTGAGTGAGGAAGTAGGAATCAAGAACCAGATCTGGTAACAGGAGCAGGGAGGAGACACGGTAGTAGCAGGGATGAGGCATGGTAGCAGGAATAAGGAGTAGAAACCAGGTAAGGAAGCAGAGACTTGGTCTCAGAGATCTGTGTAGCAACAGGCCTGGAAACTAGTCAGTAGGCATGTTGCTCAGACAAGAGATGGGACAGGAAGAGCAAACTTTATAGCGAGTGGTATCCAATCAGCAATGTTCTGTTAGTCATCTGTCCCTGTGCACTCAGTGGGTGTAACTTTTAGTGGTGGGGTTTTAGCAGCAGTTCCCTCATCTCCCCTTGCAGCTCAGTGATGTAGAGGAAAAAGATCATGCTTTCAGCAGCCCCACGGTCCTGTGTTTGAGACCTGTGGCATCCCTAGTCTCTGCATTTGGCACATAACAGTTTAGTCTCCTGGAGGCTGTAACAGTTTGGTCTAATTTTGGTTGTTGAATTCAATATGTGGATGCTGAGTGCTACCAGTGGTCTCTGATGTACAGGTGGTCGGACTAAATAACCTAGTGGTCCCTTCTAGCCTTAAACTCTATGACTCAAGTCTTTGAAAACAGGGTGGATAAAAATCAGTGATTTTTAAAAAAAGAAAAAAAACAACCAATTTTTATTTAAATTAACTACATTCTTTTTAAAAAATAAACCTATTTAAAACTAAATTTTAAATTATGACAACCGACGTTAAGGCCTACATTTACTATAATCTATTAAAATCATGTAAATTAAATGAAAAAATATTAAGCAGTACATGTTTACTCCCAAAGTTTTATAGAAAGTCAAATCTCTGAACTGCTAAAAGTCACTGGCTAAGCATCTGAAACCAGAATTTTCTGAAGTGCTAAACAGCTTTTGACAGCAGTAGCCTCTTCTACATGTGCAGAGAGGATATTTTCTTCATTTCAGTTTTTTCAACTTATTCAGATCAATGACTAGTTCATTCAAAGATAAGAAAGTGACTGGGAGTTGAAAAAGCAGGAAAGCTTGTTTTCCTCTTCCAATCTATGTATAAAAACTAAGTGAGGGGATGAAATCTAATCGTTCTAAAATCTTGAAATACATAGTGACCAGAAACCATCACAGATTCATTAACTATATATACTTCTTTTATTTAATAAATCGGTTGTTTCTAAATGCCAAACATGTTTTGACACCTTTTACATCTTCTTGTGTATCGAGCACATTTAAGGTAGTTTTATTTAACCAATAAAAAACATTCATAGATTCTGTGGCAAGAAGGGACCATTATAATCATCTAGTCTGACCTCTTGTACAACACAGAGCATAGAGCTTCTCTAAAATAATGTATCTTTCAGGAAATCATCCAATCTTGATATAAAATTCTCAGTGATGAAGAATCAGCCCCAATCCTGGGTAAATTGTTCCAATCATTAATTATTCTCACTGTTAAAAATTTACACCTTATTTCTAGTCTGAATTTGAGTCGCTTTAGCTTCCAGCCACTGGATCATGTTACACCTTTCTCTGCTAGATTGAAGAACCCATCAGGTACTTACATATTTTTCAAGTCATCCCTTAATCTTCTCTTTGTTAAGCTTAAGAGATTGCACTCTTTTCATCCGTCTCATGGCTCTTCCTTGAACCCTCTGCAATTTATCAGCATCCTTCTTGAATTGTGGGCACCCGAACTGGACACAGTATTTCAGCAGCAGTAACACCAATGCCAAATACAGAGGTAAAATAACCTCTCTACTCCTACTCAAGATACCCCTGTTTATGCATCCTAGGACACCGTTAGTTCTTTTGGCCGCAGTATTCATATTGGGAGCTCACATACAGCTAATTATCCATCACATCGCTCAAATCTTTTTCAGAGTCACTGATTCTCAGGATAAAGGCCCACACACTGTAAGTATGGCCTACATTCTTTGTTTCTAGATGTTTTCTTGCTCCCAGTTTACCAAGAGATCTCGGTCACTCTGAATCAGTGACCTGTCTGTCTGCTTCACTACCTCTCCCAACTTTTGTCTCATCTGCAAACTTTACCAGTGACTATTTTATGTTTGCTTCTAGGTTATTACACAGCGTAGGACCAATAACTGATCCATGTGGGACCCCACTGGATACACCCCACTCAATTACTATTCTCCAGTTACAGTTACAGTTTAAGACCTGTAAATTAGTTATGCTGGTTTTGCTCATTTTTAACTGAATTCCAGTTTCCATCCAAATAGAGCTTGACACGAATCACAAATAAAAATTAAAATCACCTACTAATAAGAAATGTGCCATTCACCATTTCTAACAGAATAAAAAAATGTAAAAATTAAGAACACAAATAAATGTATGTTACACTATATAACTGTCTAAATAAATGTGGATAAATATAGTACCTCCTCCTGGTACTACATTTAGTGTAAAAGCTATATTTAATTGCTAATCAGTATGTTTTAATGGTTACCAACCAATGAGAACCAACTTGTCTTTAAGAAAATAACTAAAAACTGTATATGCAAAGTAAGATCCTAATTTATTATTTAAATCAAGGCTTCCAGGTTGCTGATTTAAATCAATCCACCTTGTCTGAAAAGCAGTGAAGCTTTGATTTAGAATTTTTCAGTTAATCCAGTTTCCTTCTTTACAGGACAGGGGGAAAGGGGTAAACGGCCTTTTTAGCACCTACCCTGAAGATTCGGAAGTGCTTCTTGCTGTAGTTTTGGTATAAGCCTGTCTCGGTCAACCCTAGCTTAGCAAAGCTATAATCACAGCTTCTGTCTCTGCCAAACCAACACTCGTCATTCACGCAGTCTGGGATTGGGGGGACAAGGAGGGAGGGAGGAAGAGAGAGAGAGAGAGAGAACACAAAATTCCAGTAAATTAGACCTACCACTGCAAAATGGTACCAAATTATAGCACTTGGAACAGGAGACAAAGCAAGATTCATCAGACACTGCCTGAACCCTATGCTACTTCTTTATTTCTAAATAAAGATAAAAGACAGTTGTTTCCCGCCCCCACTTCTGTCCCTTTTAACATGACTCACATTAACATTTCATGTATAAGAATGAAAATGTGAAGCAAAATAAAAACTGTCTCACTCCAAAAACTACAAATTCTGGTTGAGCAACACCAGAATTCACATGCATACGCATAAAGAACCAGACCCCTTTAAAATAAACTATGTGTAATCACAGTTAATTTTTAAATGGTGAAAAGCTAATTTAAGAACCAAAACACTACTATCTAGAGCAATGATTAGTAATAAACAAAACTGCAGCAACAAGAAAAAATGTCTAGATGTAGCAGTTAAAAGGTTCTCAAAAATCTAGGGATGAGACAGTCCCAACTAATGCTTCAATCCTTACAAACATACTTAGTTTTACTTATGTAAGTAACTACATTGGGATCACTCATGTGCATAATTGTTTGCAGGATCAGGGCTTAAAGTTTAGTAATTTCGGTGAGTCTTTCACACAACCTACAGGGAAGATGCAAAGGTTTTTTTTTAAAAATAGAAAAAACAAATGGTCAGGGAGGCTCAGGGTCAGTTGTAATGCTTGAAACTATTTAGTTTTTTTTTAAAAAAGATTTACTACATTTTACGTTGAGGGTGTCCCTTTAAGTTTCTAGCCCTTATAACTGTAATAATAGTTTTTCAAACATGAATCTAGTTTTATATGATGTCCCCATTTCTGCAGATAGCTCCAAGGCTTCTGCGGTTGCTCACAACTTTGTCAGGCAACAGCAATGTAAGATAAACACAGCTCTGGTCAGTTGCACTGATGGACAGCTGTGAAATTGTCTAGAATAAGATTAATTTTACATTGCTGGTGCTTGGGAGAACTTTGAGCAATAGTAGAGGTACTCAAATTTAGTATTGTAATGGAATGATCAATCCACTAGAGAAGTTTCAAAAATCGAAGGCTGGGGAAGAGTGACAGTAAGAGACCCATTCCCCTGCCCCCTACAGCATCCAGGAAGCTGAACAATGTGTAAAATAGTGGAAACCCTTCTCCTTAACAACAGCTAGGAGATTTTGGGAAGGAGACTAGAAGCAGAATGCACCTTTTCCCTTCCAGCAGCTAGAAGGGAGGTAGAATTTCAAATTCATTAGGCAACTCCTAGCTAGATTCTGATATAAGAGAAAATATTTTTGTATCGACTCTGAGCTAATAGACATGGTAATTTTTCATATCCCTTTTTAAGAGGAATCACAGTTACCACAAGAAAAATGCAGACACTGCCTGATAGAACTGTGACAGAACTGTTATAAATTTATTCTCCTATTTATCTATTTTAAAAATAAGATAATTGTGCATTATTAACGAAGGAAAACCTAATGGCAGATCGCTAACAAGCAAGTGAAGCCTGCTGTGGCTTTAAGGACTATCTGCTCCACATCAATACAGCAGACTGGCATGAGATCATGGTAAAAGCACTGCTCTCACAGTATGTCTGCTAGCTAAGTATGTTGATCTGCACTTGACTTGCTCTGCCTAAGACCAGGAAAAGCATACAAACTGCTACTGAGTCACACAGATTAAAACATCTTTTTTTAGTTCTAGCAGATAAATGGCATGCACCTAGGCATCAAATTATTCTTAGAAATGTCATTATTCTTTTTCCCACCCTGGGTTCAGTAATGAGACAAGTTAAAAGAGTTAAATATATGGCTATACTAACATTCAATAGTACAAAATCTTAGCCAGGCAAATAGGGAGGCAGTAAAGGAGAATTCTTGAAAGAATTCTTCCTCCAGATTGATAGATGCTGTATATCTTTGTTCCCTATGGCAGCAACATTACTTACCAAATATACACTCCCTACAAAAATCCAAACAAAAGCTGCAATCACACCATCAATTATACTTTACCATTAATTCAAAAGCGAAATATTCCATTTTATTAAATTTCCTCAGGATTTTTGTCCTATTACACACATTGGCTTGAGAGAACCCACTATGGTATATACATACCATAATTGCAGAAACCCTTTCCAAGTGCAAAGAGACGACCCCATGGCTGAGGAACAATTTCTTCAGGTTCCTGATCCTCAGGAATTGAAGGAAGTTCCTGAGTAGGAACTGTGTCTAAAGAACTGAGGGTCCCAGAACTGGAAGAAGACTGACTGGCACTCTGTGATCCACTGGAGGAAGAACTTGTACCACTCTGAGACTGCTGGGCACCTTGAGATTGCTGGGATTCATTTCCAGTCTCCCGAGACATCTTGGCTTCAGAACCAAAGTTTAAAACAGAGATTACTTTATATTGTATAGGATTTCTCATCATCAAAACTAATTCAGCTGACAAATATTTAAATACAATTAAAACAGACATTGTAGTAGTTTTCAAGGTGAAATTTCTGGCCTAAAGAACTCAGCAGAGTTGTGGATAATGTTTAGTTTGCTCTATTTTTTTTTTTTGCAATCCACTTCAATTGAACAAGAATTTACCAAACAAAACAAAAAAGCGTGTAACACTCCCTCTGCTGGTTGTACAGCAGTAGTTAAACCACAATCCCTGACTTTTGGATAAGCCCTTCAGGGCACGGATTTCATATGCATTTGTGTAACACACAGCAATTATCCAGTCCTACAGTAACAACAATAGCTCTCCAAACAGAAAGAGACAATTAGAAAATGATTCAACTTGGCAAAAAGAATGCTACAAGTAGAAAATCCTGAGCAAACATTCAATATTATAGAAAACTTCTGATGCCATCCCTTCCCATTATTGGTACCATTCTTGAAAAAGGGGACAGTCTGTGGTGACAGTTTATTTTAAAAAAAACAAACTTCATTTTATACTACTTACTACTCTGATAAAATGCTGGACAGCCCAAGAGAGGTTGTTTGTTTTGTTTTTGCCTTAGCTTTGGATACAAACCTAAAGTCTCAACCTTGATTGCAGATACTCTACACAGGTACACAATGACATGAAGCTTATAAAATCAGCTGCTACACATGTGCAAGAAATAGGCATCAGAGCACAAAATAACCTGCAAAGTAGTTAATGAAGATGATAATGATCATGTATTTCCATAGTACATTTCAGCTAAAGAGATCCCAAAGCACTTCTCCACATTACTGATCATTCCAGCAGCAATTGCTTAGCCCTCATCAAAGATGCAGCTGAGCATTTTCACAATGTACTGTAAACACTAGACTAGAGCATAGGATGGAAAGTAAAAGATGCTGTATACATTTAACCCAACAGAGACAGAGAGCATTTTGGGGACTGTTGTAATAGGTGCTGTAGAAACCACTAAAACAGATAGTTATGGGGCAGGGGTGGGCAAACATTTTGGCCCGAGGGCCACATCGGGGTGCAATACATCGGGGATGTTGGATGGGGTGCGATCTCAGTTACTACAGAGAATTCTTTCCTGGGTATCTGGCTGGTGAATCTTGCCCATATGCTCAGGGTTCAGCTAATAGCGATATTTGGGGTCGGGAAGGAATTTTCCTCCAGGGCGGATTGGAAGAGGCCCTGAAGGTTTTTTGCCTTCCTCTGCAGCATGGGGCACGGGTCATTTGCTGGAGGATTCTCTGCTCCTTGAAGTCTTTAAACCATGATTTGAGGACTTCAATAGCTCAGACATAGGTGAGAGGTTTTTCACAGGAGTGGGTGTGTGAGATTCTGTGGCCTGCGTTGTGCAGGTCACACTAGATGATCATAATGGTCCCTTCTGACCTTAATATCTATGAATTTATGAAAACTGTATGGAAGGCTGGGTAGGGAAGGCTGTGCCTCCCGAAACAGCCTGGCCCCACCCCTATCCACCCTCTCCCACTTCCCCCCCATGCCTGACCCCTCAAAACCCCCGACCCATCCAACCCCCCTCCCACTCCTTATCCCCTGACTGCCCCCTCCCAGGACCCCCACCCCAACCCTCTCCCGGGACCTCACCCCCTATCTAACCCCTCCCGCTGCCCTGACTGCCCCCCCCCAGAACTACTGCCCTATCCAACTGCCCCTGTTCCGTGTCCCCAGACTGTCCTCCAGGGCCCCTCTGCCACTTATCCAAACCCCCGGCCCCAACCCCCTTACCATGCTGCCACACCGCCTGGCCGAAGCCAGACACGCTGCCTCGCTGCCCTGCATGAGTGGGCAGCCCTGCCGCCCTGAGTGCTGCCCACGCAGCGGTGTGGCTGCAGGCGGGGGGGGGCGGGGGGGCCCAGAGGCTAGCCTCCCCGGCCAGGAGCTTGGGGGCCGGGCAGGACGGTCCCATGGGCTGGATGTGGCCTGCAGGCCGTAGTTTGCCCACCTCTGTTATGGGGAGACAAGAGGTTATTACCTAAATGGAAACACAACAAGGACACTAGTGCAAAGGCCCCACCTCTGGCAGAGAAACGCAAGGCTGCGGGTGCCAGGAGAGGGCAGTTCAGGTCACCTGCCGAAAGCCCTGCTGGGCGCAGACTCCCCGTCACAGGCAGACTCCCCGGCTTCCCCGCAGAGAAATGACTTTCGGGCGGGAGAGGTAACGTGCCCCGCCCCCACAGCGCGGGCAGCTTGTCTCAGGCCCCTGCAGCCGCTGGCAGAGAGGTACGTCACTGCGGGGGGGTGACAGAGACCCCCCCCGTCTCCTCGCGCCCCCCCCCCCCGTCTCCTCGCGCCTTGCTGCGCGGGACCCGCTGGAGCGCGGCCTTGGCAGGGAGCGCTCCGAGGGCCGGGCCTGCGGCCGCCACGGAACAGAAACCGGCGCAGCCGGCGCCAGTCAGCCGCGCGGCGGAGGCGGCGCCGGGGGGTCCCCCGCTCAGACGGCCCGGCCCGGCCCCGACGCTCGGGCGTGCGGCGCGGCGGGCGCAGGCCGGGGCCGGGCCTACCGGCGCGCGCAGACTCCGCGGGGCGGGCTCGCGCAGGGGGGCTGAGCCCCACGCGAACCTGAGACCCGGACTCACCCGCGCGCGAGGACTGAATGAACGCTGACCCAACTCCGAGCCCGAGCGCGCCGCTCACTGCGCATGCGCCCCGCGCGAGTCTTCTTATAAACTCAGCCAATCCGGCTTTAGTGGGTCTCGCGGGGGCTGCTGGGAGTTGTAGTTCCGGCCCGATGTGGGTTGTGTGGAGGGGTCAGCTCTGCAGGGCGCTGTGGGGCTCTCGGGCTCCAGCCGCCTCTTCTCGGCCGCGTAGTGCGGAAGCCGGCTCGCTCCCCGCCCCACGCTGCTGGAGTTGTGGTATCGCTCTCCCCGCTCCCGGGGGGCTCCCTCGCTTCTGTCCGGCCTGCCAGGCCCTGCAGCCGCCGGAGTCCCAGCCTGACCTCTTCCGCCTGATGGACTGGTGAGGGGGTGGGAGGCCGGAGCGGGGCTGAGAACCGGGGGGGGGGCTCGGAGGTCAGGGCTTGAGGGGAGTGTGAGGGTGGGGGAAGGGCTGGGAGGCCGGAGCGGGGCTGAGAACCAGGGGGGGGCTCGGAGGTCAGGGCTTGAGGGGAGTGTGAGGGTGGGGGAAGGGCTGGGAGGCCGGAGCGGGGCTGAGAACCGGGGGGGGCGCTCGGAGGTCAGGGCTTGAGGGGAGTGTGAGGGTGGGGGAAGAGCTGGGAGGCCGGAGCGGGGCTGAGAACCGGGGGGGGGGGGCTCGGAGGTCAGGGCTTGAGGGGAGTGTGAGGGTGGGGGAAGGGCTGGGAGGCCGGAGCGGGGCTGAGAACCAGGGGGGGGCTCGGAGGTCAGGGCTTGAGGGGAGTGTGAGGGTGGGGGAAGGGCTGGGAGGCCGGAGCGGGGCTGAGAACCGGGGGGGGGGCTCGGAGGTCAGGGCTTGAGGGGAGTGTGAGGGTGGGGGAAGAGCTGGGAGGCCGGAGCGGGGCTGAGAACCGGGGGGGGGGCTCGGAGGTCAGGGCTTGAGGGGAGTGTGAGGGTGGGGGAAGAGCTGGGAGGCCGGAGCGGGGCTGAGAACCCGGGGGGGGGGCTCGGAGGTCAGGGCTTGAGGGGAGTGTGAGGGTGGGGGAAGGGCTGGGAGGTTGGAGCGGGGCTGAGAACCAGGGGAGGGTCTTGGAGGTCAGGGCTTGAGGGGAGTGTGAGGGTGGGGGAAGGGCTGGGAGGTTGGAGTGGGGCTGAGAACCAGGGGAGGGCTTTGGAGGTCAGGGCTTGAGGGGAGTGTGAGGGTGGGGGAAGGGCTGGGAGGCCGGAGCGGGGCTGAGAACCGGGGCGGGGGCTCGGAGGTTAGGGCTTGAGGGGAGTGTGAGGGTGGGGGAAGGGCTGGGAGGCCGGAGCGGGGCTGAGAACCAGGGGAGGGCCTTGGAGGTCAGGGCTTGAGGGGAGGGTGGGGGAAGGGCTGGGAGGTTGGAGTGGGGCTGAGAACCAGGGGAGGGCCTTGGAGGTCAGGGCTTGAGAGGAGGGTGGGGGAAGGGCTGGGAGGTTGGAGTGGGGCTGAGAACCAGGGGAGGGCCTTGGAGGTTAGGGCTTGAGTGTGAGGGTGGGGGAAGGGCTGAGAGGCCGGAGCGGGGCTGAGAGCCAGCAGAGGGCCTTGGAGGCTGCAGCTGGGGGTGCGGGAGGTTAGGGCTTGAGGGAGTTCGGGGGTTGGGGACAGTAGTTGGTTAGCTGTCGCTCTCATGCTTTCCCTCTTCTTTCTCCCCAGTGATCGCTCATTCAACATCAATGTGCAGCAGCTGCAGCAGCGATTCCGGAGCTTGCAACGCTCCCTGCACCCTGATTACTTCAGCCAGAGACCCCAGGTTAGGAGTTCGGGGTGATGAAGACTTGCTCTTGGGCCTCCAGGCACAGGCCTTGGTGTAGGAGAGTTGTCACCTTTTCCAGTGATAGTCACCCAGGCAAGGGGCATGGTGACAACTCATTGGCAGCTCAACAAGTGCATTTATTTGGGAACCAGCTCCCAAATCTGTGCATCTGCATGGACTGAGTACAGGGGTGGGAGGTGGAGCCCAGGGTTCTCTAATCACTGCCCCGACTTGCTCAGAAGCTTCATATACATTCCTAGTTTGCACTGCAAGTTCTCTGCCTATGAAATGGAATGATTTTCACTTGAGGTAGAGAGAGACCTTTTTTATTTGGAGGGATTAGAGTTTTTTTTAAAAGTTGCTGTTGAATGTCACTTTAAAAAGTACTTTGGTCCCTAACTGAGTTTGTCCACTTCTAATAAAGTGAGATAAACAAGCTTCTATTCCAAACTCAATTTCCTTTATTAATACAATCCCTAAAATTTGGGGAAGAGGAGGAAGCCCTTCAGACCCCCAGGCTATCTGCACCCATTCTCTCACTTTCCCAGCGCTTGAGGCTTATATCAGTGATGTTTGGAGGATGTAAAGTGTACTTATTACGGTTAATCAATGTCATTATGTAGTCTTCCCCTGTTCCTCTGACTTGGTGTTTCTTTTGGGTCCACCCAACCACCAGAACCTAAGGTTTTCAAATTTTCAAAACACTTCCATTAATTGATTCTCTCCATTTTTGGATGTCTGACCTCCTTGAGATTCCAGGGGCCAGATTTTCAACTGTGGTGAGAATACATACTTCCCTCTGAAAATTGGGCCCCAGGAGTATGTTTACACAGCCCACAGCAGCAAGCCTCCCAGCCTGGGTTTATTGTCTCAGTTTAGCACTCTAAAAATGTCTGTATAGACAGCACTTTGATGGTGTAGTTCAGGCTCTGAAGCCCACCCCGCTCCCTAGCTTCAGAACTTGAACCACAACTTCAAAGCATTGTCCAGAGCTATTTTTAAAACACCAGTTCAAGCCCTGCTGATCCAAGTATCAACCAGGGCTGGGAAGCTCACTGCCATGGAGTACGTAGACATACCCTCGGAGTCCCAAGTTACAGTTTTTGAGTTTGGATCCCTTTTTTGGAAAACTTTGGTTTGGTTGTTTGGAAGCATTTTCTGCAAAGACAGACTATGCACAGACATGCTTAGTGTGAGATTTAAGAGGTCGAATTACAAGTTAGTCTAGCTCAGAGGTTCTCAACCTTTTTTTTTTTTTTCCTGAGGCCACCCCAACATGTTATAAAAACACACCAGCCCTCCTGTGCCACAACAACTGCTTTTTTTGCATATAAAAGCCAGGGCCAGTGCTAGAGGGTAGCAAGCAGGGAATTGCCTATGGCCCCACATCACAGGGGCCCCTGTGAGTCTAATGCCTCTGTTTTCTGCCCTGGGCCCCAGTGAGTCTAATGCTGGCCCTGCTTGGCAGACCCCCTACAACCTGCTCGCAGCCCTCCAGAGGGCCCCAGACACCTGGTTGAGAACTGCTAGTCTAGCTGAAGAAAAGCAATTGATGTCCTGCATTTAAAAATAACGAAAAAATTTAAACTTTGATCACAGAGGTAACAGATTTTGAACCAGTAAAGTGCTGGTATTCACTGGGTATTTCTAATGTACGCAGCATTCTTATCTAGATCCATAACACTTTAATTCTTTTGGCTTCCTTAAATGTTTTGGTAGAGATTTTATTGCAATTAAAGATTGCACTGATGTGTACTGTTTGTATAGTAATTTTATTTCTTTACTGCTGACTAAATGGCATGATTTGGCTTTTATTGTAAATATGGTAATTCTGTGTAATAAAGATATTTCTGGATCTTCTGTTGACAGAAAGAGCGGGACTTTTCTGAACAACACTCTTCCTTGGTTAACAGAGCCTACCAAACCCTTCTAAGTCCCTTGAGACGTGGATTGTACCTAGTAAGGTGTCTAATATATACTGTAGAATCGCACCATTAACATGCAGAGATGACTGTAGTTTGTTACAGTATAAAGAACCAAATCCTGTGTACCTCCTCTACTGTTTTTCCACCATTCATATACTTTCACAAGAGAAAACGGGAATATTTGAGACTGAAGAAGGCCAAAGAGTTCCTCTGTCCCACCTAGTTAGCATCTTTACTGTGGAATAACTTTTTTCTTTTATTATTTTTATCACTGTAATCTCACTAAGGCTATGTCTATACTAGAGACCTTATACCAGCATAGCTGTACCAATTCTGCTGTGCCATTGTAAGATCTCTCGTGTAGCCGCTCTAAACTGACAGAAGAGAGCTCTCCTGTCAACATGTTAAACAACCCCCAGCAAGCGGCAGTAACTACATTGGCGGGAGAAGCTCTCCCACTGACCTATTGCTGTGCACACTACCAATTATGTCGGCAAAACTTATGTCACGCAGAGGGGTGGGTTTTTTTTATACCCCTGAGCCACATACACTTTGCCAGCATAAGTGGCAGTGTAGACATGGACTAATAGTCTGTCACCCATCCAACAGATTACTTATCTCTGAGCAAAGATGTACCTTCTATACTTACTTTAAGCCTTGCCCCTAACCACTCCCAGTGCCCCTTTGTGCATTAGCCAACTGCTAATTTTGGAGCATGTCTACACAGGGAGTTTTTCCTGATGAACTCCACGTGTAGATAAACTCTTAGTGACTTGATAGTTTGGAAAGTGGTTGGGATTGAAATACAGGCCTGGCAGCAGCAGATATTGTGAGCCCATTGTTTTCTTCTTCACCAGCTGGAGCTGAATGGAGTGGAACTGGCAAAAGGGACAGACAGTGACATAGATGTGGAGTTCCTCAAGGAAATCATGGAAATCAATGAGACACTGGCAGAACCTAATAATGAGGCTAAAATAGAAGAGATTGAAAGTTTCATTGAAGGTGAAGTCTAGACTTGTCTAATGTACAGGAATAAGTTACAATGCTATATTTTCTATAATGTGACAAAAGGCTAGTCTCTCTAATCAAGGTGATGTAATGTGGGGAGGACTGCCCCATAACACCTCCTGCTGCCTGAGCATGGCACTGTAAGTGCTCCCTGTCCAGGGCCCCCTAAGAACACCACACAGTTCAAAAGGGTCTAATGCAAAATTCCCATGTTAAGGTTCTACTTTATTAAATTTAAATATACTTGAAATAAGTCTCTCCTTTTGAGTGCAGGGTTTGCACAGCCCTCCCCTTGGGGACTGTATTTCTTAGTCCAGCCTGCGATCTCTCCACCTGGGCCCAAGGGTGCACAGCCCTTCTTTGGCCCTGTGGTTCTCTGGGTCCAATTCAGTCTCTACCTTAATCTTCTGCAGCACTTATCTGCAGCCACTTTTTTCCAACCACCTGCAGCCCCTGGGCTTCTGTCCTGCTGCTTCTGTCTCTAGAAGCACACCATCCAGGCTCCTTGTTCTAGAGAGCTCTCCTGGGAGATACTGTGTCTAGGAACCCTTTATCAAGCTTATTAATAAATGGCCAGTCAGTCACCCAGGGATTTAGTTGGTTCCAGATGGGTTTGAGTTGGCTTATTCTCTCTATCACAGGTAGGCTATCCCAGGTAGGCTGGTCCGTAACGCCCCTTAAAGGGCCAGCTCTGTGACAGGAGGAAGTTAAGAAAATAGCTTTTCCACATTTTCCTATGTTTTTCATCATTATGTTGAATAGGACAAACTTTAGTCCATGTCCTTGTTTTTATTCTGATTGCTTTAGATCCTCTCTCATTCTGTCCTTCTATTTTGCATCCCCTGCACATATACACACCTCTGTGTTCTTAATCTAACACTTACCACTATAGTTGTTCACTTGTCCCCTTACCTGATCAGTATTTATCTTTTTATGTTCAGCTATGGTGTGCAAACCCACTGAGGCCTGCAAAAGCTATAAACATAAGAGGGCATCAAACAAGTTTAAACCCCAGCAAAACAGAGAATCAACTCAAGCTTGCTTTTAGAAGTGTGTTCCTTCCTCCTCAACCTTCATTTCCTCTGAAGGTTTCTATTGTCATGTATGTGGACTTCATACTTTATCTGCCTTAGGAATTCTGCTTATATACTTTCAGCATTGTGTGACTGCTCCCCTGGTATCTATGAAATAGGACTCCTTTCGGGTTCCTCTTTTTTAAAAAAAAAAAAAGGAAGAGGAGCAGTATATCGGTTTGACCAACGTAGTGTCTAGTGCCTAATCTCCAATTTCTCTTTTCTCCTTTCATTGTGCCAATTTTCTCTTAACTAGTGGATAATTTTTTTTTAATTTAGCAATTTTCCTGTTTGTCTACAGAGAACGTAAATATCATTACCACTTCTCTTTTTTTAATTGACCTCTCACTTCTCCTGTCCCAGATGAATATGTATACATAACGTACTAGCGATTGTCATGGGGGTCTGGATACCAGTTTGTGCTGGTAGATTGAGCTGCAAAACCACTTGCATTTTCTCCACCCAAACTGCAAACTAGATAACTTACACTGCTTGCCAAGGTGCCCCTGAAAAATAGAGTTCCTTTTTATAAGCAATCTAAAAAGGACTTTATTAGTTCAGCTTTATTAGTCCGATGCAGGTGTGGCCACAGCTTGTTATAAAGGCTACCTTTTCAAAGCAAATATTTTTTCTGTTAATGTTAACAGAATTTTGCTTTTTACAGCAAAATTCCATACGGGCAATATCATTAACAAAATCTTACTAACAGGAAATGTATCTAGTGCCTGTTATAATCTATATAGCAAGCTTCTAACTAGTTTGGCAAAAAGAAAATGTGGATGTAGCTTTTGAATAATGGTTTAAACATGTTTGAGGTCATGTTGCCTATAAAGAGAAATATATTATTCAGTGTTTGAAGTTGTCAGGATAAAGAGTAATGGGTTAGTGTGAAGGAAGTATTCAGCGTGGAGATTGAGAAAGTGTTAAGATTGATGGGGGAAGTAATTCTTGGCTCCAAAGAGATAGTGGAGCAACGCAGAAGCCCAAAGATCAATTAATTGATCTTTAAATATTCATGGTAAATAGGCCCAATGGCCTGTGATGGGATGTTGGATGGGGCGCAATCCGAGTTACTACAGAGAATTCTTTCCTGGGTATCTGGCTGGTGAGTCTTGCCCATATGCTCAGGGTTCAGCTGATCGCCATATTTGGCGTCGGGAAGGAATTTTCCTCCAGAGCAGATTGGAAGAGGCCCTGGAGGTTTTTTGCCTTCCTCTGTAGCATGGGGCACCGGTCATTTGCTGGAGGATTCTCTGCTCCTTGAAGTCTTTAAACCATGATTTGAGGATTCAATAAGCTCAGACATAGGTGAGAGGTTTATCGCAGGAGTGGGTGAGTGAGATTCTGTGGCCTGCATTGTGCAGGAGGTCAGACTAGATGATCATAATGGTCCCTTCTGACCTTAATATCTATGTAAGGAGAGCTTAGAGAAGACATTTAGGAAAATGGTGTGCGGAGCAGTGCTGTGTGATGCAAGAGCTCAAACTGGAAAATCTTGGGAGTCTTTTCTGGCTTGACAATCTATCACTCTGTGACAGAGAAACTTTCACTGAACTCCAGCAAGCACTGAAAGTTTGAGGGCTTGTCAACTGTGGAGAAGTACTAGGTGGATGATGGTTCAGAAGGATAGTTAATAAATTGGAAGGTTACATAGTGATGAACAGTCTGAACTTCAGCTGTCCACAGGGGACACCAGTGCAATCTGACGAAATGAAGATATAGAGTTTGAATACATTAAGTCTCATCTACTAAACAAAGGAGAGGATAGTCAAGCATGATATGCAACATAGTAGGGAGCTGTGAAAAGTCCTCTGCTCAGAGGGACCAGAGTCACTCAGTTAACTTTTCTCTAAATATTAATGCTAGTCACCATGACAAGAGAACATATATACTATAACAACACGGTCACCAGTTTCAAAGAAGGTTTTAAATCACTTTACGGTAGAGCATGTTAATATGGAGAAAATGTAGCAAAGTATTTGGTTTGAAGAGCCTTACACTTTCACCCACAAAGTTTAAAGTATGGTAACCGTGTATTTGGGAGAGTGCTGTAAGAGTGTGTTCTCATCCTGCCTACTTTGTCCATTAATGTGTTCTAGGTAGTGGCCAACTATCAGTTCAATGGTGAAGTATTTTCACACTTTCATTCTGCAGGGTTAATGATTCTGGCTGCAAGAAATAATAGCAATAGTCAGTATTGTGAAAGGGTAAAATAAAATTCAGAGTGTAAGCTGAACTTTTAACCAAGCTACTAGCCCTTAAAGTTCGTGATGACATTAGTCTCTGTATTTACACTAAAATTCACTTCTTTGATTTGGTGCTAAACTGTTTGTTTAATAGCTAGTGACAGAATAAAACAGTTAGCAAAAACGTTATTGCAAAGGTGCTGGCAGCATATCTGTTTCCCAGCATGAAGTCATAAGACAATGTTATTGAAAGTGCTCAGTGAGCGTATATACAGCTTTGAATAAGACTATGTATTTTTCGTTTTTTACAGTTAAACGAGAAGAATTGACCAAGGATGTGAGCAAAGCTTTTGAAAGAGGTAGTGATCTCAGTTACTTCTTGAATTTTTACTGGTATAATGTCAGAGTAATGAGTGCTAAAAACAGCATGCTTTGGTATAAAGTATTTAGTGAACTACAGAATTAAAGTATCATTCACTGCCTTTAAAAATAAAAAACTTCCAGAAATTGATGGGCAAGCCAGTACAGATCCCAGAGTTCTGGTATCAAGCTTCTAGCAAGATGACCTGCTCAGTGAGCAGGCTGCTGTGTTTTGCACCAGCTTGTCTCTGAATAGTTTTATGATGTAGCTCCATGTGAGATGAAACCCTAATGGCAGTTGTACACCTTCCGTGAAAAGGACTGAAATTACCTCCACTGTCATCGCCACCTCTTTTCCTTCAACTCACTGTTGGCATGTCATTATTGTCTGGGTTAAGTCTCGGCCATCTTACTCTCATCCATACCCCAATTTTAGACACTGGCTGTGGCAGTGAACTACATTCTCTGAGTCAAATGAGAGAATACTGACAATGCTGCATCCCATGCCTCCTGGCTAACTCTCCTAACAGCCCCATATATGTCTTGAATGCAGGCAGGGTGACAAAATGGTACCCTTTGGGACCCCACAATTAACAGCACTTCGGGAAGAGAAGCAATTGCCAACTACACAGTGAGATCTTTCCAAGAAAAAAGAACAAAGCCACTGAAGAGCAGCCTTCTCCACTCCTGCTAGGGTCTGCTGGTGAGACATCTTATGATTAATGGTATCATAGGCAGCTGACAGATCGAATACCAGCAGCATGAACATCTGATGTTCGTTCATCTCCTGGAGAAGATAATCAACCACTGTAGTCTCTGCAATGCGAGTACAGACCTGGCCTTGGCAAAGTGTTGAAGAGATCAAAAGCATTCTAGATCATGTGAGCCATGTCTCACCACAGCCTTCTCCATAATCTTACCCAACATGGGATACAGGTCAATAATTAACTAGATTGTCAGTGTCAATTGATGACTTTTTGAGCAGTGTGTACTAATGCTTCCTTCTAAGCAGGATGCGCCCTGCCCTCACAGAGAGGCAGACAAAGGACCCACTATTCCCCACTGGTCTCCACCTGTCAGGCTTTGCTTCCCGGTAGTCAGGCCTACTGGTTGGAGCAGTCGACAAAGCTGGACGTAGGGTTGGCACTAGGCCAAGGGTAGTGCTGGAACTGAGATCTGGGGACAGCCAGGGTCAGAACAGGAATCAGTGTCTATAGATAAGTCAAACAGGTCTGTAGCTGGAGTCCAGGTATATGACAGAGGTCAAAGCCAGTTGGTTCAGTATCAGGTAGGAGGGGGCCAGGAGACAGTGTAAGAAGTGGTCAGGAACAGGCTGGGAGTCTAGAGAGTCTGATACACTGTGAAGCAGTAGCAGTGTTCCTAACTGGGTAATGCTGTTGCACAGAGTGATTTGCAGCTCTAGGGGGATGGAGAAATACCTGAGCCTGGGGGTCAGCTGACCCAGGCTCTGCTCAGGGATGGCTGAGTAACTGCAGGCTCTGTGGGAAAGGTAATTCACTGCAATATTGCCATGTGCCTGAGTGATGATTCAGTGCGGCTCTGTGGGAGGGACAGCTGAGTGAGTAGCCCTGGTTTGGCTGCAGGTTTGCCTCACATCACCTGCCAGGAAGTATGTGGAGCCAAAACACTGCCTGCAAGAAAAATCTCTCACCATCTTCAGTACCTCAGTCAGAATCACTGCCTGAAACTACTGCCTGAAACTACCAGCCAAGATGAGGCCCTTGTTCTGTCACCAGGAAATCAGACACCCCATCCGTAATCTGATCAAATTTGGTCTGTAAAACAACAAATTTCCTCAACAGGAGGGAGTCAGACCAGCCACTGAACTCAGACTGTCCTGATTTAACAGACTATCTATAACCTAGAATAAACCTGCTGTCCAAGATTTTGCAGATGCTCTGGTAGAAGAAAATAACTTTCTTTACTTCCCAAACCTTCATGAAACAGCTGTTGAGCCTCTGCATGAGATTTCCACCACTGGCACTCTGTCTTCCTCTTGCTTAATTTGTTTTAGGTTCCCAGTAAATCAGGGTAACTGTGAGAATGAAACTAGCAAAGAGGGCACCTAGAAGTATTGTCTTCCCTAACCATCACAATTGTGGCCTAACAATGGAACAAGAAACTCTGGAACTCTTCTAGTTCCATTAATCAGTCAAGGCAGACCATTCAAAGAAGTCTCTCACCCTGACAGGAGAAATGAGCCCCAACCTCAAACCATAGGCAGTAACTGTTGGTCCATGATGCTAGTTTAAGATTCAGTTGCATAACTTGCAGTCCCATTCCAAAAAACAGGTCCAAAGAGTGGCCACTTCTGAGATTTGATCCAGTAACTACCTTTGATAGGCCCATGGCTTTCATGATGTTCAGGATCTCCTGACCACCTCAGAAGATTCATCATCCACATGAAGATTGCTCTCCGTGATTTGAATCCTTCCCTGTTTTTCCATTGCCACCAGGCTGACGCATGTAGTCCCCTTACAAAGGAACTTGACAGTGCAGCAGATCCGGTGGTACACTAAAATCAGTCCTACCTTCATCCCATCTGGGGCTTGCATGCTAAATGGACACTTACTCTGTCAGATCCAGTTTGGCGAAGACTTCCTATAGTTCAGGTTGAATGCAATCAGCACTGCTACGCTTTCTCCCTACTGACCATCCTTGGTTCATGATATACCAAACATCTAACTGGTAAAAGCTGTGCCAGAACTCAGTCATCTACTCCTGTGGTCTCTACATCCCTACTCTGTCAGTGTCACTGCTATGGAATCAGTGGAAAGAGGAATTTAAGATCCTCCTTATCTCAGGGCCCTCACTCACCCCAGGGTACAAACCCTTTTATCTACCCTGTCTCAATTTTAAGATTCCCTCAACATTACAATCTTTCTTGGTCTCTTAGAGGCTGCCCACATTTCTAATTCCACAATCCCCCATAACCAGCCTCCCTCCCACAAACATAGGTACCTTACTAAGGGTTTCCTGATTATCTGCCCTGCTGGCCTCACATCTGTGGATGAAATTGCTTTAACTACAACATATTAGTGGATCCTTTATATTGAAGGATTTAATATTAACACCACTTAAAAAGAAATACGGAGCCTGATGGCATGCTCCAGTGCTGTCTGAAAGAGCTCCTTTTACAGGCAGAGCCCTTCTGGCAGTGGTGGTGGGATGGAGCCAGTCTTTGTTGTAGCAGTGGTTGCTAGCTAGGCTGCTGGGTCTTACTCCTGTTATGTCTGTGTCATATAGTTGTAATGGAAATAGTCCAAGCATGCCTCTGATGCCAGTCTTACAGTTTGATGCCTAATGGTCCACTGGGTTTTTTTTCTGTTGGTGCTTCTCAGAGAAGTAATTGGAGGGCACTGTTGTTGCATGTCTTTTCCCCATTCTTTGTACACCTTGTCTTTTTAGATTGTAAGCTTTTGGGGCAAGCCCATTTCTTATATTTGTTTTATAGAGTGCCTATTGCAAGGGGCGCCCGATCTTGACTGAGGCCTCCACTGTTACAACATTAGCTTTACTGTAGTACTCATGGTATTTGAGTTTTTTAAATTCACGTTTAGTTCTGTTATTGATATGGCCATTTTACAACAACAAAATGTTTTAAATTAAATTTCTAAGATGAAACAGACTCCATCCTAATATAAACTTCAGTTCTTTATTTCAGATGATCTTCAAGAAGCCAAGAAACTTCTAGCCAAAATGAAATACTTTGAAAACTTGGAGGACAAGGTGAAGAGCAAGAAGAATCCTTCCTGATATCACATTCTTTGCCATTAAGACCCGATCCACTTTTGATTAAAGTAGTGATTTTGTAGTTTCTGATTCAGGAACTAAAAACAGCACAACCATTGTGTGCCTCTTGATTTTTTCGGTCCTTACTTACCTACGGAAACAGAGCTGTGTAAAAGACATCCATGTACCACCCAGTGTCATTAGTTTGCAGTCTTGAAAGTGGAATGTTGCTGTCATTATTGCTACCAAATGCTGAATTCCAACTGCTACCTTTGTGGCCACACTCCTTACTGTCAATACTTATAGATTCTGTATCCCAAAGTGTATAGCTACCTATCCCTAGTGGACAATAAATGAGTATGCAGATCACTGTTGCTATTGGGATTTAGTCAGGGCCCGATGCTGCACTGACATCAAAAAGTGTTGCCTAAGTAAGACCTGAATGCCCACTTTGGTGGATTTTCCCGACTCCTTACCAAACGCTTACAGTTATGGGGAAAATGGTGCTTGTTTATAGGAAAAGTTTTAGCAAACATTGCTCACTGGAGAGTTTCTTGCAGGACCTGGAGACAGGTGGTAACAACATTCTCAGTTGTACTGAGGGCAGAGATTATTCAGGGTGGGAACGCATTTGCCTCCTTCAACCAGTGTGATAGTCGCTCTTACCTTGTTTACTTTCACTTTGTTCAGGATGTGTTTAATATCCTACTTTTGCATGAACCTAGCAAGAAGAACCTTATCAAACTCTCCTGCTCAAAGCTGCCCTTATTTCCTTTCACATCACTGTGTGTTGGTGAGGCAGTTGAAAGGAGTAAGCAAAACTGGAGCCTTGAGTGTACTTTGTATGTTGCCTTGTAAGGCTTAAACTAAATTCTTGGCCAGCTCTAGCTGTGCACTGAACAAACAGGGAGAGAGATATTTAGCCTTTTTTTGAGAATCTAAACCAGATAGGACCTTATTTCACACAAGAGATGAGTTCATGACTGTGCAACAGGAGATATCTAGAGTAGAAATTAATTTATCTGTATATTGTAAAAACAAATGATTAAATTATTAGAATAACTTCATGGCAAGCAGTAAGAACACAGTGGCTTTGTCTGTTAGCCTTTTTCCCTAAAACTTCCCATTGATTTTACTCTTTAGGTCTATGTAGAGAAGAACCCCGGTGCCTATGCTGTTTTAATCATCATGTCATCTAAGCATGTTCTGAGTAGATCTAGACAAGAATGGTTAAAATGCTGACATCTCTACAGCAGTGCTCCTGCTATTATATCACTTGTGGAACTGCACCAGTGGTAGCATCAGTCGGAAACCACCAGAGAGCACATAAGTTACAGCTTCTGTAATAGATCCTTACAAGGTGAGGAAACAAAACAATCAAAGGGGAATGTAAATGCTGTAATAAATTAAGACCTTTGGTGCTTCAGTTTTAAGGGAAATTTAAAATGTGAGTTCACTTTTGATTCCAAGTGCTGGCTGGACAGCCCTGGTGATTAAACAGAGGACTCTTCCACACTACAGGTACAGTATTGATAATTGAAGCTATACATCAGGGGTAGTCAATAGGCAGACTGCAGGCCAAATCTGGACCACCAGATGCTTCTGAATGGACCCCAAAATCTTTTTATTTACTTATTATTGTTTCTATTATTATTTTCTTTCCTGGAGTCTGGACCTTGACCAAGAAATTTGGATCTTGATAAAAATAATTAACTACCCCTGCTATACATGGTCTTCCTGTGGTGTCAGTGTTCCCCAGTCCTGTCTTGGAATGACCCATCTCTAGGGAATGAGAGAAGTGTTCAGTTTCTGTCACAAATTGAATTTAGGCATCTCTGCTGTAGATACCATTTATTGTCTTTTTGTGACCAGGTATTTTCATCTACCAGGAGCCAGACTCAGTGAGACTCAAATTATTTTCACACAGGTCACCAAATAACTGTTATGGTAGTTTCTGATTTTTTTTCTAATAGAGGCTGGATTTCAACCACTAATTTCAGGAAGGCCAGTTATATCCTGATCCCCAGTGCCATTCGGTCCTTGTAATACATTTTATCATGAATCATATATATAGTTTCTTACCTACTGCCTTCATTCCAATGGGATTCATTGCTTGTGTCCATTTTGTGCTGTCACAGAAATAGGACTGTGTAGGAGAAGCCTCAGGTAGGCTGAGGCCTGTCAGAGGAATTAGTCTTGATGACAGGAGGAGGAGTGTTTTTATGTAGTAACTAGAACAGGGGTTCTCAAATTGCGGCGCAACCCCAAAGTGGGTCGTGACCCCATTTTAATGGGTTCACCAAGGCTGGTGTTGGCCCTGAGCTCCAGCAAGTCTCAAGCCCAAGCCCCACTGCCCAGGGCTAAAATTACATGTCCCCTGCCCAAGGGCAGAAGCCCTTGAGCTTCAGCTTTGCCCCCCGCCCCCAGGACGGTGGGGCTTGGGCAGGTTCAGTCTTCGGTCCCCGCTCCTGGAGTCATGTAGTAATTTTTGTTCTCAGAAGGGGGTCATACTGTAATGAAGTTTGAGAACTGCTGAACTAGGATATTTCAATTAGCAGTAGGTTTTGCATTCAATGTGGCCATTCTTAAATGTTCAGCATTCTAATATCACATTAAAGTAATAGCTACATTTTATTTCAAGAAGTGATGCTCCAACCCCATCGCTGTCTCCTAAATTCTTCATATTGACACCTGATATGGTGAGAGTATGAGGCATGCCATGGATTCACATTGAATGTTTGGAGCAATCCCCCAATGAAGTCTGTACTCCCATGAGACCAGGTAATCAGCACTGTTTCTGCATGTGTACATTAGCCAAATGTCTCAACATTTTTATTGAATTGAGTCTTTTTCGTAGGCAGTACTGTATGTGTACATAAAATACAGTACTTTGACATTCCAGCAAGATTAGTCTACCTTTTAAATAAGTTTCACCTAATGATATAACAAGCTGCCTTTGAATACAGTCTTTAACATTTTTATATACTATATGGGATCATATGTGTATAATTTCCATTAATGTGGCTGCCTTACACCTGTGAGATGTGAAGTGCACTCTGAAATTAATTGCAGAGCTGCCTTCTTTCACATTATAGTTCTGTTTCCTTCTCTTTGATTCTTCCTCTGAAATTAAGGTGTTGAAATTCTTGTTTGATTTCCAGAAAAGATTTGTTTTTTGTCTCAGGAATGACAAAGAAGATGAAACTGGCAACCAGTAAGCTTTCCAGTAAAAACACCACAAAGCAATACTGCTTCAGTCCATTCTAAAAACAAAATACAGGATGTTGGAGATTAATAAAAAAATCATAGTATTTTCTAAACTTAACTAGGTATTATTTACTAACTCAGATTCTGTTGTCAGTCACTAACCGTGCCAAATCTAGGTTTTAAGTAAAAGGGAACAGATGGAGCTTCAGTTTACCCTATCTCTTTGTTGTATCATTAGCTGAAATGATCAATAGTCAAGTTGGTGATTTTTTATTTTAGAACACTTCAAATCTGCAGGGAGATGCTTAGCTCTACTAGCAGTCCACAACAGGAACCCCTCTCCTGGCTTAAGAGCCTACATAGTTATGTAGGGAATGAATTGGGTGCCTGCCTTGCTCCACACAAAATGAGGAGTAGGAAGTGGTGCCCATGTTATAACATTTAGCGCACTGGTTAGAGAACTTAGCTGGGATGGGGAGAACTTAGATTCAACTTACCCTTCCCTTGATGGGGGAAGAGAGGATTTGAACAGGAGTTTCCTACATTTCAGGAGAGTGCACTAACCACTGAGCTACAGGATATTTTGAAAAAGGCATGCATCCGATGAAGTGAGCTGTAGCTCATGAAAGCTTATGCTCAAATAAATTTGTTAGTCTCTAAGGTGCCACAAGTACTCCTTTTCTTTTTGTGGATACAGACTAACACAGCTGCTACTCTGAAACCAGGATATTTTGAGGTAAGGGTCTCTTGGTCCCTTCTGTTGAAACTGTTCCACTGTGGATTAAATAATGAAACAGTGACTGGGCGAGAATGTGAAAGAAGGACTCTCTAGTCCAGTGGGTTCAGGCACCCACCTAGAAGGTAGGAGACCCTATGTCATGTCCCCCTGCTGCAATGACTCCTTATATATCCACAGTGGAACAGCTTCAACAGGAGTGTCTGAGGACCCACCCACCCCCCATTAGACTTTTTGGTAGCTCAATGGTTAGCATACTCTCCTTAGAGGTGGTGTGAAAGACCTTCCCTCCCCCACTGCTACAGAAGGGGGAACTCAACCTGGCTCTCCCAAATTCCAGGTGAGTACTCTAACCAGTGGGCTAAAAGCTATAATGTGGATACCACCATCACTCCCTCCTATAAACAAGACTTAGGCACCTAGGTAACTTCATAGAGTCCACCCTATGTAAATACTTATTCTGAGAACACATGTCAATTATTTGATATTTTTTAGGGTTGCATGCAAAAGAGTTTCTCAGTTCAGTAGGCAGTATCTCTTTTCAGTAGTGTCTCTATATATTGAATTTCTTTGCAAGACCAAGTAGAGTAACTGAAATGATTAGACTAGAAATGGAATTTGGCAACATGTATTGTCTTCACTAAAATAATATCTCTCTTGACCAAAGATATTTTCCATTGTAAGTGATTGTCCTCAACTGAGTTTGGACAAATGTGGTATGGCCTCAAATAAGAAGTAAACCATTTGTTACAGAGATATTACCTCTTTCTGATCTAACAAGCTAAGCAATAACAAGAGATGCTGACAGGAGATGTGACCTATGAATCTCTGAACTTGGTGAGAATTCTTTATACTTTTTCTTCAATTTTTTCTCATCATAAACCTAACCTGGAGATTAGTCCTCCATATGCAGTCTGACTTTGTCTTCTATTGTGTGTTTTTGTATTATTTGTAGATATCTAAAATAAACTTGCCTACTAAGAGTGACTGACTCTAATAATACCTTTGTTGAAGGAGAGTTTTCACTTATCTTAATCTAAGCACTAAGTTCTTTATTGTATAAAGAAGAGCAATTTCTGTGTCTAGGAAAATTTCTCTGCAAGAAGTCAAGTGAACATGAGGCAACTGAGAGAAGATAGTATATGTAACGGATACATACCACTATAAAGGGGAAGAGCATTCCTATTGTGAAGAAACTCAGCCAACTAACAGATCCTCCTATCATGTAAGCAGCAGGACGTGAAGACTGGGTAAATAATTCAGCAGTCAATGTATTTGTTATACCACCTGGGGATCAATTTCAGAAACAGAACAGATTCTTAGGGTAAGTGTGCATTTTCAGGGAAAGTTTCAAGCAAAAACAAAAGAAAATGGTTGCTTTTGAATGTGCCATTAGCTGACCTGGATGTAAAAGATATAGATAGATCTATATATAAATCCTTTTTGTTAACCAAATTTTTTTTTTGACACTTTTTTTGGTCCAGATTCTGATAACCCCTATTCAGAGTAAGGTGTACCCTTTTACAGAATTCAGAGTAACAGCCGTGTTAGTCTGTATTCGCAAAAAGAGAAGGAGTACTTGTGGCACCTTAGAGACTAACCAATTTACCAGCAGGACAGTGGGGTGGGAGTAGGTATTGTTTCATATTCTCTGTGTATATATAAAGCCTGCTGCAGTTTCCACGATATGCATCTGAGGAAGTGAGCTGTAGCTCACGAAAGCTTATGCTCTAATAAATTGGATCACTTTAGATAAGCTATTACCAGCCGGACAGTGGGGTGGGAGTAGGTATTGTTTCATATTCTCTGTGTATATATAAAGCCTGCTGCAGTTTCCACGATATGCATCTGAGGAAGTGAGCTGTAGCTCACGAAAGCTTATGCTCTAATAAATTGGTTAGTCTCTAAGGTGCCACAAGTACTCCTTTTCCTTTTACAGAAGTAGTCTTATTAATTTCAGTGGAACTGCTCAGAGAGTAAGGTACAACTTAGCGTGAGTAAGGGCCCATTAAAAGTACAATGACAACAAGCCTCATAGAATGATAAGACTGGAGGGGACTTTGAGAGGTCATCTAGTCCAGACCCCTGCACTCAAGGCAGGGCTAAGTATTATCTAGACCATCCCTGACAGGTGTTTGTCTAACCTGCTCTTAAAAATCTCCAGTGATGTAGATTCTACAACCTCCCTAAGCCATTTATTCCAGTGCTTAACTACCCTGACAGTTAGGAATTTTTTCCTAATATCCAACCTAAACCTCCCTTGCTGCAATTTAAGCCCATTGCTTTTTAACCTCTGAGGCGAGGACAACAAAAACAAATTTTCTCCCTTCTCCTTGTAATAACTTTTTATGTACTTGAAAACTGTTATCATGTCCCCCTCAGTCTTTTCTTCACCAGACTAAACAAATCCAATTTTTTAATCTTCCCTCATAGGTCATGTTTTCTAGACCTTCAATCATTTTTGTTGCTCTTCTCTGGACTTTCTCCAATTTAGCCACGTCTTTCTTGAAATGGGGCATTCAGAACTGGATATGCTACTGCAGTTGAGGCCTAATCAGTGTGGAATAGAGCATAAGAATTACTTCTCGTGTCTTGCTTACAACATGCCTGCTGCTATATCCCAGAATATTTTCTTTTTAGTTTTTGTTTTTTCAAGTGTTACACTGTTGACTCATATGTAGCTTGTGATCCTCTATGACTTTCTGATCCCTTTCCACAGTACTGTATACTTGCTTCCTATGTGGTTTGGGTGCATCAAAGATACCAGAATGAAGGCCACTTCATGGCCTTGAAGAGAGCATACAGTGAAGGAATGCACTGTATTGGTCATATCATCCTATGCCATTCTGTGCATTTGGGTTGTCTTAGCCGGAGCATCAGCATCCCTATGGGAAATATTAGCTGTCTTGCTTACACTACAGACAATATTGGCACTATTTTAGAGATGATACATTTTAGGCAATTTTATAAACAAGAGTTCATGAATGTGCAATACCTGGACCTAACCCAAAGCTCAGGATGAAAGCAAATATAGATGCCATGCTCAAATGAGGCACCCAGGGGTACAGCTCCTGAAAAAAGAGCATGAAAAGTATTTAGTTCAGATTTCAGTCATCAGGTCTTAACATTTGGCTTAAAGTCAAGTGTTTAGCCTTTGAACCCATAAATGACTTTCTGAATAAATAACACAAAATTGGTTACTGACTCAGATAATAATTAGCTTTCAATAAATCAAACAAGTGTCTTCGAAGAATGAGAAAGTCATGTGTATTTAAATTAATCCCTGCTTCTTAGTATACTACAGTGTATAAATGAAAAAAAGTTTCAAATCCCACAGCTTGCCATATTTTGTTGTAAACTGATCAAATTCCATTTAGTCACTATCAGCCATTAATTGCTAGTAATAGCCAATTTCTTCTTGTTATTGCTTTTAAAGCAATAAAATACACTAGTCAATCAATTTCACAAATACTTAGTAGTGCTTGAGTCCCCATTGTTAGTAATATTTATAATTAGTAGATGCAAAACTTTCCTTTAAGTCTGTAAAATCAAAGTAAAATTCTGTATTATTACTAGGTTTCAGAGTAGCAGCCGTGTTAGTCTGTTTCCACAAAAAGAACAGGAGTATTTGAAGCGCCTTAGAGACTAACAAATTTATTAGAGGATAAGCTTTCATGTACATTGGCCAAACTGGACAGTCTCTACGCAAAAGAATAAAGGGACACAAATCTGACATCAGGAATCATAACATTCAAAAACTGGTAGGAGAACACTTCAGCCTCTCTGGCCACTCAGTAACAGATTTAAAGGTGGCAATTTTGCAACAGAAAAGCTTCAAAAACAGACTCCACCCAGAAACTGCTGAGCTTGAAATAATATGCAAACTAGATACCATTAACTTGGGTTTGAATAGAGACTGGGAGTGTCTGGGTCATTACACATATTGAATCTATTTTCCCATGTTAAGTATCCTCACACCTTCTTGTCAACTGTCTAAATGGGCCATCTTGACTATCACTACAGAAGTGTTTTTTCTCCTGCTGATAATAGCTCATCTTAACTAATTAGCCTCTCACAGTTTGTATGGCAACTTCCAACTGATCTTTGTGTGTGTGTGTGTGTGTGTGTGTAATATATATTTACTATATGTTCCATTCTATGTATCCGATGAAGTGGGCTGTAGCCTATGAAAACTTATGCTTTAATAAATTTGTTAGTCTCTAAGGTGCCACGAGTACTCCTGTTCTTTTTGTATTATTACTAGTTTAACTTTAATATAGTTTTATCACTGTTTAGCCTCCCACAGTGGAGCCCTATAATCCCATGGGCAGTCTATTATCTAAGTGTCATTAAACACATAAGTAATGTGTACAAACTTTCTAGGCCCGAATAATGAAATAACATTTATTTACATTAAAAACACAAAGGTTAGTATGATGGTGAAGCAGCACACTTATCAGAGGCATATGAATGAATTTAGCTGTATAAAACCAATTTTGTGTTGCATGTATTTTTGATAGCCTCCAATCTTCCCTTCCTTGCTAGTGTTCTATCTTTATAGGGGCAGAATTAAGGCAGTATAAGTACCTTAGCTGTGAACTTCCATACTTACAAGTATCTTAGTTTCTTGTAAATTTAAACATAAATGTGATTTGGTTGGCTTTTTAGTATTTCTTTCTATAACTACAATATTTGTACAGGACATTTACAGTTAAGTGACTGAAATGGAGTCTCAAACTTAACTTTTTCTTTAGGTAGTATTTTATCTGGGGATTATTATTAATTTAAAGTTAGAAAGTATATTTTGTCATTATTTAATCCTACCAGCATTAGACACAGAGCTCCAGAATTTAGACTCAGGACCAAATCTTGTATGATAGCATTGTGATGTTGTTTGCAAATACGCTATTAGGTGCCAGAAACAAATTCAGAACTCTTGGGAATCCTGTAGTCAGTGCAATCAGAGGTTATTGGCTGTTAATCAATGTAATTCAGAACAAGGATAATCTGTATGAAATAGCAACTTCACAGCTGTAAATTTAATGTTTTCTGAAGGACTGCTATAGAGTAATAAGATGTCAGGACCCCATGAGCTTTTGGCCAATATTTCAAAAGTGACTAGTGATTTTGCATTCCTCGGTTTTTGAGTGCCCAATTTGAAACACCTAAGAAAGTCCTGATCTTCAAAGAGGAGGAACAGAGTTCTTTCTGAAAATTGGGCACCTTTAGCGATTTTTCAGTGCTTAAGCTGAGACACAACAATTTTTTTAAAAGTTTGGTCATGACCTACATTATTGTTTAAACTGTGCAACTCTTGCTCCTTCTCTGACTGCCAAGAGAGGATGTTCTCCAACGTTAAAAGCTCTGCTGCTCTATAATCTCACAAATTTTCAGACAAACAGTATTGCATTTCATGGTCCACATGAGTGCTTCTTAATACCTGATACGTCAGGGAGAATGTTAACACTATGCACCAAAAGCTCATCAGGGTGTATCCTCCAATGATGAGCAGTCTTCTGCCCATGTAGTCAATCAGCAAACCCTGTGGACGGAATATCACTTTCTCAGTTAACACTGATGCCACATTCCCCCATCTCTCTTTTTCTATAATAAAAACAACAGGTATGGTAGAAGTAGAATTTATCACTTACGCAAGTGAGGGCTGTAAGGCATTCACAAGCTCCTGTGCCCAGAGTAACGTATGGAATTTTTTCTGCAGGGATCCCAGCTTGTTTAAAAATGTAACTTGCATAGAAGTAAATCTGCAAGAAAATATCAACAGAGCTGTGCCAATGTGCTTGAGCAGTGAAATCATCAGTAACAGGAAGAATTGGGCTCATACACTAAGCAGCCTTTGAGTAAATTGCATCCTAAATTTACTCAAATTTACTAACCATTACTAAATTAGCATTACTAAAACCATGAAAACAAAAAGGGAAATCTATAATTCAATCTCTCGGTAAATTTACTGCTAACAAAAACAAATCTGAGAGTCTGAACATTATCTTGTGAACAATATAAGAAAGAGTTTGCCTGAGCTATGATACATTCTAGTGTGTGTGAAAGATCACACAAAGTGTGCAGCCTGCACTTCCACACACAGTTGGAGCGAGACCAGGGCTAAGGCACATTAGTTCAGAGACCTAGTGGGAGCCCTGCTTATTCTGCAATCTGAACTCCAACCCTGCTTCAAGAGGCAAATGGGTTCCCCTTACTGTGTTAACCTAGAACTAGAAGTAGACCTCAACTTTAAAAAAAACAAAAACATCCAAAACATAAAACCAAACCCAAAAGTAATTTGTCCAAGGGAAAAAAGAAACAGGAGAGATTCAGTCATGAGAAGTGAAGCAAGATGTAGTAACTTAAGTTTTGCTGTTTATGCAACATGAGAGGGGATGATGGAGCTTTAATCATTTTGTCAAATGCCAATGACATAAAGACAAGCACTAGTAGGGCTCTTGCTCCAGGAAACCTACGTATTATGCTGACTTTGGATAGAGAGAGTTAAAAAACAAAGCAAAACAAACTTCCACTCTATCATCCAAATTTGACATTAATATTTCCTGATATTTTCAGTTGAATGAGGCTTTTCCCTATCGCCATCAGTAAAATAAAGATCCTCTCTCTTCTCCTATACCCTGTGCTCTCCATAGCTCCTATATCAGAGTTCCCTGTTTTTAACGAAGATCAAAGCCAGATGGAAATTAGACAGGCAAAACTTTAAAACAAATTGTTTGGCTTCTGAATAGTGAGGAATTCACTTACAGCATTTATCCCACTGAGCTGCTGGCCCATAGTCATCACAATCACCGTAATGAGCTGCCACTTTACATTGCGATCACCAAATAGTTGCCACGGTTTCTTGGGTTTCTCCCCGTTTAAGGCAAAACGTTCTCTCTTTATATCTTCCATCTCCTCGTGGTAGTGCAAGGGCCCATGAAAACGCTTCAAAGCTAATAAGAAAAAATGACACGATATCTCTGTATGCCTCACCATACTTCCAAAACGACCTTAGACTCTGAAAATCCATCTATTCTCCTCTGTGAGCTGACCTTTGCAGGGATCTGAGCAGAAACTGTGATTTTTTCAAGGGAAGAGGGGAGACAAGCCATTATTTTATTTTGGCGGGGGGGGGGGCTGTTTGGTGGAGGTTGGTGTCCATTTTTCTTTTTGAATTTTTTTTTTGGGGAGGGGGGAGATGGAGAGAGACTTAATTGAACTATTTACACAAGGAGCATAACCCATATTTTAAAGTGTTTTCCTAATAGAAGCATTAGGCTCCCACATCAATCTGTGAATGAAAAAAAAGGGGGGGAGGGGGAGGTTCTAAACAGCTGAAAGGGAAGTACTGAGTACGTCACATCTCTTGTTATGCCAATTGTTATGTTGTGCCAATGGAATATGTTTAATGGACTAAAATAAAGAGACAGAGACATTTTCCTGTGTGAGCTCTTTTGAGAATGTAGTGCTTGTCTGGTTTCACCCACACAGTTGTAATTGAGACATTTAGTGCACTGGAGGAGGTTGTGATAGGCATGTGTAGGATCCATGGATCTTGAAAGGTGTGTTGTATGCAGTGTTGATCATGGCAGCAGTGGAGGTATGTCTGCACATTTTGCATCTGTTGTTCTGGCAAAGTCTGGTGATGCTTTGAGTTGGTGTGTCCTGGTCTGTGGGAAGCTTGCTTCTGATGTTGAGCTGGGGAGGTTGGGGGCTTGTTTGAAGGCCAGAAATGGGGGTTCAGGAAAGGCTTCTTTCATGATGAGGTCCCCATCAAGTATGGGTCGTAGTTGTTTGACGATTCCCTGTATGGGTTCCAGCAAGAGGTGGTAGGTGACTACTGGGGTGTGTGGTCAGAGGGGGTTTTATTTCTATATTGAAGCAGGTTCTCTCGGGATATTCAGGTGGCCTGTTCCATAACGTGATCTACTTCTTTGGTGGAGTGTCTTTGTTTAGTGAAGGTAGTTTTAAGTGTGTTCAGGTGTATATCCCAGACTTTCTCCACAGAGCATATTCTCAAATCCAGAGGTCTTCATTTGATCCCAGAACAGGAACAAAAGGCTGATGGAATGTAATCCTTTGTTCCTTGCTGTTCTTTTATCAGTTTAAACTGAAGATCCAGATCCAGATCAGGCTATGTCTACACTACACAGCTTTTAGCAACATAGCTGTATCACTACAGCTGTGCCACTAAAAGTCACGCAGTGTAGCCGCTGTTTGTCGGCTCTCCTGGTGACAAAAAATCTTCCACCCTCAACGAGCGGCATTTGCGTTTTGCCTTCAACATTGGTTCTCCACTTGTAAGGTTACTCCCTTCTCTTCATATGCCAATATATATATATATGCCTGTATCTGTAATTTTCACTCCTTCCATCTAAAGAAGTGGGTTTTTTACCCATGAAAGCTTATGCCCAAATAAATTTGTTAGTCTTTAAGGTGCCACCACTATCCTCATTGTTTTTGTGTCAAGTTTGTGTTATGATGCGTGGACTTCACCTGCACTTTCATGGGACACTTGGCACCTGTTGCATTAGGACTCCTTCATTACTTTTTGGAATTTGAACAACAAGGAGAATAGGTTTCAGAGTAGCAACCGTGTTAGTCTGTATCCGCAAAAAGAACAGGAGTACTTGTAGCACCTTAGAGACTAACAAATTTATTTGAGCATAAGCTTTCGTCGGCTACAGCCCACTTCATCAGATGCATAGAATGGAACATATAGTAAGAAGATATATATATAGTGTGACAGGGTTGGGCCAGATGGCTATAGGAGAGTAATAGAAGGCAGATATATTAGCCCCAGGCTAAGTAGGCCCCTTTTCCCTGGGTAAGGTAACAGGGAAGGGTCCAGAACAATCAGGAACCTTCTGGAGACAATTAAGACAGACTGATTAGAACACCTGCAGCCAATCAAGAAGCTGCTAGAATCAATTAAGGAAGGCTAATCAGGGCTCCTGGGTTTTAAAAAGGAGCTCACTTCAGTTTGTGGTGTGCATGTGAGGAGCTGGGAGCAAGAGGCACTAGGAGCTGAGAGTGAGACCGCGGACTGTTGGAGGACTGAGGTGTACAAGCATTATCAGACACCAGGAGGAAGGTCCTGTGCTGAGGATAAAGAAGGTGTTGGGAGGAGGCCATGGGGAAGTAGCCCAGAGAGTTGTAGCTGTCGCACAGCTGTTCCAGGAGGCACTCTAGACAGCTGCATTCCACAGGGCCCTGGGCTGGAACCCGGAGTAGAGGGAGGGCCCAGGTTCCCCCCAAATCCTCCCAACTCCTGGTCAGACACAGGAGGAGTGGACCTGGGCTGTGGGTTCAGAAAAAACGGCCAAGCTGAGGGCTGCTGTGAAGCTGCAAGGCGAGCAAATCCACCAATAAGCGCAAGACCCACCAAGGTAGAGCAGGAATTTAGTCACGAGAGATAGATAGATAGATAGATAAGATACACTTACATACAGAGAACATGAAAAGGTAGAGTAAGAGGCTAATTAATTAAGGTGAGCTATTATTAGCAGGAGAAAAAACACTTTTGTGGTGATAATCAAGATGGTCCATTTAGACAGTTGACAAGAAGGTGTGAGGATACTTAACATGGGGAAATAGATTCAATATGTGTAATGACCCAGCCACTCCCAGTCTCTATTCAAACCCAAGTTAATGGTATCTAGTTTGCATATTAATTCAAGCTCAGCAGTTTCAAAGCCCAATGCCAACTCTGTCCACATATTTATTCAAGTGACACCATCATAGGACCTAATCAGATTAGCCACTCCATCAGGGGCTTGTTCACCTGCACATCTACCAATGTGATATGTGCCAGGAATGCCCCTCTGCCATGTACATTGGCCAAACTGGATAGTCTCTACGCAAAATAATAAAGGGACACAAATCTGACATCAGGAATCATAACATTCAAAAACCGGTAGGAGAACACTTCAGCCTCTCTGGCCACTCGGTAACAGATTTAAAGGTGGCAATTTTGCAACAGAAAAGCTTCAGAAACAGAGTCCAACGAGAAACTGCTGAGCTTAAATTAATATGCAAACTAGATACCATTAACTTGGGTTTGAATAGAGACTGGGAGTGTCTGGGTCATTACACATATTGAATCTATTTCCCCATGTCAAGTATCCTCACACCTTCTTGTCAACTGTCTAAATGGGCCATCTTGATTATCACTACAAAAGTTTTTTTCTCCTGCTGATAATAGCTCATCTTAATTAGCCTCTTATTCTACCTTTTCATGTTCTCTGTATATATGTGTGTGTGTGTATATATATATATCTTCTTACTATATGTTTCATTCTATGCATCCGATGAAGTGAGCTGTAGCCCACGAAAGCTTATGCTCTAATAAATTTGTTCGTCTCTAAGGTGCCACACGTACTCCTGTTCTTTTTAAGGAGAATAGGGTACTTCCTACTTGAAAAGAGCTATGGCTAATAATTCTGAGACCCCATATTTCTCTCACACATAAGATGTCAACAGAAAAAATGGTATTTAAAAGGTAACCAAGACTGGAGGTGTAATGGAATGCCAAAATGGATCATACCGTTCAGCCACTATGTGACACAGTGTGTAAAATATCTTATTTAAGCTAACCTCAGCCATACCTGGCAGAGCATTAAAGGATCTTATAATGAATACATCTGGTGTGTATCTTGCTCAGAAGAAAGCTCTGTGACCAGTCCATATCTGGGCCAGGAGCACCACATGGTTTTCCAGATGATAAACATCCAAACAGTTTAAAACTGGAGGCTTTGCTTCAACCCGCTATCACATTCCTTTTCTTTTCTTGGGATGGCCAAAAGAAGCAACCAGCTCTCAAGAATTAATTTCCCCCATATTAACTCTTATAGCAATAGACAAGCCCCCCCATGGTTTTTTTTGGTTTGTGGAATGACCATTTCTTAAAGTTTATAAAAATCCACATTTGGCTGAATAGGAAGTAACAGGCCATATTGGTGATCATGCTTGCAGTAAATCCTGAGTGTTCTTGAAGTACTACAAACCCCAAAAATTTAAAAACCATTAGACTAGCCCAAAATCATAAGACTTTGAAGTATATATTGTGGGTTGTGGTCTGTCTTTTGAATTTCTAATTCCCCATGCTCACCCCCATTATGTGGGTGTGCCAACTCCCCAAATAATTGAATACGGTGATTTTGTCACCTGCTGCAAGAGCTCTCACTGGCAGCCTGATGGCACAGAGATCCAAATTCTTCCTAAACCCAAACATTCAAATTAATTAATTCTGTGATCTATACATCTGCCCACTTACCCCAGCCTGCAATTATTCACCCTCCCACCTCTTCTCCTCCTGCAGCTCTTGCAGTTCTTCACTCCCGTCTCTCAGGAGAGGGGTTGGCAGCTGGGGTATGGTCCTCTTCTCCCCCTATCCAGGCCTAACGGGGCAGCTCGAGAGGTCCTTTACCCTCTCTCCAGGATGGGAGGGAGAGGAACAGGGAGCAGAATGACCCATTATTCACAGTGGGAGAGAGAGGAGGAGAAAGCGGAGCTGTTGTGAACTGCTTAGCTCTTTCTGCTCCTCCCTCCCCTCAAGTGGTAATGGCATAAGTTGCTCCCTCCCCTAACCCAAAATGTCTTCTGGGCTCCTGAGGCAAGGGGAGAGCTCTGCCTGCTTCCTGCAGCAGCTCTGATTGGCTGCTCCTCCCCAGGAAGCAGGCAGGCGGGGAAGACAGACAGACAAACGGATTTTCCCCCAGGCCAGCTGAAATGCAAAGGATTGCTTCTCAGATCATCACAGACAGGCTCCAGCCAATTCCCACCTGGAAGAGTTGGCAACACCAGTCCTGCCATGAACCCATTTCTTTTGATGGCCTGTCCGACAGACACCTCCTGCCTCTCCTTCCTGCCAGTTCCTAACCCCTTGCCACGGCAATGCTCAACCCCTCGCCCAGGCAGTGCCCAACCCCTCCTGCAAGGGACAGTGGTCAGGATATAGGCCCAAAGAAACTAGCACGGAGCTCAGAGGGAAATGACCTATAGCCAGGGGGATTTGAGCAGGTAGATGAGGTCAGGTGAGCCAGCAGTGTCAAGGCTGTGAGCCTGCTGGGAAAGGAACATGAGCTATCGGGTTTTAGGATTCTCTTGAGAGAAGGAAGGGAGATGGGACTTGTACAGGGGAGATGAAGAGAAGAGAGAGGCGCGATCTATGTTAATCTTGTGGTTTCCTAGGGACAGGAGGAGAGAATAAGTGCTGTAACTTACCCTTGGTGCATTTCGTCTCATCCCCTCTGTCAATAAGAAGATACCTGGGACTTTCAGGAAACCAAGGGAGAAAGAATAGTTGGGCTAATGCTGGGAAACAGCTGCTGGAGAGCAAGAAAGGCCAATATTTTTCTCCACCAAGTAATTCCCTGAGTGAAAAACAAAAAGAAAAGTAAGTATCTGCTAGTGGCCTTTCAGTGCTCTGCTAGAAATGAGATGCTGATCCTATCAAAAATAGTCTAGTTCCTAGGTGAAAGGTCTCCCTGTTTCAAAAGTCACCCATTTCTTGTCAGTGTCAACAGAGAGGCAAGAGAATTAATGGCATAGGGAGAATTAACTACCTCTTCACCCCTAAACTAGGTACTACCCACTAAGCGTTGGGACACATCAACAGGGGAAACTTGCCCTGCTGTTGTCTATGTTGCACTGTTTCTAAGGACCTCAGCCTCCAGGACCTGCCAAGCCAGGACCTGCCAATAATGTGAAATTAAATTTAGAACAAGTAAAAACATGAGGAATTCATTCAGCTTATGCCTGGGACCTGCATCATGATGTATTTTGGGCAATGTAAACTTGTTAAAAATGCAATGGGATTTAAAATATTAATAGCTGCTTTAAAAATGTTAACAGACTAAGCTAGAAGGACAAATTCTTAAAAGTGGCCCCCTTACCCTTGTGATCCTTTTAACTGTGTAGTATTGGTATAGGAAAGCACTGATGGCACTTCATACCTACAGTGGTCAGTGGGGGAAGAGGAGGTCAAGAGTTGGGGATAAGGTAAAGGAAAGGAGACTTCAGAAGGTTCTGGGTACTAGAAGGGAGAAGCAGCAGACATTGTGCTATTATGCAGAGTACCGGATCCAGCAGAGGCTGATATGACCGCTGGAAGCCTTTGGTAAACTTAATGAAATAAATTTTTAATTTTATTATCCTCAGATCAGGTTCTGTGTCCCTACGCTCTGTTTGTCAGAAGTTGGGAATAGGTGACAAGGGATAGATCACTTGATGATTACCTGTTCTGTTCATTCCCTTTGGGGCATCTGGCATTGGCCACTGTAGGAAGACAGGATACCGGGCTAGATGGACCTTTGGTCTGACCCAGTATGGCCGCTCTTATGTTCTAACATGCAGGTCCTGCTGGTTCTATCAGGATGTCATATAAATAAATATTCCTTTACTATCAGTCCCACCCTTTTAAATTGCATGTTTCAGCTCACTTGTATTGTTTTGCGCTAAAGCTCCAGCTAGACACTTGCAGAAATATCATCTCAGCATATAAATGTATCTAATTTACAGCTGTCGCTATGGCTGACTCAGATAAAGAGAGAATGATTCCACATGGATACTCTACAGCTGGATGGATACATGATGTAAGTCACCTAGCAGTTAGCTGATCAATGTGAGTATGGGAGGGATTTTATCCCTTTCCCCCTACAGAGACAGCCACTGGAAGAAGCTGGGTGACTAATGCAGGTGACTACTGAGTTTGGTTACCTTTTAGAAGTTGGTAATTTCAAGGCACTAAAGGACTATATTTCTAACCTTAGACCAATTATTTGTCCTGTCAGAATTCCTCCAGTCAAAAATATGGAACTGCCCATGGCCATAGCACCTCGGAGATGTTTTGGGGCAACCTCCCCTATATAGAGAGGTTGCACACAGATGCCAATACCTATAGATAGAAGAGGAAACATTTTCCTGTTATAAATTAAACCTTATTAGCTTTTGACTTGGTAAATGACATTCTGTATGGACCTGTGTCCAAGGCACTTTGTCCTGTTATCATGTTGGCAGTGAGTATCAGGGGAATGTGTTCAGCTTTGACACCCCCTTAGCAGAACATTAGCTTGTGCTGGCTTCTTGACACTTTGTAATTGCCCATTTTAGTTATCCCTAAAACTTCGAAGGGCCTGTGAATCACTTAAAGCATTCTGACCTATTTTACTGTTGAATATGTGGGACCAAATTCTTTGCTGCCAAGACAGTGAGTCATGGAACACACATTAGCGGGAATGTCCCATGATCCCTAGGATGACTTAGTGAGCTGTAGCTCACGAAAGCTTATGCTCAAATAAATTGGTTAGTCTCTAAGGTGCCACAAGTACTCCTTTTCTTTGTGCTACCATGACATGTCTTCCGCAGTAGACTGCAACATATGATGAGGTATTTTGCCTGTCACACTGTTTCCTGTTTGTAGTGTTGTTGTAACTGTGTCGGTTCCAGGATATGAGAGAGACAAGGTGGGTGAATCTTTTATTAGATATCACCTCACCTTGGGCTTGTCTACGCTACAACTTAGGTTTCAGAGTAGCAGCCGTGTTAGTCTGTATTTGCAAAAAGAAAAGGAGGACTTGTGGCACCTTAGAGACTAACCAATTTGTTTGAGCATAAGCTTTCATGAGCTACAGCTCTCTTCATCAGATGCATACTACATCTTAGGTTGATGTAAGTTACGTCGCTCAGGGGTGTGAAAATGACACACACACACCCCCAAGCACTGTAACTGACATCAATTTAAGCACTGTCCACACCGCACTATGTTGGCAGGAAACGCTCTCCCATCCACATAGCTTCCGCCTCTCGTTGAGGTGGCGTAATTATGCCAACAGGAGAGCACTCCCCCATCAGCATAGCATGTCTTCACCTGACGTGCTACAGAGGCACAGCTGCATTGGTGCAGCTGCACTGATGTTGCACAGTAGTGTAGATTAGCCCCTTAACTCTCACACTATTTCCTGACACAAGTGTCTTGCCCTGATCTTGTCTGAGTTTTTCTTCTCCTTGTTCTTCTGCCTCTATGCTACTGCTGCGAGAATCTACCCAGCCTGTTCTATTCCTTTCTCAGCCACCCTTACATCTTCCCTTTCTCCTCACAATCTGTTGCTGATTTTTTTTTTTTGAGCTAGGGATCCCATTGCCAATACTATTGTTTAAATCGTCACTCCCTGTACGTCAGAACAAAAGTGTTTCTTGTCACAGTCCAGGGCAACTGCACCCATATTTCCCCTCTGTGGTTCAGCAATGGCTCCCGCTCTCTGGCTACTGGCTCACCTGGCTGCCACCTCTCTTGGGTGGAAACAGCCTCTCTCCTTTCTAACTGGGATGTCTCCAGGCTGACCAGTTCCTTGCCTGCACTGTGTTATTCCCAGCAGAGACAGACTGCTCCACCAGGCCTGCTTGCTTTCTCTTCAGAGATGGAGGATAGTGTGACTGCCCAGTTAGAGTTATCACACAGCTCTTCGATACACAAGCCTCTTTTATTCTTAAGGTAAAAGGACTACAGAGAAAACTTTTTAAAAACTATAAACGAACCTACATGCATGCTAATAAGCTTACTAGAGATCACCCCAACCCTAACATGGGCTCTGGCAGAAGAAGTTCTTCAACACCCTAGCCAAGGGGTTTCCTTGTAATTCCAGGTTTATCCCAACTTCGGTTCAAAACAAGCACTGAGTTTTACAGGGTCTCAGTAGACCAGTCCTTCCAACTCTTCTGTAAGTATTGGGGCCATCCAGGGACCAGGAGTCCTATGCATTTGCTAGATAGGAAGAAAGCCCTGAGCCTGTTTAAAACCAGGATATTTATCCAAAAACCGTTTCTTTCTTTGTTGGTCCCTGGAGAATCCAGTTTGAAGTAGTACGTGCAAACCTCTCCAGAAAGTGGCTTCAAAGAGGCCAAAGGAATTACACTGGTACCCCCTCCACCTAGAGGAGTTACATACAGTTCCATACATAACATGCATTTTTAATGCAGTGGACCCCAAAGGTGTTAAGTTAAACCTTACTGAATTAGATTTAATTTAGTAAGGTTTAACTTATCTTAAATCCACAAGGTTTGTCCAGGATATTGTCCATCTGACACAGTTCTCTTTGCCATTATTTCCAGTATAATGAGTTCATATTACACCCAGGCCAATACCATAGCAGTAGGGTTGTGGTAGGCACTGGATTTTAATAGAAAAGGGATTACTGGGCAAAAAGTCTAGAAGACTAGAAACAAGATTGTAGTAGTGATATTCTATATTGTTTTAATTTAGTAGCATTTACATTACAATTGTAGGGGAACATCCCTGTCTCCAAGTCTGTAAAGCAACATGTAAATTTACAGCAGTATCTAAAGGATTATCATTAATAATAATTATAATTATATGTTCTAATACCATTCACCATAATTTATTAAAGGCAAGAAGAAGAGAAATGCATTTACCTGTGTTTACGCCAATCAAAAACCTGCCAACCATCAATAACTCAAACAATCCTGTTGGAAAACTGATCCCCATTAAAATGGAGGCCAGTATCGCTATGAAATTGTTCACCAGAAGAGCTCCTTTTCTAAAAGTAAAAATAACAAAGGTCACAGAAACATACTGTTATAAGAAAAATGCCTTACAATAGTACCGAGAAAAGGCTTTGCATTTCAACAATACAGTACTCACTGGAAATTGGGAGACCTGTTGCCTGCCTACTTTATATTTAACAACAGACATGCCTAATAATGTGTGTGTATGTGATCTCACTCATGCACATGGAGTATGTTTCTTTATTTGCATGCAAGGTGCTTATGGAATACCTGTAAAGTATATGAATTCTTTGCAGCATGCAGGACTGGCTCAAAGGACAGGTGATCAGCGTGCCCGCCCTGGGCAGTGTTGTGATAACTGGGGCTATACATTTACTCTCTAATTGTGAGCTCAACTACAAAAATATGTAAAAGTTCATAAGATGTCAAAATACCCTATAATAACAAACGGTGGGAAAAGGTACAAAAAGCAGACAGAAAAACTCAATTAGTCTAAACAGAAAGGCCTACTGATATGGTTTAAGGACTATGCTGAAATCATGCTTGGCAAAAACCGAAGACATGGAACTGAAAATCAATTAACCAAAACTGGTATGTTGGATTTTAGGCCTAATTGGTGTAAAAAAGATAAGGGAAGGGGCTGTTGCACCCATCGGTCCTTTTTGGGTCCTTAAAGAAAGAGACTTTGTGGGGAAAATAAGGAAGAACAGATGGAGGCTACTGGATAGAGCTTCCCATCATTGCTGCCACCCCCACCATCTCCTGGCAGCAGACCTTCTTCATGCTAATCTTGAGGGATGCCCTGACCAGAGAGAGGGACCCAGTTCACATCGCCACTGCTACCAGCTCCAGCTGAATTCCAGCACCCACTGAGATGAGACAGAATCACACTTTAACAGCAGCTCCAGCCCATATCAACTAACCTCTTCTCTTTCCCCAAAGGACAGGTATCACTGTCTTTGATACCATCTAAGACACTGTTAGACAAGGGTTTTTCCCTTCTAAAACTGTCTCCAGCTAAATGGAAAGGGACAAGGGATGTTGTTAAAATGAAACCCTTACTTAATACTTTACATTTCAAATGTTTTAACTGTTTTTCCTTTTTTTCTGTATCTTTAATAAAAGATTAAAGGGATTTTTAATGGTACGTTTGCCATTGTACTAAGCAGACTGAGGTCTCTCTATACCACTCCTGGACCTTGTTTAACACTGTTTAGTGTTGGACAGTGATTGGGTTATGTTAGCACCTTTGGTTAATACAACATTCAGGGAGCACCAACATTCAGGGAGCACCAAATCCCTGGGGATGGGAGAGAAGGGAGCAGATGATGCAGAACCTCCAAACTGGGCCTGGTTCCAGCCCCTGCCTAGCCCTGGGAGAGAGGTATCTGAAAGTCAACTCCAGCTGCTCTCATTTAGTGGGTCTGGCTCCCACCAGCAACTCCTTTGAGTTGACCACACTGGGAAATCAGAGTTCCTGCATTCCCTTCCACACACTGTTCTGCCCCTATTCCCCAGCTCTCCCTGTGCAAAGTGAGCTCATCAGGAGTGTGGCGCAAAATGCCCCTGTGAGTTGGGGTCTGGGCGGAAAGCACGGCTCTGGGACTGCAGTGGACTGGGAGGGAATGGAGTGGGGATGCCAGTGGGGTGGGGCTGGGCCATGTGCTGTTGTGGGGCAGGAGGGATTGTGGCAGCCTGTGTTCCACTGTTATTTATTAAGAGGCTGGACTCTAGGTCCTGGTCCCAGTCCTCCACCAGCCTTGGCCCAGTCATGTTCACAGAAGACTCCTTTCTCAGAACATGGGGCGCTGTTCCTTGCTCTGGTGCCTGCTGCGTCAGCTGCTGCTTTGAAAAACCCAACACAAATAAAGCTTGCCAGTCATCCTGGGCACCACATCCCTGTTGCCCTACTCCTTTTTACCCTCCTCAGACAGGCAGGACAAGAGTGATGTCGTGGTGGGAGTCTGCTATAGACCACCGGACCAGGGGGATGAGGTGGATGAGGCTTTCTTCCGGCAGCTCGCGGAAGCTACTAAATCACACGCCCTGGTTCTCATGGGTGACTTTAATTTTCCTGATATCTGCTGGGAGAGCAATACAGCGGTGCATAGACAATCCAGGAGGTTTTTGGAAAGCGTAGGGGACAATTTCCTGGCGCAAGTGCTAGAGGAGCCAACTGGGGGGGAGCTTTTCTTGACCTGCTGCTCACAAACCGGGAAGAATTAGTAGGGGAAGCAAAAGTGGATGGGAATGTGGGAGGCAGTGACCATGAGTTGGTTGAGTTCAGGATCCTGACACAGGGAAGAAAGGTAAGCAGCAGGATACGGACCCTGGACTTCAGGAAAGCAGACTTCGACTCCCTCAGGGAAAGGATGGGTAGGATCCCCTGGGGGACTAACATGAAGGGGAAAGGAGTCCAGGAGAGCTGGCTGTATTTCAAGGAATCCCTGTTGAGGTTACAGGGACAAACCATCCCGATGTGTCGAAAGAATAGTAAATATGGCAGGCGACCAGCTTGGCTTAACGGTGAAATCCTAGCGGATCTTAAACATAAAAAAGAAGCTTACAAGAAGTGGAAGGTTGGACATATGACCAGGGAAGAGTATAAAAATATTGCTCGGGCATGTAGGAATGAAATCAGGAGGGCCAAATCGCACCTGGAGCTGCAGCTAGCGAGAGATGTCAAGAGTAACAAGAAGGGTTTCTTCAGGTATGTTAGCAACAAGAAGAAAGCCAAGGAAAGTGTGGGCCCCTTAATGAATGAGGGAGGCAACCTAGTGACAGAGGATGTGGAAAAAGCTAATGTACTCAATGCTTTTTTTGCCTCTGTCTTCATTAACAAGGTCAGCTCCCAGACTGCTGCGCTGGGTATCACAACATGGGGAATAGATGGCCAGCCCTCTGTGGAGAAAGAGGTGGTTAGGGACTATTTAGAAAAGCTGGACGTGCACAAGTCCATGGGGCCGGACAAGTTGCATCCGAGAGTGCTAAAGGAATTGGCGGCTGTGATTGCAGAGCCATTGGCCATTATCTTTGAAAACTCGTGGCGAACGGGGGAAGTCCTGGATGACTGGAAAAAGGCTAATGTGGTGCCAATCTTTAAAAAAGGGAAGATGGAGGATCCTGGGAACTACAGGCCAGTCAGCCTCACCTCAGTCCCCGGAAAAATCATGGAGCAGGTCCTCAAAGAATCAACCGTGAAGCACTTACATGAGAGGAAAGTGATCAGGAACAGTCAGCATGGATTCACCAAGGGAAGGTCATGCCTGACTAATCTAATCGCCTTCTGTGATGAGATTACTGGTTCTGTGGATGAAGGGAAAGCAGTGGATGTATTGTTTCTTGACTTTAGCAAAGCTTTTGACACCGTCTCCCACAGTATTTTTGTCAGCAAGTTAAAGAAGTATGGGCTGGATGAATGCACTATAAGGTGGGTAGAAAATTGGCTAGATAGTCGGGCTCAACGGGTAGTGATCAATGGCTCCATGTCTAGTTGGCAGCCGGTATCAAGTGGAGTGCCCCAGGGGTCGGTCCTGGGGCCGGTTTTGTTCAATATCTTCATAAATGATCTGGAGGATGGTGTGGATTACACTCTCAGCAAATTTGCGGATGATACTAAACTGGGAGGAGTGGTAGATACGCTGGAGGACAGGGATAGGATACAGAGGGACCTAGACAAATTGAAGGATTGGGCCAAAAGAAATCTGATGAGGTTCAATAAGGATAAGTGCAGGGTCCTGCACTTAGGACGGAAGAACCCAATGCACAGCTACAGACTAGGGGCCGAATGGCTAGGCAGCAGTTCTGCGGAAAAGGACCTAGGGGTGGCAGTGGACGAGAAGCTGGATATGAGTCAGCAGTGTGCCCTTGTTGCCAAGAAGGCCAATGGCATTTTGGGATGTATAAGTAGGGGCATAGCGAGCAGATCGAGGGACGTGATCGTCGCCCTCTATTCGACATTGGTGAGGCCTCATCTGGAGTACTGTGTCCAGTTTTGGGCCCCACACTACAAGAAGGATGTGCATAAATTGGAAACAGTCCAGCGAAGGGCAACAAAAATGATTAGGGGTCTGGAACACATGACTTATGAGGAGAGGCTGAGGGAACTGGGATTGTTTAGTCTGCGGAAGAGAAGAATGAGGGGGGATTTGATAGCTGCTTTCAGCTACCTGAGAGGTGGTTCCAGAGAGGATGGTTCTAGACTATTCTCAGTGGTAGAAGAGGACAGGACAAGGAGTAATGGTCTCAAGTTGCAGTGGGGGAGGTTTAGGTTGGATATTAGGAAAAACTTTTTCACTAGGAGGGTGGTGAAACACTGGAATGCGTTACCTAGGGAGGTGGTAGAATCTCCTTCCTTAGAAGTTTTTAAGGTCAGGCTTGACAAAGCCCTGGCTGGGATGATTTAATTGGGGATTGGTCCTGCTTTGAGCAGGGGGTTGGACTAGATGACCTCTTGAGGTCCCTTCCAACCCAGATATTCTATGATTCTATGTATGTGGGAGGGGGAGAGGGTGTTTTCCACCCTGGCCATCAGGACACCTAGGGCCAACCCTGGCAGCATGTGTATACTAGTGTGCAGGTTGTATATCTATACAGGGTGCGTATACGCACGCCTACAATGTCTATCTTCTCTATGACTGTATGTGTTTTATGCTGCATGGAGTGCACATATGCTTAAATATAAAGGGACCTGATTTGATATTGACAAAGAAGGGTTTGATCAGAAGAACTGGACTGGCGGGTTGTAATTCAGGGCTCTTCTTCCAAGTTCATGTGACTGGAGGCCAGCCTGGAGATCATGTCCCAGGGATACTGTAGAAGTTCCCATTCCTTATTAGCTAATACTGATTTCTGTTTCTAGTTAAATAACTGGAAGAGTCTTCTGGATAAAGCATCTTTCCTTCTGAGCTCTTTCTCTATTTGATTTTATCACTTTCCAGGTGCAAAAAGGAAAAGAAAACAGGATTTGCTGCCAAACCTTCCATTGATGTGCTTAACTCACCTGCCTAGTCTAATCGCCATGCTGCCTCCAATGTGAGCTCCACACAGACCTCCAAGGGAAAATATGGAAGCAATGACAGACCAGAGGAGAGTCAGCAAGCTTGGATTCAGTTCTGTCTGATAGCGACTGCTCCAAGTTTCATTTAGGAATTTGTGGATGTGCTGAAAATACAGAGTGGTGAATCAACTTGCATCTCAATAAACAATTGATCACTTAGCCCAAATGCTTGAGATCCCATCCTCAGAGCCAACATGTGTAAGGGGAAACATCTTACTGAATATCAGCCATTCCCGGAAGAGCTGTGTTACACAAAAATGCTACTAACTAGTTGCAAATTAGCAGAATCCTGACTCACTCATACAGCCAAAACATAGTTTCCCTACTTCAAAAAGACTGTTGTGTGCAGTGTTGCTGTCATGCTTTATCTCAGGGGCGACTGCCTTTAAGTAATGGATGAATGATCCTTCCATGTAAAGTTAATAAAGAGCTTTCACGTCTTTCTGAATTAAGGGGTGTGGCTGGGTGGGTGTGACTCTTAATGGAATTCATGCTCCTAAATCACTTGTGCTCTTTTCAAAATCCCCCCCTTAATGTAGATCTCAGAGTAAGAAAGGATTTCTGCGTTACTCAGACAAGAGATGTTATATTAGTCTTGGAAAGTTACTCGTGGGTTTTTATTAACTGAGTCTGTCAAGAAGCTCCAGACTAGTTGGACTGACGGTAGCTAAGGTGGAAAAGACCTATTTGGTCACATACAGTTCATCTCCCAAGAAGCCAATGCAGGCTTGTTCCCTTTTTAGTCTTTTAGCCAGTTTAGTTTTGAAAGTCCCTTCCCAGGGGTGACTCTTCCACAACTCAATAATCTCACTGTTAGAAAATTGATCCTGATAATCAGCCTAAATTTTCTTTTTCTTAATTTGATCCCAGGACTCATAGTAATGCTGTCTTAAGCCACCCTAAGTATTCTTCCTCCTTCCTTGGGACATACACCTTTCATTTATTTGTAAACTGTTAACCTACACACCCACTGAGTGAATCCAATGGAAATTTCATTCTAAGTCCCTGTTTTTAGTGGCTTATAGCATTTTACCACTATCCATGTCTCAGTCCAAATAAAAATCCTAGATGCCCCAAATCATAGGCATCGACTCTGTGGGTGCTGCAGGGCTGGAGCACATACAGAAAAAAATTAGCGGGTGCTTACCACCTCCCAGTAGCCAGCACCTCCCCCCTGCTGGCAGGCAGCCCTGCTGATCAAGTTTTCCCCCTCTCTTCCATCCCGCCTGCTGTAGATCAGCTGTTCTGTGGCGTGCAGGAGGCACTGGGAAGGAGGGGGAAGAGTGGGGACAGGGTGTGCTCTGGGGGGAGGGAGCGGGAAGAGGCAGATGGGGGTGTGGCCTTGGGGGAAAGGGTGGAGTGGGGGCAGAGCAAGGGTGGGAAGAGGGGGGTGGGGTCAGGGTCTGGGATGGAGGGAGGGAGGGGGTCCAAGCACCCCCCAGGTAGAGGGGAAGTCAGCACCTAACACTGTGAAATGACTGCAGATTTCACTTTCAGAGTCTCTGGAATCAGCGTGCATCATACTTTCTGGTCAGCAAAAAATCCAAAGAGCAGACAAACAGCACTATTTTCTCACCCCCTGCTCTCTTTCCAGCATACAACTTATCTGTTCATGGTTAGTATATTTTAACCATACTAAGAGCATTAAATGTTGTAACAAAGGAAAGCTGCAAGTTTAATTGGCAAATCAGTCTGCTGTTAGCAGAAATGCACACCCATCTTTTTCACAGGGCCATTCTACCCCAATTCTCTCTGGGTCCTCTACTGTAAATATGCAGGACACTCAAGACCACTAAGAGCAAGCGCAGAAGCTAAAAGTTGGGTGACAGCTTTTGAGGGACATTTTCAGGTATAAAGAAACGCAAAATTTCTTGACCCCCCCTAAAAATGTCTTTTTCTATCAGCTGCCATGATCCTGCCCGTAACACTTTGTGCTAAGCCAGCCACAGAAGTTAAAGGGTGAAAAGATTTATTTTATCATCTAGGTCCTTCCCTTGAGTCCTCCAAGGAGGATTATGTCCCTCTGATAACTTGTCAGTTGGCACTCTCTGCTGAATTGAACAGACATGGACCAAATCAATGTTATATGTAACTGAAACACAAACTCACTGGAAACTCGCTTGGAAACTCAGAGAGTCATCCAGAATCCTACAGATGAAAGGTCTCCTGCTCCCACTGAAGTCAATGTGAGTTTTGCCATTGACATCAGTGGAACAGAACGGGGCCCAAAATGCACAAGAATGGGAACAATAAAGATGGTGCCTTACCACAGTGGGTGCATTGATAATGGAAACATTATATCCATATTGAAATGTCCCTCCAATTCCGACAGCACAAACAGCCAGAAACAGTGTCCAGCTGGGCAGCTGTAGAAAGAAACAAAGAGTAACCAGGGCATGAGACATGATGGAGCCTAGACTATTAGGAAACAGAAAAGGAGGACTTATGGCACCTTAGAGACTAAGCTTTTGTGAGCTGTAGCTCACGAAAGCTTATGCTCAAATAAATTGGTTAGTCTCTAAGGTGCCACAAGTCCTCCTTTTCTTTTTGCGAATACAGACTACCATGGCTGCTACTCTGATCTCCGTGTGATGTTAAGGACAATGCAGGAACAGCTTCAGTGAAACTGGAGCAGAGATGGTAACACACGCTGCCTTTCAGTAACACCAAACAGTTGCACACATCTCCAAAGTTGCAAGCTGGAGTCCAGGAAACAGAACAGCAGCTTTGCTTGGTACTTTGAGGGCATGTGACTGCCTAAGCTGATACAACGCCTGGGTTCTCACAAAGGCATGTCTAGCGACATAGGTTCTAACATATCTAATGGAGATGAATGGCTTTTAAACTATTAACGGATTAACATTAACTATATATACTAAAAACCAACAAGGGGGCATAGAGCCATGAAAGATCAACCCATGGTCCAGAGGATTTTCTCTTGCACTGAAATGCAGAGGCAGAAATAAGGCCCCTGTTCTGTCACTGTGAACCAGGAGGCAGTTCTGTGCAAACAGATTCTCACCAGGCATTGCAGGGTGTTTCTATACTTTTATTGTTAATGAGAAGCAGTGGTTTTAGAACTGTGCCTTCCTTTGACCATATGCAGAATTGTTCTGTTGCCTCTTGCTCTTCTCTTTTCACAGCTGGAAAAAAGGTCATTACTAATAGCAAGTAAGAGTGCTGAAGACAGGGCGGTTGCCCACTATGGCCCATATCCAGACGTGATGTGTGGGGGTGGACACACAGGGCCACATGCCACCCCCCAGATTTCTGCCAGGGTTTATATTTTTATTTCTTTTTTTGCAGGGAGGGGATTAAAAACATGAGTGCACAGTAGTTTATTTCAAAGCAGAGATGCCAGCAATCGCAAGCTGCTCCCCTTTTGTCCTCCCCCTTTGCAGCCTTCGCTCATGCTGGTGCTGACCCACGAGCGACAATGGGGCCCATGCGTGTGGGGCAAATTCCGCACTTGCCCAAGGCTTGCAGGGTTGGGCCCACCATGGGATCACTGCCAACCCATGGGGCCAGGCACCTGCCCTGGTGTTTGTTCAGGACTCACAAAGGGGATATAAACAGGGCCATGGGGTGGCTAATGCACAGGAGCCCCAGCCAGGGGGACTTTGGAAGCCAGGCTGGAAACCACCCAGCCTCCAGGGGCTCCCGGGTTTCCTGTTGACTCAGAGCTGGTCACATGGTGCCACGGGGCCCACATGGCAGCTGGCGGAGCTGAGCCAATAAAGTAATCTCGGAGGCCGGGTGAGAGGCAGGAGCAACAGCTGGGTGCTGCAGGGAAGGACTACTGCTTTCAGGGAGGGAAAACTGAGGGGAAGGGGAAGGGCCTGCCTGTGGGGGCAGTGAGGTGAGCTTTTCAGGCCAAACCTTCAAATTGTGCCCCTCCCCCCACTTTCAACAGTTACGTGTCACCTCCGTGTGACTCGCACAGTGCTGCAGGCAAAGCAGACAACAACCACCAACTGTTGCTCTTGTCTCATGATTTCTTACTTGTAATTGTACAGAATTATTATTTTTATAATTAATCACTTGATGGAATTAACTCATTATAGGCTTCTACTCTTAGAAATGTCCCCACATTCTTCTTATGAGCACAACAAGTCTTTACAATGCTAACAACGCTGTATTCACTCTAAGGCAAAAAGGTTTCTGTTAGCACCTACCACAGCCATAGGGTCACTGTTCTGGACCTACAGCATATGGACACAAAGAAATTAAGTACTGAATAGTTGATGCTGAATAAACAACAAATAATAATAGTTATGCAGACCAAGCTATCCACAAATGCAGCATCATTGAGGAACAGTGCAGTTCAACAGGTCTGGTATGGAAATAGGAGACAGAACTCATAGGTTCTATTCCCAACTCTGGTACCGACTCCTTGTGTGACCTGAGTAAGCCATTTAAACCACCCCGTGCCTCAGTTTACCATATGTAAAACAGGGATTTTAACCTTTTGTGTACTTTAAACTCTACAGACAAACTGATAAGAATTATTATTTTATTGTTATGGAAGCATATTCATTGCCTTATTTAATTTGAACTAAAACTGTTACATTTTGGGTTAAATCCTTCTTATGATCTGCACTGAGACTCCTATTTCAGTTCTGATTTTTCTTTCTGAAAAGATCCCTCAAGGAACATCTGGTATTGGAGGCAAGGTTAAACACCACATGAGTGCAGGGCTCCATACTTTAAAAAAAAGTAACAAAATCATTAAGATACACACATGTCATACTAAGTAACTGTGTGATCTGATTATTGTCCTTCCTTTCCCACTTCTGCCCATCTCTGTCTGTTTGTCATTCTCACTTGCTATGTCATGTTGTTTAGAACTATGTTCTTCAAAGTTGGAACCATATCTGTACTTGCTGGGTGAGCTGCCCAGCCATGACATTTTGTGACATTATTACATCCATTTAGAAACATGACACTAATCAAAAGGCTGTTCCATTTAACTTCATGGTGGGGCTAAGGAAAGGTTCTGGAAAAGTTCCATGGCAACCTCCCTTTATGTGCGAGAAAAGTCTCAAATCCATTTCCTTATAAGCCTAATTATTTCCTTTGAGAAATTCTGATTTAAAGGTACAGCACAAAATAACTGGAGAAAGTTTCATTTGAAAATCATTGGTAAAGTTACAAAACTCCATACCCCGCAGGCATCTTTACTGGTAAGGATAATTCTGCTTACCTTGCTGGGGCTTCTAGGACCTTTCAGCAGAAGCTCGCACTCCATTCTTAGTATTAGGCTGGATTAGATTTCCCTTGCAAACTTTAACAAGCTACAGTACAAGAATGAGAGATGCCATATACATTGAAGTTATTATTAATTATTATTATTATTATTATTTGCTATTAGTACTAATGTAAGAAAATTGAGATTCTTTATTCCAGCTCTGGCACTCCAGCTTCTTCCCTTTGGAAGAGTTTTTTTGTGACAGAAATATTCAACTCTCTCATAAAGTCACAGTTTGAAGAGCTCTCTCAATAAACCTTTTGACATTAAACTGTGAAAAATCCCTTCATTTCAGTCACTCAGGGAAACATGCACATTAGCTGTCTTTTAGTTATGGGCAATATTTTGGCCAGTAAAGAAAGCAAAAGGACAATTACCTTGTGATTTGCTGTCAAGTTTCCCACTGTCCATGATCCTGTAATAGTTTGCTTACTGCATTCCATTGATTATAGATTGAAGAGTGGAGTTAATAAAATTAAACAGTGTGTGAAACCAGAAGACCTTGTCCCTAAACACAACTCTTTAATCTGCTGGCCCTTCAGGCACAAGTAGGAAGCACTGAGCTTCTCATCTGACTAGGATTTAACACACTGCCCAGAACAACTGACCCAGATCTGAACTAACGCATGGCACCAGCTCTGAGGGAGGAGAATTAATTACTGTCAGCTTCTGTAAATACTGGAAGCTTACAAAGTATGGGATAAAAGCTCAAAATAATAAGGAATATATTTAGCTATTTATTTTATTGTCCCCAAGCAACTTTGCTGAGAGGTTTCTTAGCCATGCTGGAGGATGGTGAGATTCATCACTCAACAGACCAGTATTTCCTTTACCATTTTGTCATGTATATAGGAAGGTCACTGGAGACTGAACATTTTGAGTGAATGTACAAACTTCAGGGTACATAAAAAAAACCTGTGACTGACATTTTTTATTCCCAAGTTTAGTGCTTTTAATTAGGTACCCTCTGCATGTCCAGTCTTCACCTTCTGGCATGCAGTGGGGAGCATGCTCCATTTTCTTTAGAAAGAAATTGCAGACGAGTGTTTTTTTCAAATGTCATTTGCTTCATTTGGATTCAAGGATTTGGCTGGAAGGGGGTGATCAGGGATGGAGAGGGAAGAAAGGAAGGAGACAGTGGGAAGAAGGCGGGGTCTGGGCAGAGTGGGGGCGGGGCCTGAGGCACAGCAGGGGTGGAGTAGGGCCGGGGCCACAGGCAGAAGAGGTGGGCTGGGGACTAGCCTCGCCAAGTGGCAGCGTCACCAACCACCTATGACAGCAGGTAAGAACGTCGGCTCCCGCACACCCAGCGTGCTGCAGTCTCCTTAGGCAGGGGCCGTATTCACAGAGCTGAATGCACCGGCGTAGTGTATTCTGCGTGAGGGAGAGGGTACGGGGAACTATGACTCTCTGCCACCGTGAGGTGGGCTGGGTGGCTTGGTATCCTTTGCTGCCTCATCCCTCCCCTTCCCCCAGGCTGTGGGCCCAGGCTACCATTGGGCATGGGGGCACCAGTTTAATAACACTGCGTAGCGCCCATAAATCCTCCTGCCCCCCTGACTCCCAGCATGCCCCAGTGTGCACATGTGTGTGCATACACACCCTGGAGCTATAAGTCCCAGCATGCCCCAGCTTCGGCCTTACCCCTCCCACCGGAACTACAACTCCCAGCATGCCCCAGTATGCACATGTGTGTGCATACACACCCTGGAACTACAACTCCCAGCATGCCCCAGCTTCGGCCTTACCCCTCCCACCGGAACTATGACTCCCAGCATGCCCCAGTATGCACATGTGTGTGCATACACACCCTGGAGCTATCAGTCCCAGCATGCCCCAGCTTCGGTCTTACCCCTCCCACCAGAACTACAACTCCCAGCATGCCCCAGCTTTGGTCTTACCCCTCCCACCGGAACTACAACTCCCAGCATGCCCCAGTATGCACATGCGCGCGCAGTCAGACCCTGGAACTACAACTCCCAGCATGCCCCAGCTTCGGTCTTACCCCTCCCACCGGAACTACGACTCCCAGCATGCCCCGTTATGCACATGCGCGCGCAGTCAGACCCTGGAACTACAACTCCCAGCATGCCCCAGCTTCGGTCTTACCCCTCCCACCGGAACTACGACTCCCAGCGTCCCGCGGCCGCTGCGCGTTGTCTCCGGCGCGGAGAAAGGCCTGGAAGGGAGCGCGGCTGAGGGGCCCGGTCCGCCCCGGGGCCGGCCTGGAGGTTGGTGCGCGGCCCGGGGAGCGGCCTCCCTCAGGGGCTATTTTAGTCCCGCGGGTGCTTCTGAGGGGGCGCGGGGCCCTGGAGCGGCCTGCCGCGCTCCAGGGCGCCTGGTCTGTCCCCGCGGCGCCGGCGTGTGTCTGGGGTCCGTTACCGCTGGAACCCGCGGCTGGCTTGACGCCTCCTGCGGGGCCCCTGCGGTCCGCTCCGTTATGCCGGCAGAAGATGCTCCCGCCGGCGCCGCGCCGCGCGGGCCGTTACCTCAGGGCTGCGTCTCTCCGGGGCAGGAGCAGTCCCCGCGCCTGAGAGAATTCGGCCTGGTCTGCGCTGCCGCGTGGTCGGGCGGGAAATCTCGCACCGGGGGTGAGAGCGCTCCCCCGAGCGCTGTAAAGCGGCGTGTGGAGAGTGCGCCGGCGGGCGGCTGCTCCCCGCGCCGGGAGGCAGGGCGGGTTGGGGGCTGGGAGCGCTTCTCCCAACGCCGGGGCCGCGACTACACAGCACCTTGAAGCGCCGGCGTGGCCGCGCTCTAACGCTGAGTAGCGAAGACGTGCTAGGCAGCTTCAGCCACGCAGCTGTGCCCCTCAGCGCCCTGGCCCCTAGCTGCTGTTGGTTGGCAGGAGAGAGTTTTCCTGCCGGCAGAAAACTTCCACCCCGCACGAGTGGCAGCAGCTCTGTTGGCAGGAGAGTGCCCCTGCTGACACAGCACTGTCCACACACGCGCTTTTCATTGGTAAAACTTTTGTCATTCGGGGGGGGTGTATTTTTTTTAACACCCCTGAACTACAAAAGTTTTGCCGATGAAGTGCCCATGTAGACATACCCTTAGGCTTTGCCTACGCTGGCAATTGAAAGACAAAACTTTTGTCCTTCAGAGGTGTTTTAAAAAACAAACAAACAAACACAACAACCCCGGCCCAAAAGACAAAAGTTTTGTCTAGGACAAGCACTGGTGTGAACAGTGCTTTGTTGCTCCCACTGACAATGCGAACACCGCTCATTGCGGGTGGAAGATTTTTGTCCGCAGGAGAGCTGTCTCCTGCTGACAAACAGTGGCTACACTGTGCCTCTTTTAGTGGCATGGCTGCAGCGGCACAGCTGCGTGGTGTAGACGTAACCATAGTTAAGCAGACTTAACCTCTGTCGTAGGCACCACTAGGTCAACAGAAGAATTCTTCCCTTGATCTAGCTTCCATCTCTGAGGATGGATCACAGCGATTGGCGAACCCCTCCTATTTCTGTAGCAAGTATCTGCACTGAAGTGATAAAGTGGCACAACTGCAGCTGTGCAATTGTCACATTTTAAGTGTAGACATAACCTTAGTTTGTTGGAGAAACTAGTGAATGATACCAGCAAAAGAACTGTTTTGCCTGTATAACTGCATCCGCACTAGGGTTCTTACTGACATTTTATCATTAAGACAAAAGCACACCCTAACCAACAAGACCATGCCAGCAAAACCTCTAATATAGACCTGGCCTTTTCCTCGCTGATGCTTATGCGGTATGTTTGCTTATAGTCACTCTGTTCTGGGTTGGTTTGTCTTTTCCCCCAGGTACAGATGAAAATGACAACCCTGGGCAGATCCTTTCAAGGAGTTCCTCCTGTTCCTTCTGTGGAGTTTCCTCAGGCTCCAGCAACTCTTCCTGACGGTACCTTCCAACCTGGAATCATACAGACTCAATCTCAGCCTGGAGCTGTTGGTTATGAATATCCCCAACAAACCATGGTGGTTACAGCAGGGAACAGAAATAATATAGTAGAAGGCTCTGACTTCAGCAGCTCATACTTGCAAAGTAACCTGGACCTTTCTTCCCTAGCTGCAACTGGAAGCTATAATGAGGGCTTGACTATTGCAACAGTTTCTTTCACAAACACTGAAAACCCACCAGTCTTATTGCAACAGCAGAGTTGCACCCAGTAAGTACAAAAATAAACAAGGGAAAGGTGGGGGATAGCATCTCTTATTTATAGTGTATTTTTCTGAATGTCATAATTGGATGCTGAGATGTGGGCTTGATTTAAAAGCTATAATGTTTTTACTAAAAAGAAGTTATGTCCATCTGTTTGCATTTGGAAAGGAAGATGTCTGTCTGTATCTGTACGAGTTTTTTCATGAAGTTGATAGATTTCCACTCCATACGGCTAAATGCAGTGCCTTGTGTAATGACACGTTTCAGAGTAGCAGCTGTGTTAGTCTGTACACCCATTTTTTCATGTCCTGCGTGTATATAAATCTCACTGTTTTCCACTGAATGCATCTGATGAAGTGAGCTGTAGCTCACGAAAGCTTATGCTCAAATAAATTGGTTAGTCTCTAAGGTGCCACTAGTACTCCTTTTCTTTTTGCGAATACAGATTAACACGGCTGCTACTCTGAAACCTGTCATTATGCAAGGCCCTGCATTTAGCCGTATGGAGTGGAAATATATCGACTTCATGAAAAAACTCACACAGATACAGACAGACATCATCTTCCTTTCCAAATGCAAACAGACGGACATAACACCCATTTTTTCATGTCCTGTGTGTATATAAGTCGCCTCACTGTATTTTCCACTGAATGCAGCTGATGAAGTGAGCTGTAGCTCACGACTGCTACTCTGAAACCTGTCAACGTTTTTACTGCTTTTTCTGTTTGTTTGGTGGTCTTCGCTCTCCAGGTGTGTTTCTTGTAGCACAAGGACATTGGTGTTTTGAATCTGAAGGGTCATTGTGGTGTAATCGCACTTTGTGATGGATAAGCTCTCAATGTTGAGCTGCGTAATTTGCAGTGATGGGCCTATTTGAAGTAAGGTGTGAGCCGTTACTGCCATTGTTTTATGACCAGGAAGTCCTTAAAGTCCCAGGATTTTGCCTTCCCTGTAGGCAGTGGACTGCACTCACCCACGTAGAATCATAGAATATCAGGGTTGGAAGGGACCCCAGAAGGTCATCTAGTCCAACCCCCTGCTCAAAGCAGGACCAATTCCCAGTTAAATCATCCCAGCCAGGGCTTTGTCAAGCCTGACCTTAAAAACCTCTAAGGAAGGAGATTCTACCACCTCCCTAGGTAACGCATTCCAGTGTTTCACCACCCTCTTAGTGAAAAAGTTTTTCCTAATATCCAATCTAAACCTCCCCCACTGCAACTTGAGACCATTACTCCTCGTTCTGTCATCTGCTACCATTGAGAACAGTCTAGAGCCATCCTCTTTGGAACCCCCTTTCAGGTAGTTGAAAGCAGCTATCAAATCCCCCCTCATTCTTCTCTTCTGCAGGCTAAACAATCCCAGCTCCCTCAGCCTCTCCTCATAACTCATGTGTTCCAGTCCCCTAATCATTTTTGTTGCCCTTCGCTGGACTCTCTCCAATTTATCCACATCCTTCTTGAAGTGTGGGGCCCAAAACTGGACACAGTACTCCAGATGAGGCCTCACCAATGTCGAATAGAGGGGAACGATCACGTCCCTCGATCTGCTCACTATGCCCCTACTTATACATCCCAAAATGCCATTGGCCTTCTTGGCAACAAGGGCACACTGCTGACTCATATCCAGCTTCTCGTCCACTGTCACCCCTAGGTCCTTTTCCGCAGAACTGCTGCCTAGCCATTCGGTCCCTAGTCTGTAGCTGTGCATTGGGTTCTTCCGTCCTAAGTGCAGGACCCTGCACTTATCCTTATTGAACCTCATCAGATTCCTTTTGGCCCAATCTTCCAATTGGTCTAGGTCCTTCTGTATCCTATCCCTCCCCTCCAGCGTATCTACCACTCCTCCCAGTTTAGTATCATCCGCAAATTTGCTGAGAGTGCAATCCACACCATCCTCCAGATCATTTATGAAGATATTGAATAAAACCGGCCCCAGGACCGACCCTTGGGGCACTCCACTTGATACCGGCTGCCAACTAGACATGGAGCCATTGATCACTACCCGTTGAGCCCGACAATCTAGCCAGCTTTCTACCCACCTTATAGTGCATTCATCCAGCCCATACTTCCTTAACTTGGTGACAAGAATACTATGGGAGACCGTGTCAAAAGCTTTGCTAAAGTCAAGAAACAATACATCCACTGCTTTCCCTTCATCCACAGAACCAGTAATCTCATCATAAAAGGTGATTAGATTAGTCAGGCATGACCTTCCCTTGGTGAATCCATGCTGGCTGTTCCTGATCACTTTCCTCTCATGCAAGTGCTTCAGGATTGATTCTTTGAGGACCTGCTCCATGATTTTTCCAGGAACTGAGGTGAGGCTGACTGGCCTGTAGTTCCCAGGATCTTCCTTCTTCCCTTTTTTAAAGATTGGCACTACATTAGCCTTTTTCCAGTCATCCGGGACTTCCCCGGTTCGCCACGAGTTTTCAAAGATAATGGCCAGTGGCTCTGCAATCACAGCCGCCAATTCCTTCAGCACTCTCGGATGCAACTCGTCCGGCCCCATGGACTTGTGCATGTCCAGCTTTTCTAAATAGTCCCTAACCGCCTCTATCTCCACAGAGGGCTGGCCATCTCTTCCGCATTTTGTGATGCCCAGCGCAGCAGTCTGAGAGCTGACCTTGTTAGTGAAAACAGAGGCAAAAAAAGCATTGAGTACATTAGCTTTTTCCACATCCTCTGTCACTAGGTTGCCTCCCTCATTCAGTAAGGGGCCCACACATTCCTTGGCTTTCTTCTTGTTGCCAACATACCTGAAGAAACCCTTCTTGTTACTCTTGACATCTCTGGCTAGCTGCAGCTCCAGGTGCGATTTGGCCCTCCTGATAACATTCCTACATGCCCGAGCAATATTTTTATACTCTTCCCTGGTCATATGTCCAACCTTCCACTTCTTGTAAGCTTCTTTTTTATGTTTAAGATCCGCTAGGATTTCACCATTAAGCCAAGTTGGTCGCCTGCCATATTTACTATTCTTTCGACTCATCGGGATGGTTTGTCCCTGTAACCTCAACAGGGATTCCTTGAAATACAGCCAGCTCTCCTGGACTCCTTTCCCCTTCAAGTTAGTCCCCCAGGGGATCCTGGCCATCCGTTCCCTGAGGGAGTCGAAGTCTGCTTTCCTGAAGTCCAGGGTCCGTATCCTGCTGCTTACCTTTGTTCCCTGCGTCAGGATCCTGAACTCAACCAACTCATGGTCACTGCCTCCCACATTCCCATCCACTTTTGCTTCCCCCACTAATTCTACCCGGTTTGTGAGCAGCAGGTCAAGAGAAGCACCCCCCCTAGTTGGCTCCTCTAGCACTTGCGCCAGGAAATTGTCCCCTACGCTTTCCAAAAACTTCCTGGATTGTCTATGCACCGCTGTATTGCTCTCCCAGCAGATATCAGGAAAATTAAAGTCACCCATGAGAATCAGGGCATGCGATCTAGTAGCTTCCGTGAGCTGCCGGAAGAAAGCCTCATGTTGAGCTACAAACCCTGCGATGCATCACAGAACAATTCCCCATTCATGCTTACAGTGGTGGTACAGAGATATCCACCCAGATACTCTAAAAGCATTAGAATGGCTTTAGAATCTTAACATTGAATTATAATCCCAGCCCGTTGCTTCTCAAATGCCATACAAAAGGAGACGGCTGCATTCTTTTTAATGTGGATGAAAAGTGTGTGTATCCAGATCAGTATTACACTGCAGATTTTTGATTATTCTGTTTCTGTGGTTAGTTTGATTAATGTGCCATTAAACCATGTTAAGAGACTAAAGCTTCACAATTGGAAAAAGGCAAATACAGTGCCCATCTTTAAAAAAGGGAAGAAGGAGAGTCTGGGGAACTACAGACCCGTCAGCTTCACCTCAGTCCTGGAAAAATCATGGAGCAGGTCATCAGTGAGTCCATTTTGAAGCACTTGGAGAGGAAGGTGATCAGGAACAGTCCACATGGATTCACGAAGCGCAAGTCATGCCTGACCAACCTGATTGCCTTCTATGATGAGATAAACTGGCTCTGTGGATATGGGGAAAGCGGTGGACATGATATATCTTGACTTTAGCAAAGCTTTAGATACGGCCTCCCACAGTATTCTTGCCAGCAAGTTAAAGTAGTATGGATTGGATGAATGGACGATAAAGTGGATAGAAAGCTGGCTAGGTTGTTGGGCTCAACGGGTAGTGATCAATGGCTTGATGTCTGGTTGGCAGCCGGTATCGAGTGGAGTGCCTAAGGGGTCAGTCCTGGGGCTATTTTTTTCCCCATCATCTTCATTAATGATCTGGATGATGGGATGGATTGCACGCTCAGCAAGTTCTCGGATCACACTAAGGTGGGGGGGAGAGGTAGATGCGCTGGAGGGAGGGATAGGGTCTAGAGTAACCTAGACAAATTGGAGGATTGGGCCAAAAGAAATCTGATGAGATTCAGCAAGGACAAGTGCAGAGTCCTGCACTTAGTATGGAAGAATCCCATGCACCGCTACAGGCTGGGGACTGGCTGGCGAAGCGGCAGTTCTGCAGAAAAGGACCTGGGGATTACAGGGGATGAGAAGCTGGATATGAATCAACAGTGTGCCCTTGTTGCCAAGAAGGCTAACGGCATATTGGGCTGCATTATTAGGAGCGTTGCCAGCAGATTGAGGGAAGTGATTATTCCCGTCTATTTGGCACTGGTGAGGCCATGTCTGGAGTATTGCTTCCAGTTTTGGTCCTCCCACTACAGAAAGGATGTGGACAAACTGGAGAGAGTCCAGCAGAGGGCAAGGAAAATGATCAGGGGGCTGGGGCACATGATTTTATGAGGAGAGTCTGAGGGAACTAGGCTTATTTAGTCTGCAGAAGAGAAGAGTGAGGGGGGATTTGATAGCTGCTTTCAACGACCTGAAAGGGGGTTCCAAAGAGGATGGAGCTTGGCTGTTCTCAGTGGTGGCAGATGACAGAACAAGGAGTAATGGTCTCAAGTTGCAGTGTGGGAGGTCTAGGTTGGATATTAAGAAACACTATTTCACTAGGAGGGTGGTGAAGCATTGGAATGGGTTACCTAGGAGGTGGTGGAACCTCCATTCTTAGAGGTTTTTAAGGCCCTGCTTGACAAAGCCCTGGCTGGGATGATTTAGTTGGGGTTGGTCCCTGTTTGAGCAGCGGGTTGGACTAGATGACCTCCTGAGGTCTCTTCCAACCCTAATTTATGATTCTATGATAATTAAGCACTCACTTCAAGAAACAGCAATGCTTCAGGAAAAATAAATCTATTTCTTTCCCACCTTCCTCTACAAACATAGTACAGGAAAGAAACTTCATGGAAATCAGCAAAAGGCAACTGAGCAAACCCTGTGTTAGTGTTCTGTCTTTATTTTTGGGAGCAAAAATACATGTGTAATGTTTAAAATGTCATGCTTCACACTTATCTGAACTTGCCTTCTACTTTGGCCATCATGGTTGAGACTAGTTACCAGATGATCCAAATGTTGCCCTATTTCAATTATATTCAGGTAACTAATTTCAAGGAGAGATGAGCGAAGGTAAACTGCTTCCCTTTATACTCCAACTGCTTTCTTTTTAGTTAACAGATATGTTTCTAGATTAATGCATCTTTGGCTCTCTTTTTCCCCTCATCTGATTATATCAAGGTGACCTGTACACTGAAAGCCATGGAACATCGCCCGCCAGAAACATATGCTTTAATTTTCTTGATCACGCTCAATTCTATCCAAAGGTGTAAAACACTGTTACTAGTCAAATAACTGTTCATTCTCCCTTTCCAGAGTTTCTCTTCGCTGTGGAAAGAAGCATAAACTAGAGGAAGAGGTGGATGGGTAAGTTTAACTTGTCTTCAGTGAACTGCTTTTAGCCTGATTCGCTCTCTGTCCTGTGTGGTGGAGGGAAGTGAATGATGCATGATCCAGGGTAGAGCTCAAAAGATTGCACTGTGCTTGGGTGAGGGAATCTTTCCCAATACTACTGCTGTTTGGAACCTTTCTCAATTTGTTTTTTCCTGAACATAAACAGAAACCTTGAATCCACTCCAGTGTGTATAATACAAATCTAACTGAATGTGTGATTCTGATTTTCTTGAAAAGGCATTTTTGTATTATGAGGAGCTAAAATTTCTTCTTGTACATTGGAAGTGAAGTCTTTCTTAACAGACAAAGTATGCAGCTCTGTAGAAATAGGTTTGACAGACAAAGATCTTAATAGTTTTTTACAATGTCAGAGATTTCTCTGTTGCCAACTATAAATTTGCTTTGTTTCCTAGTTGCCCTGTGAAGAAGAAGAGACTGATTGAAACTGTGCACTACTCTCCGAATCCCAGCACTGAAGAGATTCTCTGTGCAGGTCAGCAGGCAGCTGGGGAGGTAGCAAGGCAGTGCATTGGTAGTCTTCATGAAGCTGGCTTGTTAGAAATTCCCTGTGAAGATATGGATCAGACAATGGGGGAACATCAGTGCGAGGTTGCCCGCAGGAAGCTTCAGGAAATTGAGGACAGGTAAACGCAGGGATTGAGTAGAGTGGGTTTTTTACTAGCTTTCCCTTTATTCATAGGCATCATCTAAGGGATAACTGAGTTTATTGTAGTGGGGTGACAGCACCACTATAAGTAGGGTTGAGATTAGCTTACTGTTTAACAACTGATTTTTTTTTGAAGTGCTCTAAAATCCACATGGTGACTTGGATTGTCATAACCTCATGAGAATCTGAGATACAGTGATTGGTCCAAATTTGAGATAATTGTGAGCAAGGCATTCTCAAGATAAAGTCCCCCCAAAAACAAAAAATATCAACATTTTTCAGTTCTTAACTTTATTTTGACACACAGGGAGCTCAAACTATGCCTCTTATCCTCCCTGAATTGGTGTTATGGAGTCAGGATTGATTTCAGCTAGTGTCCGGCACCCACTGCCCATTTAGGGTTACAGTATTACAGTTATTCAGGGTTAAAGATAAATTTACGATGTTGCACAAGCTAGAGAAAGTTGCAAGCCAGAATTTTTGCAGGCAGCCTGACATGGTCACTGGGAAACTCAGGGTGACGTCCTGTAGCCATTGCATCTGAGCAACACCTATGTACTACAAGTTAAAGTCCTGCCCTTGGCAGCTTGCTGAGAACGTGTTATGCATTCTTTCTGCCTGCATTACCTAGGGGCTCCTTCTGGAAGATTTGCCCTTAGAGCAAAGCTTCTGGTTTGAGATCTAGTATTTCAGTGTTCTAAAATTCATATGCATACTCAAATTTTACTTAAGTATTGTCAAGGAAAATAGCATAAATTAAGAGAGGAAAGATTGAATGAATGATACTAGTAAGAAGTAGCATAAAGGTAATGTAACTATGCCACATGTTCAGGAAATAGTCCCACTGTTTCTCACCATCTGTCTTACATCCGTGGCCCCTGTTGTAGTATTTGAACATCTGTCTTTAATGTATTTATTCTCATGACACAGGGAGGGAGGTGATATTGTCTCCATTTTACAGATGTGGAACTGAGGCACAGAGAGACGTAAGTGATTTGCCCCAGAGCTGAGAGTTGAACCTGGGGTCTCCCAAGTCCTAGGCTAGTATGCTAGCCAGTGGACCATCCATCCTTTCTGGCTGGGACTCTTGTGAAAGGAGCTGTTGAGCATCAGGAAACACATTCATAATAGAAGGCCTTATTTTAAGGACTGGTATAAGGTCAACTATTGCAGCACCAGGATACTGTTGTCAGTCAAAAGAGTAACAAACTTTATGATAATCTTGGAAAAATAAATACGGAAAACAAAATTGAAATTTCTGTAATTCATCCAGTCTACACAAACCAAGGATTCACACTTATCAGTTTCATCCTTCAAAGTGCTGTAGCTCCTGTGAAAAAGGGTCTAAAGAAAATGTAGTCATAGTTTTTTTTTTTAAATCAGTCACAGTAAACTTCAAAGTTGGTATCCCCCCCCCCACTTCATACAGAAAAATAAGCATTGCAGAAACTACAGTGAACACTTTAAAATGATACTTCAGCCCACAAGACAGTATTTTTTGGATTTCAGTAGCTTAAATATAGATGCACTCGGTGTTCTGAAAGGGTACACAGTGCTGCAGGTCAACCTTAAATCAGTGTTAACAAAGTTTTGTAGCAGTGAGTTACACCTTTAGATCGATTAGTCTGTGATGTGAGATCTGACTTTTGTAACAGCTGTCTGGATCTGCACTGTGAGGTCCATAGTAGAATACATACAGGATTTTTCTGTTTGCCCTTTTCTAGGATTTTGGTTGCACTGCTGGGGTATATTTGTGGATATTCTTAGAAATTTATATACAAGAGCTTTACCAAAAATGCAATTTTTGCAGTGCATCCTAAATGGTAAAGCTTTGGGTCATTCTAATCCGTACTCTAAGCAGCTGTAGCATGGGGTCACCAAAATTCAGGACCTTTCAGAGAGGCTGAAAATAATTTTTGACGCTGAACTACAGGGAGCAGGGAAGATGAAATTGCGGCTTAACTCTATATTGTGTGGTTGAACTGCATACTCTCCCCTGAATGGGATTTCAATTAGCAATAGGTATACATATTTGTCAGTGATATGGTCAATAATAAGATGTATTATTTCCCCCTTTCCTGCCTCCACTCTTAGGATAATTGATGAAGATGAAGATGTTCATGCCGATGGGAATACTAGCAATCTGCCCACCCTTGTCCTGTCTGATACTCTTCAAAAGGGACTGAGGAGGGATTTTGATCAAGTCCTGACAAAAAAAATAATAGAATCCATGTAAGTTCTTGAGGAAATGTTGGAGCAACACAGATAACATACCCAAATGGGGAAAAGGGGTTTGCCTACAGAGTCCATCTCTCCTCTGTTGAGCAAGAGTTGATTTCACTGTGATTCTTTATAGCATTACTGTTGGAAGACTCTTTGATAATGTGTTTGTGATGTACAGTACTATATTGTGTAGCAGGGCATTATATGTAATTGCTAAACATAGAGTACTTGCAATTTACAGAAGAATGCTGAATTCGTATAGACTAAAAACTCTGTTTTATGGTCCCTATAATACATAATGTTATATACTCTCTCAGTTTCACTAACCTTATGGCCTGCTGTTCATATATGTAAGTTTCCATATCAAGGGAAAGGTCTCATAGTGTCCTGAACAATAGTGAGCTTCATGGCTGGTGCAGTGGGAGAGAAGAATTATTTCATGTTGTACATTGGGTTAGAATTGAGAGTAATGGAATGAACTTAAGAAAGGGGAAACTTATGATGAAAATAAGGAAAAACTTCCTGTTAGCTGTGAAATAATCTCCCAAGGGGAGGAATTGAACTTTCTCCAGAAGTTCGGAGAAAACACTAGTGCATGTGCTTTGGGGGGACGCTTCTGCACAGACAGTGACTTAAGTGGATGATGAAATTAGGTAGTTTTCATTTGTCACAGCTGTGATTGAGAGTTTTGATTAAACTAAGACTCCATCCCTTCTAGGAGCCGTCCCTCCATGGAGCTGGTGCTCTGGAAACCTCTCCCTGAATTCCTCACAGACAAACTGAAATCTGTTTCTGTTGCTAAAAACTACAAGCAGCAGGGGACAGAAGGGAGCCAGGCTAAGCAATCAACTCTTGGAGCTGCCTTCCAGCCACAAACTGAAACATTCTCTGAAGCACAACAAACTGTGTTGTCTCCAGGTCTATATAGTAGCTTGGGAACATCTGGATGTGTAGAAGAGGAGATGGAATTATAGAAGCCAGATTTCAAGCTGAAATGGTGAATTTCTGAAGGTTTCTGTGGCTGATTTTTACTCCCTCTACCTTCCAGGTATGAGGTGTGGACCTGAAGTTTGTTTGTTTGTTTGTTTTTGGTTTTGGTTTTTTTTTGTTTTCTGGGTAACAACCAGAAGAATCTGGAGTTGGGCAGTCGCAACTTTAGGATGTTGAAGAGAAGCTTTATAGACTGTTAAAAGCAGCATCTTTTACAAGAAGTTCAGTGGCCTTTTGAGCAAGGTAGAGGTTTTCCAAATGGCTTATTGGGCCTGTCCTCTTAGTTGCCTTTGTAAAGAGTAAAATGCAGAGATTGAATGTAACAGTGGTTCAGACCCCCCACTTATACTTGGTGAGCCATTAAGACTTTGGGGCATATGCTTGGCTCAGTCTGTTAGCTTCATGAGAGGCTACTCAAATGTACTGAAAGGAGAAGATATCTCTGATTAGTCACAGAAAGAAAAACAATCCCTCGATCTACTTGGCTTGACCTTAAAATGTAAATATAGAAATTATCTGTGCTGCAGTGTGATGGGGGTGAGAAGTTATAACTCAACACTAGACTCATATGGTCTAGTTTTGGTAGAAAGTTAAATCAGTGACTCAATCGGAAGCTGGTTACTAAATTTCGCCTAAGGGCCAGTTAAAAATGTTCAGTTTTCTCTGAACTCATAAAGCAGAAGCCTAGAGGATGTTTTCAGCTGATTGGTTTGGCATTTTATCTTTTGTGGCCGTTCTCTCTTGTTATGCATCAGATTGGAAAGCCAGACGTTGCCCTTGGTAATATTTGTGACATGGCTGGTGCTGAATTCACTGACACCTTTTGATTTTAATCTCGATAAATGATAATTTGTGAATCAGATATAGAGGCACTGCTTTAACTGAGCTTTGGGTAAATGTCTCAGTAAGAGCCAAATCCTACATGACTAATCTCAAACTTGGATGCATTAGTAAAGTGAGCAGAATTTGTGTCTAAGTAAACCTGGACTTAGTGGTTTATGTAAACCAGAAACACTTACGTCATTAAAACTATTCTCTGTTTTTCTGGAGTTTCAGATTGCATCTGGATTATTAATTTATACTGCAGGAATTTATTCCAGCTAATGATACTGCAGGAAAGGAATCCAGTTAGCTACTTATTAGAAAATAGTACAAAAATTTATCAGTATTCAGTAAACCGTGTAATCTTCTCAGTCAACGAAGAGTCAGTCTTAAGGTTTCCTTGAAGACATCTGAACTGAGGTTCCTCTTGTGAAAATATTCTTCTGGGTAAAGGTGGTATTAGGATGGTAATTCCCAATCTGTTTTCCTTGACTTCCCCCATACTAGAAGGAAGCCCATGCAATAGCTCCTCAGCAAAGCAGCTTTAGATTTATTGGAAAAGCAACTATCTACACTTCTTTGCTTTGCACAATACCTTAATAGTTTATGTGGTGAGACATTCTTCTAGTTAAAAACCCATCATATGGATTTTAAAATCAAAACTTTAATTTGCAGTCAGCATTTCTGCTCCTTTGGCTGGCAGTGGCATTTTATAAGAGAGGAGACAGTCTTTCTGACATGGGCCTTTGGGGGTAGGTAGAGAAGTTCCATTTCTGTCAGCTGTTAACTCAGTTTTCTATCCTGCTCTTCTTGCCCAAGATTCTGGAAGAGCTTTAATGTTTAATATTTAAACAATGTTTAAGAAGTACATGTTAAAAATTATTCTGAATTTTGAACCAGCATTGAAGTAGGCTGGAAACCGTTGTATAACTTGACATCTGAAACCTTGATTTCTCTACTGGGCAAATGTGTGTAGCTTTCTTCTGCTCTTGTATCTAACTTTTTATGTGAGGTTGGTGAAAACCTCTTATATTAGTATGTAAAACATCTCATGTGAATGTCATTAACCTACTAAACAGACTTAAATTCTATAGCATCTAAGAGGCTGTAACGTTACTGCGTGTAAAAATAATGAAAACAGTGGGATGCTGGAGGGAAGACGATGACCTCCATTTTGTGAGGTTAGAAGGTGTTGCAGTGCTTCCAAACAGATACCTGCTCCAAGCTTGTATGACTTTGGAAAAGGTTCAAAGTTCAGATTGCGCTTATTTGATGGCTCTGGTCCTAAATTAACTGAATGAGAAGAAGGAAATATTCATATGGTTAATGGAACCATCTTGTCAATACTTAAAATTATGGTACAGAGGAACATGGAGGATGTTAGAAAGCTGATAAGTGTGAAATCCAAGTAGGGCTCTTTTTTTCCTCTTAAAAATATTACTTGATTTTTAAAAACTTGTTTTTTCATCTGAACTTCTAAAGGAAAAAATGTGTAGATACTGTGTCTATTTATAGTCTTAACTCCTTTGCCTATCACATGTGTGCCAAAGGTTGCTATTCAGATGTATATTTACTCCTTACGTTCTTTGCTGATGCAATTTCCACTGAGCCCTAATCCTAGTCTACCACTTGAATTGAGATTTCTCAGTGGATTATTGGCCATGTGTTCATTGGCCTAAGCAGGGGGATGACTTTATCTCTAAAGCAGTTCAGCTTTTATTAGCAAACATCTAATTTGGTTTTCAGACATCTTTTCTGTTTTATATTAAGGGGAAACAGTTCAAAGCTCTTTCTGTATTGATGCGGGAAAGGGAAAACTGCTTCCTGTCCGGAAAGTAAATGGAATGCTAATTGAACTGAAACTTGCTTTAAGAAAACGTGTGGGCGGCTGCAGGTGTGGGTGGCTGCAGTCGTTACAGTTCAGTCTATTGTTAGCTTTCTTAAAAGGTTTTTTGGTTAGTTCTGCATGTTAAGTGAGATGGCACAAATGGTGCAGTTCTGGGAAAATTCTTGCTGGATGTTTTATTTTGAAATATGAAAAATCTCATTCTGGTCTGTTTTCTGTTGGGACCAAATCACCATTTGTATGTCATCGTTTTTCAATAAAATTTTTCATGTTTTTTAGATTGCTGTGCGATGTTCTTGCTGTAAAACACACCGGAAATTAAGATGAAAGCTAGACAGGTGGAGTTCAGTTGGTTTTAAGAGGCCTTTCTGTGCAGAAATTAGGGTAAAGTAGCCTCATGCCTCTGTAGCTCATTGTGCAGCCTAAATAGGAGTTCCACTTGAGACACTGAAATCCTCCCTTCTGCCCCTTGCTGTGTTCAAGGTATAGGGAAAAAGAGTTGGAAATGGGATTAATAACACAAGTTTCATAGTTAATCTATAATTTCTCACTGGGGATGTGAGAGGAAATAATACTTTACCCTTTTCTAGCACCGTCCATCTATAGGCCTTCAATCACTTCAGCAAACATTAAGCAGGCATCCCCATGAGCATGGTCAATATTATTTCCATTTTACAGAGAGGAAACATGAAGTATAGTGATTAAGTGGTTTGTCCATGTTTTGCACCGACTAGACCATCTACATTAAACAATATTAATGTTCCTCCAAACTAGGTCAAACGTGGATCACTTGCAATACGCTTCATGTCCATACACAAGTGCTTCTAATGTCTGTCAGCCATTCCCAGTATCAGAACAATTGCACCAGATCCAGGTAAGTTTGAAGACCTTCCCCATAGACTGGATCAGTTCAGACTGCTTCCATATTAACGTAGACTGAAGGTGCAGGTATTGTAGAGTTGCACCAGCTCTGTTGTTCGTCCCACTATAATTCTACAAGGTTTCTGCCTGCCATTTTGACAAGTCATAGTGTTGATTCTGTTTCCTGTCTGCCTTTTCATTTTCACCCATCGTGTTTCTGTGAAAGCCTAGGGGCAGCCATCTTTGCCTGGTATCCTTTTGAGCAGGGCTTGCAGCAGCCAAGGTGATTCTTTTGGTTTCAGTAGTAACCAGTCTGTGTTGATTTGCAATACTTTAATTTAGAATTAGTAGTGCTGTCCATCTTAAACTTCATAAGCATGCACAGGTGGCTAGGTGTGACAATGGCAAAATTAAAATATAGTACACACTATATTGCATTTAAATATTATATTAAAAAAGCAGTACTACAAAGCCAGTATCTCATCCTATTCAGCTTCATGCGTAGCTTGCAAGCCTCCCTTTGCTGAGTTGATGGTTCCAGTGTTCTAATGGAGCATAGCTGTCATAAGAGGTCATGGGTATGGAGGGAGAGGCGATCTCTCATGTACCTGGAGCCAATCCCATGGAGAGGGCAGATTGTTTCCTGAACTGGACTCTGTGGTCAGTAGGGAGCCAGCACAAAGAGCTGAGCACTGAGGTGATGTGTTACTACGTATGTGGACAACTGTTTTGTATCAGATGGAGCTTGTAGGCATGTGGCCTTACTCCTAGATGGGAATTGCACTAATAAAGCCTGAAGGTGTCACATGTGGTTTGCTGTGTGGCTAGATTTGTGCCCAGTAGGATGGGGCATAGTCTTCTGATCAGAGGCAGATGGAATTGGACTTCCTGCTATGTGGTCTTGCAGTAGCACTGGGGAGTCCAAATGTCCTCCAAGGCTGCAGACTGATCTACCAGTCATAATAGTTGTTGCAATGGAGGATGTTACAGAGGAGGTATATTCTTCAGTTTCCTTCTTCCCACCAATGCTGCCTGGGTTCAGCTTTATCCAGCTGCTTTCATCCAGATGCAGATGTTGGGCACTCAGAATGCTGGGTGATGGTGCCATTTACATTTGATGTAAGGGAGATCTGGGGTTGGTTCTCATTTATGTATGGCTGGCTTATCCATGTTGCTTCAGCAGCTCCCCTAATGGCTGAGGCCAAGAGAAGAAATACCAGCACAGAAGGTAAAGTTAAGTGGATCCCCAGAAGGATGTCATCCAATATCCAATGCTTTGGAAGAACCAAACACATTTTTCATGAATAAGGCCCCAGTGGGTGGTGGTAGCCTCCAGTTCAACTTTGTCTTAGATTCCAGGGCAACTCTGATAGAACCCGTGACATTTGAAAAAATATAGCATAAAATGTTTGTGGTAGCAAAAGTGCGGGGTGCAACGACATGGGAAATGCTTCTCACTATGAACTTTTAGCCTGCTGTGCTAAATAAAATGAGGCCTTTCTTTTGAAAGCTCACAGCCCAAGGGTGCAACCCAATGGAAATCTTCCTCTAGAGGGAGAGACTATCCTCTTAGTCCCATAGATCTGTTTTTAAAATGTTCACTATTTTGTCATGAAACGGCCGTCTGTCTTGTCTCACAAACAACGCACTGCTACTTGAACACACGCTGCTGGAAGCTGAACACTGGATAGCGCTGTTGCTGGCACATGTGTTGATGGTAAATAATGCCTTCAGGAGAGTTACTCAGCAGTTATGCTACCTGCTGTGAAGGTAAAATATAACAGCGTAAACATAAATTTCTGATTAGAAGATGTGAAGGGTGATGTGCTCCATTGGGTCTTGTATGGCCTCTGTAAAGTCCATTCAATACCATGTTTGTACATGGTTCTCTATAGGAGCATAGTAAAGATCTAACATCAGTCTCTTTCCTTGTTAATTCAGGATTGTTGCTATATGTATTAACATAGGGTCTACAAGCCCTAGTCATGGACCAGAACCCTACTGTGCTAGGCTGTCCCTTCCCCGAAAAGTTTACATTCTAAGCAAAAGACAAGAGACAGCAGATGGACACAGACAGATGGGAGCATACAAGGAAATGTGTGACAATATTGGTCAGCATGATATGCAGTGGTGTCTGCACATCAGCAGCCTAACCGTTGTCAAATTCTGCACAACATTCCTGAAGGCGCTCTAATGCAAGATTAAATTTGCCAGTGTCAGGGTTTCAGTTGCTTCCCTTGCAAAACTGTTTCCTAAAGCAGGGGGCATTATTGTTAAGAAACTCATTCCTGATGTCCAGCCCAAATGTTCACTTCCTTCCTTTACCCTTATTTAGTAGCCCAGATATAAAATCGCTGTATTTTCTTGTGATTAATTGGGCTGTTACAACAGGAGGGCTGTTACAGTTGAAAACAGTCCACTTTCTGTTATAATTTCAGGTTTCAGAGTAACAGCCGTGTTAGTCTGTATTTGCAAAAAGAAAAGGAGTACTTGTGGCACATTAGAGACTAACCAATTTATTTGAGCATAAGCTTTCGTGAGCTACAGCTCACTTCATCGGATCCGATGAAGTGAGCTGTAGCTCACGAAAGCTTATGCTCAAATTGGTTAGTCTCGAAGGTGCCACAAATACTCCTTTTCTTGTTATAATTTCCTATCTCTAGCACCATATCGTATATTGAATATTATGATAGACTGCAGAGGCCTCGGTCAGAATCAGGGCTCCGTTGCACTATGCGTGATACAGAAGTAGATATGGTCTCAGCACGGAAGAGCTGACATACATAGATTTCACAGTGCTTTGTTCAAAGTGCTGTAGAAACAACTAGTTGTAAATAGTTTAACTGACTAAAGCAGCTTAAAGTTGCAGGACTGCTCTTTAATTAAAAGACCACTGTGCATTTGTTAGCCAGTGGCTCAGGATAGTTGCAGTGCCAAAAGGCCCTGCATAGGAGAAAGAAAATGGAGAAAACTGGGGGGATCCTTGTCTGGAGGAAGAAACCAACTTGAAATAGATTGTAGAATAGTAAATATTTCTGTTGAGTTTTGTCTATAGGAATTGATTGAAATACTGGATTTTGCAGCTGTGCTTTTGCCTGATGCTGGAGTCCAAACAGGGCTGAAAATTTGTATATGAAGTCTTTAGCCTATGATGACCTGACCCATCTCTTGAGACACAGGTGTGTTTATGCTTCTCTAAACATGCTGTTCACGAAGATTCAAGCCCTGCTCATTGCCATGGATGTGAGAGATACCAGGTGCTTGCTTTGTGTTTTTTGTCTCAGCAAATGTAACTCTTTAATATAGTGGACAGAGACTATTTTCTGTGCATGGAAGTTGGACCAATTCTCATCAGGCCAACTGCATTTCTCGGTCTCCCCTCTGGAATCCAGTGGCAGAAACAGAGGCTCCCTGTTTTGTTTGTTTTGTCTTTCTCTCTCTTATTGAATCCTTGGATCTGCTGTAAATCTCTTCTCTGCTGGTGTAGTGCAGTGTTTCTTGGCTGCGTGTTACGGGTATGTGACACTGAACAGTAGCATCCTGATATCGCAGAAAGAGGAGAAGATAGAGTTAGGATGTTTGTTGATGATCGAAAGACTGAGCGAGTGGTGAATTAGACAGGGTGATAGCCATTTGGATTGCTTTGTAAGCTGGGCATAAACAATAAGCATTTTAATATGGCTAAATGTATGTATCTAGGAACAAAGTAGGTAGGCTATATTTTCAGGATCAGGGACCCATCCTGGGAAGCAGTAACTCTAAAAAGACTTTGAGGATCATGGTGGATAACCTGTTGAACATCACCTCCCAGTGTGGTGCCAGGCCCACTGATTATAAAATGGATTTAAAAAGGTCAACTGATCCATGTCACTGGTCACTCGAATCGTTCCCCTCTATTTGACATTGGTGAGGCCTCATCTGGAGTACTGTGTCCAGTTTTGGGCCCCACACTACAAGAAGGATGTGGAAAAATTGGAAAGGGTCCAGCCGAGGGCAACAAAAATGATTAGGGGACTGGAACACATGACTTATGAGGAGAGGCTGAGGGAACTGGGGATGTTTAGTCTGCAGAAGAGAAGAATGAGGGGGGATTTGATAGCTGCTTTCAACTACCTGAAAGGGGGTTCCAAAGAGGGCTCTAGACTGTTCTCAGTGGTAGCGGATGACAGAACAAGGAGTAATGGTCTCAAGTTGCAGTGGGGGAGATTTAGGTTGGACATTAGGAAAAACTTTTTCACTAGGAGGGTGGTGAAACACTGGAATGCGTTACCTAGGGAGGTGGTGGAATCTTCCCTAGAAGTTTTTAAGGTCAGGCTTGACAAAGCCCTGGCTGGGATGATTTAGTTGGGGCTTGGTCCTGCTTTGAGCAGGGGGTTGGACTAGATGACCTCCTGAGGTCCCTTCCAACCCTGATATTCTATGATTCTTGCTGGCACTGGTGAAGTTGTACCAGTGCTAGATAAACTGTGGGAGAACTGCTTGAAATTCTCGAAGTAGACTGCCTCCGTGTGCACTGTGAGAAAGTTACTGCGTTAACTGAATGGAGCTGAGTGGAAGCAGGTTTCCCTCTAATTTTTAGCTGCTTTGCAGAGAACCTGGCTTAACCTTCCCTAACATGGCTAATTAGTGTAGATCCAGTCTCTGGAGAAGAAAGAACTTAGCCCTTTAGATGAGTGCATGTTGTTCAGACATGTGTATGCTTAAGCTACTGCTTTCTATATGGGCTTTAAGACGCACCTGTTTCATGCCTTCCTGTAACTGCCTCTTGCCATCTTATTACAGTAGCTGCTCAGATTTCATAGGGAAACACCAGGATTTCCATGTCCCCTACAGCAGCCCTGTCATAAACACTTGTAAGAGACTGGAGAGGAGAAGTCTGGGGAAAGTTGGCCTAATAACTTAGAAAATAATACTGTACACTACTGTAATGTCTTTCATCTTGAAGCCTTCCAGGTAGCATCACAAATGATATGTAATGCAGCTAAATCTGGGTGCTGGAGCTAATCTGACCACAAGGAGAGGGTAGTAAGTAAACAGGAGCCAAGGCAGACCACCCTGGACTCTCCCTTATGAGAGGCTCTGTAGCAGAGGTTGGTAACTATACTAAATTGTGTCTGGGAGTAGGGTGAACAGGTTTCTACAGGTAGGGGCATCAGTTTTCTGAGGGAGGATGGACAGGCTTTCTTTGTAGGAGGCATGTTAGAGACTATGGCAGCTGTTCAGATAGCTAAAGGGCTCAGCTTAAAACTTTTTTCTCATTTTTGGCAGTTCACTGTGCTGTGGTGATTTGTTTAAAAAATAAATGCCTTGCTTTCTAGTAAGGTGTTTAAGACAATTAAGACTTTTCCATTGTGTCCTCTGCTTTTATCTAGTGTCTCATCTGGTCATGAGCCACTGCAGATGCATAGGAAATGCAACCTCTCAGCTAAATCACGTGAGTGAAACTTAAGTATTTTAGCTCACTCAAGATGCTATTGTAAGTAAAGGGGAGTATTGTTTACCACAAAAAGCTCGACCTAAAATGAGAGCTGTCACTAGAGTGAAATGGTGAGAGCTCCAGATGGTAACAGCAACTAACAGCTCTAGTCCTTGCTGGAAATCCTTTGCTTCAACTCTGTAGGGGAGGGTCATTTTCACCCAACTTTTCTATACCTCGTGTTATAAGGATGTTCAGGATATAATGAGACTGTCACAATTGTATAATACTTTCCCAGAAGTGAATGCTGCTCTCCCTATCAAATGTGCAAACTGCATGTGACTAATCCAGCAACTGAGCAGCAAGCAGCATAGTGACATCAGTTATATGGTCTAGTATTTCAGTTCAAACAGCCCTTTGAAGGCCAGGTGTTTTTCATATATACATCTGTGCAGGAAAGGGACCATGGCCACAAGAGCAGTGGGTTGGGCTGCATGGCCTCAGTGAGCTATTCTTGATCTTACTGTACTTTTCTGGACAACGTACAGAATTCTGGGGACTTCACATGTGCAACTTTCAGGTAGTGGATATTTCTGCAATCTTTTGGCCTCAAGCCTAGGATCTGTGGGAGTACATTTTGAAAGGACAGAGTCTGAGGGAGGAAGGGGTTGTCTGTTGAGAAGATCTGAAGGTCCATTTTGTTGGGGGGAATTCTGCCCTTCTGACATACTCACAAAATTATCTGTTCTTTGGGGTGTCTTTTTTGTTTTTGTTTGGGTTTTTTTAAACCTACAGATCTTAAAACTTACCTTGAATGTGAAAACCTGCCCATAGCAACCCTTCTGTTTTATTGCTGGGGCCCCCATGTCCCTCATGTAATGATTCTCTATCTACAGTCACATTTTAAGATCTGATTTTTTTTCTCTCCCCATCCCCTAATCTGAAGGATTTGAGTGTTTAATGTGTTCTTTTTGACATATGTGAAATAACATTTAAAATAGCTGCAACTGTTAACCCTATGGTGTGACTGATGTTGTATATGCCACATCTACTAGCTTAGGGAACTCCTACAGCAGTGGGGATAAGGGGATCTGTGATTTCTAATGGCTGTGGAGAGAAGCAGGTGCAAGCTCTCATCTTGATGACTACAGCATCCTTCTCTCTCGCCTTCACAAATGTAACCTTCCCCTGCTCATATCCATTCAGGATGCAGCACAGCTCAGTGTCTGAACTGTCACGCCTCTTTTTGCATCTCTCCTCTATCATATCAAACATAAGCTACTTGTCTTCACTTTCAAGGCTTATCATTTATCTTTCAGTATCAAGATGTTGACTCCTGTCTCTGATTGGCCTGTGATAGCAACCTCTGCCTACTTGTTAAAATTTCAAACAAGCACACCTTTTGTGCTTTCTCCCTTGCTGCCCCTTATGGTTGGGAGGAGCTCCCTGTAAACATTTTCAAAACTAAAGCTTTATCCTCCTCCAAGCTCTTCTTTTCAGTGTTTACAATTTTTTTTGTAAGCACTCCTGCAGCCACTGCTCATCATGCTCATCAATATTCCTCTGTGTGTGTGTGTGTGGTTTCCCTATTATGTTGGGTGCTCCTGGTCTTCTCCTACACCTCATCTTCTTGCATGGATTCAGCTATCAACTCTCACTCACAAATTTGACTTGTCTCCCTTTATCCAAGCTTGGAAAGCTTCCTGTCCCTCTAATGAATGTCAAGCCTACTCCTCCCTGCTTTTCTTCATGGCTGCGGATTATAGGGTTGCCCTCCCACCTATTCATGCTCACCATGTAACAGAAGCTACATGAGTGTTGATTAGCTCAATTTCCCACTCATCTCTTAAGACACATCTTCGTATTAGGAGTTTATGTATAGTACTGCACCCACACTTATTCCTGCAGAAATAGCTCAGAACAAAAAAAATTGAACTTTGGTAAATATGTGCCCATAAAATTAATAGGCATGGACTCATTCTTTACAGTGTTTAACATTGTATTGTCTACAGCTGATTTGAGTTTGAAACAGAAGTGCTTGGATGTGGTATGAAGTTTTCTCCCTTAAACAGGAGAAATTGTTTGAATGTACTTATTGGTTTATTAAAGATTAGTGACTTTCTCCTTGCTAGAGGAGGAGAGAAATCAGAGAAGACCAAATCTCTCTCAAATACAGGAGGCTCCTAGCAAGAGCACTCTAGTGCAAGGGTTCTCACAAATTTTTTGGTAGCCTCAAGGTATGGCCACCAACTCTTGCTAGTGGCCATTCTGACAATTTTTCCTAAAATACAGAATAAACCTCCCAGAACCCCAACAGGAGCTCTTGCACTCATTATGCAAAAATAGAAGTCACAAGAAACCCTTCCTCAGGTGGAATGGCAAGCTGAAGGAATTGTTTTGTAATGATTTGTTACTTAGGGCTGGTCTACCCTGAAAACTTACATTAGCACAGCTGTGTTTCAGTGGTGTGAAAAATCCACACCCTTGGAGAGAGATGGCTATGCTGTAGACAGCACTAGTTTGACAGAAGCATTCTTCCATTGACCTAGTTACTACTACTTAGGGAGGTGGACTACCTTCAGCCACCCCCCTCCCATTTGCATACACTCCTGCAGCTGTGCCATTATTAGGAGTTAAGTGTAGACATAACCTAGAGGCTTTAGATCAGATTAATCTAAACTGCTTCACTCTCCAGTAGTTTTTCTAGAATAAAGCAGCTTTGACTATTGTTCGCCTTACCTACTCTACCCTATCATAGTTTGCATGTGGAATTTACAATGACCTGGTCTCTACCCAAAGGCTAAGTTAGCCCAGCTACATGGCTCAGGGGTGTGAAAAATCCACAGCCCTGAGCAGCATAATTAAACCAACCTAATCTCTAGGAATTCTTCCATCAACCTACCTACCATCTCTCAGGGAGGTGGATTACCTACACCAACAGGAGAATGGCTCCTGAGGGCAGCAGTAGGGTCTACACTGAAGCATTAACAAAAGACTAGCCATCCTGGATCAGACCAAAGATCTATCTAGCCCAGTATCCCGTCTTCTGACAAAAAGAAAAGGAGTACTTGTGGCACCTTAGAGACTAACCAATTTATTTGAGCATATGCTTTCGTGAGCTACAGCTCACTTCATTGGATGCATTCAGTGATTTGTGCTTATGCTCAAATTGGTTAGTCTCTAAGGTGCCACTAGTACTCCTTTTCTTTTTGCGAATACAGACTAACACAGCTGCTACTCTGAAACCTGTCTTCTGACAGTGGCCAATGCCAGGTGCTTCAGAGAGAATGAACAAAACAGGCAATTAGCAAGTGATCCATCCCCTGTCACCCATTCCCAGCTTCTGGGAAACAGAGGCTCTGGACACTATCCCTGCTTATCCTGGCTAAGAGCTGTTGATGGACCTATCCTCCATGAACTTATCTTTTTAGAACCTTGTTATAGTCTTGGCCTTCACAACATCCTCTGGTGAAGAGTTTCAGATGGTGACTGCATTGTGTGAAGAAATACTTCCTTTGGTTTGTTTTAAACCTATTAATTTCATTTGGTGATCTCTAGTTCTTGTGTTATGAAGAGTAACTAACAAACACTTATTTACTTTTTCTGCACCTATCATGATTTTATAGACCTCTCTCATATCCCCTCCTTAGTTGTCTCTTTTCCAAGCTGAAAAGTCCCAGTCTACTTAATCTCTCCTCAGATAGAAGCTGTTCCATACCCCTCATCATTTTTGCCTTTTTCTGTACCTTTTCCAAATCCCGTATCTTTTTTGAGATGGGGTAACTAGCTCTCCACAAGTGTTCAAGATGTAAGTGTACCATGGATTTATATAAAGGCACTGTGATATGCTATGTTCTTTTCCACTGATTCTGACTAGTGTTAACTTTTTTGACTGCAACTGCACATTGAGTGGATGTTTTCAAATATCCATAGTGACTACGATTTCTTTGAGTGGTAATAGCTCATTTATACCCCTTTATTTTATATGTACACTTGTGTTTTAAGTGTAGACAAACCCTTTGAAGTCTCTGCTCTCAACAGCAGCATGGGTACTCTAGCACATGTAGCATGCTCCTACCCCTGTAAGGCTTTGATAGCTGATCAGACCAGCGATGGCCCTCTAACCAGTTTTGTTCCACAGCTGCAGTGAGCTGTTGCGAAGGTAAGCACTGAAACAAGCCATTTCATGTCTGTACAATACAGGAACCATTACAACACCCATCCTTTTACCATGTAAGTAGTATGAGGTTGACACAGAAGCAGAGACCTTCTCCCCCCAGCTGTTATTTTAAAATGGAAGTATAGAGAACATCTGCATTGCACTTTTTTAATTGCACAGGTATTTTTAAATATTAAATGGAGAAAGCAAATCACAAACTAAGTAGCAATAGAAAACTTTCATAAGCATTTACATAGTAAGTTATGTAAAATTTACAAGAGATTTTTAATCTTCTGTTGAGCCAACTGTCTGTACATGGAGGGAAGCATAGCCCCACTGCCTAAGCAGGCTATTGCTGTGACAAGGACTTAAACTCCTCCTCCCACCCCCCCTTCACTGCCCCAAAGTAAATTTCTCCTAGGTACTGAGGGTTTGCCTAACTGGGGCAAGGTACAGTTCAGGTACAAGAGCACCCGTTTCTTTCGGAGGATATTACTTTTAGTCTCTGAGAAGGGAGATTAGCCATTTCCTTTCCAAGAGAAAGTTCTGGTACAAAGCGCACTATTATACCCAGTTGTATTCTGAGTCTGAGATGGGCACAAATTAGCAAAATACTGGCTTTGGTGAAAACACTTTAAAGAGTAATGTTCTTTAAGAAACAGCCATCTACTTTACTTCTGGCTTAAGAAAAAGGGGAGATGGTTCTTACTACCCTGCATAGATTGTAAAGTGTTGCTCCACAGAAGAGAGATGCAACACTAATGAATAAATCAGACACTGATCAACTGGGGAAAAAGTTCATTGGCAAAAGTATCTTCCCAAGAATGGTCTGTGCTCAGTGGAGAGGGCAGATCACTGAAGGGAGAAGGGGATCCTTCATATCCAGAGTCACTACGTGCATCCAACAGACAGCAAGAGGTTTCAAGGCTGTGATCATATGAGAGCAGGTTTGAGATACCCAGCTCAGGCAAAAAGTTATCTATAGGTTCCTCTTTCACTGAGACTGGGGACTCAGGGAGGTCCTTGTCTTCTGAGGGAGAGAGAGATGCTTCCTCTATTTTCATTAACATATCACCTTGGCTGCCCATTTTAGCAGGGATCTCAAAGATTAGGGGCTTGGTGTACACATGGTCAAACCGGATCAGTTCATTAATGGCCTCCAACTTGGCTGATGAGGACCCCACAGAGGGAGTGGGGGAGGCTGGTAAGGAATCTGATTCTTTTCCACAGATTTCTTCCTCCAGCTTTTCCAAGCACGATGACTCTGAATTACCATACCGGAGGAACATGTCTGGGTCCAGGCTGTCCAGAATGCCCAACAGGAGATCAGACTGCAGAATACAAAACACACCATTTTAAAAGGAACATGCAGACTACTGTACACAAACCAAACCTACCCTTGAAACCAACCTCAAGTAGGTTAAGTTCAATAGGACCTGAAGACCTGATCAGTACTGAAAGGCAGCACAAGTGGGAATGGCATATGTACTTTGATATGCTCATTTACTTAACCCTGAGCTTTCTCGTCCATTAACCCTTCCAGGAGCTTGACTGGCACTATTAGACTGTTCTCTACATTACTGATTTGCATTACAGTACCCCACAGTGGTGGGTACTATTGGAACGAAAAGCTTTCTTTGCCTACAATCTCTGTAGAGCCAGCAAACAAAGGCAAAATCTGGAAATAAAGCGTCAGCACCAGGTACTAGCCTGAGCAGTAGTTTCCATTACCACAAGGTTATCTGTTTCAACCTGTTTGTTCCTTGGCTTTTAGCTGTCTCATGTCCTTGTATCTGACTCTGGGATACAGACAGTAGTTGAACAGTAACTAGTAGACTTCACAATATTAGGCTACTTAAAACCTGTCCAAAGCTACAGTAGAAATACAGCATGTGCTTTGAAGAATTGCATGTTTTCAGGGTTTTCACATGCACACAAAACTGAAAGTGAGCCAACAAGTGATGCAGCTGTAAACAAGGCTCATATTTGGGGGTGTATTAACAGGAGTATACTATGCAAGATATGAAGCAAGTGTCCTGCTCTCTTAAGCACAGGTGAGACCTTCGCTGGAGAACTGAGTCCAGGTCTGGGTGCCACACGTTAGCCGCAATCTGGACAAACTGAAGAATGTTCAAGAGAGCAACAGAAGTGATAAAACCTCACCTATGAGGCAAGGTTAAAAAACTGCACATATTTAGTCTCCAGAAAAGACTGAGTAGGGAGAAGGTAAGTAATTACGTTAAGGGTTATAGAGGACAAGATAGTTGTTCTCCATATCCATTGAAGGTAGAACAAGTAGTAACAGTCTAATCTCCTGGGCTGCAGATTAGACTGTCTGCACCACGGACCTTACAGCAGCAGCACTGCAAGGTCTCCTGTGTAGCTGCTCTATCCCAGTGTAAAAGAGCTTTCCCGCTGGCATAATGAAGCCACCCTCAACCAGCTGCAATAGCTGTATCAGTGGAGAGCATCTCTTGCCAACATCGTGCTGTCCACACCAGCACTTTTGTTGGTGACACTTAGGTCAGTCAGATGTGTTTTTTCACATCCTTGACCACCAAAATTTCTAGTGTAGACAAAACCTTAGGTTAGCTATCTAACTATAAAGATAATTAAGCACTGGATTAGGCTTCCAAGGGAGGTCACAGAATCCCTATTAAGAGATTTTTAAGAACAGATTAGATAAGCCTGTCAGGGATGTTCTAGATATCCTTAAATCCTGCCTCAGTGCAGGGGACTAGATAATTTATCAAGGTCCTACATTTCTAGGGGTCTATGCTTCATGTTGCAAAAAGTTGAATGATAATGTTTATGGGAACAATAATGTACACTATTTAACTGCCTTCAAAATAATGAACTTAACTTCCGCTTAATTTATAGTCCTGTTTTTGTCCTATGACCGCAGGAGCATTAATAGGCCACTTCCTGTTGAGTGGTCTCTTAGAATACCTAATATGCAGTGTTGGTCCCAGAATATTGAGACACAAGGTGGGGGAGGCAATATCTTTTAATGGACCAACTTCTGTTGGCAAGAGACAAGCTTTCAAATTTACACAGACCTCTTCTTCAGAATTTGAAAGCTTGTCTCTCTCACCAACAGAAGTTGGTCCACTAAAAGATATTACCTCACCCACCTGTCTTTGACCTATTGGACACAGCTTGTAGGTCAGCAGTTTTGCCCAAGATTCACAAGCACAAATGTATCTGAGAGCATCTGGACCTTTGAAATATGCCAGCCTATCTGAACTACATTGCTGGTGTGTTACAGCTCAAATTCTAATGCCCCTAGTACCATAGCTGATGAATTGGAGACACTGGGCTGTAATTCTTTCGAAAACTCATGATCTGTAAACATGGAATGGCTGCTCACCTCAGAGTCTGAAGAGTCAATGCCATCAGCATCCATGTGGAGACTGTCAGGAGGGGTGACTGCTGGGCCTGCACCTGCTGCAGAGGAACACATAGTCTGAGTGCTGCGGACTCAGCGGACCCGGTCACCATCCTGATTTCATCCACCTGTGATTCCATCACCACCTGTATAAGAAGAGAAGCTTAATTATCCAATATTATTTTGACTCCCAAACCGCCTGTTTGATGTTCTTCCCCTTATTGCAAGGGTACAATACTGAGTGTCATCACACAACCATCCTTTGGCAGTCTGTTGCCTGAATCTCAACCTCACTTGGCTAGCAGCCAAAACAAGGAACAGCGCTGCAGAGACTGGAAGTGAGACGACTGTTGAAGACTCATGTTCAAAATATACCACTCTGGTTGAGCTTTAACTTCAGTCTGAGACACCCATTAATAGTACACTGGATCCACCACCATCTTCTGAAGGAGGCTAACGTTGTCAGTCCATTGTTTTCCTTTTGTGCCACATACTGGTTATTCACCACCCGCTCTTGTGGCCACATTTAATGGTACTTTGCATGCAAGGATAAAAAGCAGGTTACACCAAGACCAGCATGAGATGTAGATTTGAAAGGGTTCTGAATTAACTCTTTGAATGCTGCTGAGTTTTCCTCCAAGGTGCCAGCCAGCAGCCCCTTAAAGCCCTCAGTGGAGATAAGAGAAGCCCCCCATCCCTATGCAGCAATCAATATTAACGATTTTGGAAGGATATTAAGCCTCACAGGCTTCAGGACGTGAAGCCCATCTGTCACCTCTTGCTGAGACCTAGTACCAGAGGAGATCATCCCACCGCACCCGCTCCGAGTTTCTTACACCTTCCACTGAGGTATCAGGTGCTGGCCGGTCGCAGGACCCAGGAACCGCCAGCAGATCATCTGCCCCCGTCCCCCTCCGGGAGCGGGCAGACGCTCACCTCGGGCGCTCTCTCCTCCTCCTGCGTCTCCAGCGCATCGAGCCCCAGCCGGCAGCGCAGCTCCTGGTTCTGCAGGGCGAGCCCCTGGCTCTTCTCCCGCAGGAGCTGGTTTTCTAGCAGCAGGTTCTGGTTCTGGAAGAAGCCCAGAGGCGAGCTCAGCGGAGCAGGCCGCAGCAGCCAGCTCCGTCCCCGCCGCCTGCCCCGTGCGGCGCAGGGCCCCCTCCCCGCCGCCGCCGGCCGGCCCGAGCCCCCTCCCCGCCGCCGCCGGCCGGCCCGAGCCCCCCGCGCCCTACCTCCTGCTCCAGCTCCAGCACCTGCTGCTCCAGCTCGCTCATCCGCGCCTTCTTCCTGTCCCGGGCGCTCTGCGCCGCTACGCGGTTCTTCAGCTTCCTGCGGGGAGACAGCGCAGCCCTGAGCCCCGGCCCGAGCCCCGGCGCCCCCCGAGCCTGGCCCGGCCCCGCCGGCCCCCCCGGCCCCGGCCCCGGCCCCGCCGGCCCCGCTCACCTGCGCAGCGCCTTCTCCTCCGGACTCAGGTGAGTGAGTCGCTGCCGCTTGCGGGCCGGCGGCTGCGGCTCCGGGCTGGGCGAGCGCGGGCCCCCCGCCGGGAGCGCCACGGAGAGGGGCCGGCTGGGCGCGGCGCCCAGGGCCTCGGCTGCGTGGCCGGGGATGAGGAGCAGCCGCGGGGCCGCGGAACCGGGCAGCGCCACCATGGCGGGCGCGCGGCTGCCGAGAACCCTGGCGCCGCCGGCGTTCCACGGCCGAACGCTGGGCGCCCCGCGTTCCACCCGCCCCGCTCCGCTCCGCTCCGCTCGCTTCTGCCACCGTGGCTCGGCCGCATTGGCCAGCGCCGTCCGACGGGTAGCATGCGATTGGCCCGTGGCAAGGGGCAGAGTGCAAATGAATTGCGTCAGACCGAGGGCGGGGCAGCCGAGCCGCCGAGTGCCGCGCCCGAGCGGCCGGCGAGAGTCGTCCCCGCGCACGCGCTGCTGAGCCGCCCGCCTCGTGCGGCTGCCTCAGCGCCACGTGCTGCGTGCGCTCGCTGTGCGCAACCTGCTGTGCGCAGCGGCCTCCCCAGGGCAGCGCGCGCCCGCACGCTGCGGGGTCCTGGCCGCGCGCCCTGGTAAAGGGGCAGTCCCGTGTCTTTACATTGCACAGCGTCCTGCTCGGCCGCGAGCCCCAGCCGCAGCGCAGCGCGCTGAACGAGGCCGTCGCAGAGACGTGGGAAAGCGCGACTGTTCGACGGGGAGGGGGAGAGCTGGGGTGGCGGGTGCAGGGGGCCGCCTGGACGGTGAAAGGGCTGGGGGGAGCGGCTGCAGGCTCCCGTGATTGCAGGTCCCGAAAGCAGGCTTTGCTGCGGCCAGCTGAGCAGAGTCGGTCTGAGAGGCAGGCAGCGGTATTAACAGCCAGTCTCGTCTTTCTGGGTGGTTGAGGCTTTGGCAACCCTGCTGGAAACTTTACTAAATAATCTCAATATAATTGACAGGGTTGCTGTGTCACAGAGCCGCAGGGTAGGGTCTGTTGCCATCACACTCCTGGGAGTGACCCCTTTAGTGCGCCAGGCCCAAGAGACCCCCACGGGGGCGGGTCCGTGGCCTCCAGGACTCCGAGACGGCGCCTTCGGTATCTGCTGTCCCCGTCTCCCTTCGGCTGCTTGCAGAGAATCCCGCAAGCCAGACTCCTGCGGGAAGCTTGTACTGTGCCCTGTCACGGTGCAACCCTCTCCAGGAGTATTTACAGCGATACGGGCAGCCTTTTCAAAACAGGTAACTATTTATTAGTCACCTGACGTACAGAATCTGAAAGTCCTTGGGTTAGTCCATCCTGGTCAAACCAGTGTCATGATGAGCCAGCCAAGCTGTGTTGAGCTCTGGCTCTCTGTTGTCCCCCACTTGTTTCCCTAGTCCTGGCTCCTGAGTCTCTCCAAGACTTCCAGCTTCATTCCAGTCACCTGCCACCTTGTTCCCCAACTCAGTTCACAAGTCTTGCTTGCTGGGGTTTCCTGCTGTTAGTTGTTGATTGCTCAGTCATTGGGACATCTCTTTGTCTTGCTGGACCTCTGCTGAATTAGGCCTGTTTCAGCCACTTTTTTTAATAACTGTTAATTCAACCAGACAGTGAGGGTGGATGCACACACACACACACACTTTTGCACCCATTGGGTAGCAGTGCAACATACAGAGGGAAACTGAGGCATGCCTAAGATTCCTAAAATACATTCCAAAAAAATCCTGTTTCATCACACCATGCTATTTTCAAATAAAAGTCCAGACTAATGTTAGTGGCTGTCTTGTAGGTGACTTCAGCAATTAAGTCAAATCCTGAAGTCATGACTTAATCAAAACTCCTATAGAGTCAACTGGCCAGATCCTGACCTATTCCCTACCAGTGCTCTGGCTGCTTTGTGATGTGGCTGGAAAACTAGGATACCCATCTATGACAGGAGAATTCCCAGACAAAGGGAATCCCAAGGAGATGTACAGCAAGCAGTTAATCCTCTCAGCCCTGTCACCATACAGGGTATGACCAGGAAAAATGGAGCATAGCCAGAGCACATTTGCATTCCAGTTATAGCCAGCAGCCAGAATAGTTCTTTGGTGCCTCAGGCAGCTGGGCGTAAACTAGAGCAGCCTTGAGGCTGTACTGATTTTCTCTGGCCTCGGAATCCTGGGGCCACAGATGTGTGTAGTACAACCAGCCACCTTTGCCACACTCACCTGATGAGCTGCATTACATACAAATTGGATGCAGTTCAGAATCTGAGCCAATGGGCTTTTTGCCTGCATAAAACCAGAGTAATTAACTAAGGTTTTGGACCACGAGCTTGTTTAATCTTCCTGAGTGGCTTTTATTTTCAAAGATTTTCTGTTCTCCTACATTTGTAGCTAGTGAGGGCGAGAACAGAAATGCAAAACTTTTGAAGTGGTATACAAACTAAAGCAAACCAAGTTGTATGGGGCTTTTCTGACTCTGGCATTTATTTTTCATTGACTTTGACACCCATTAGTGAATAATGATGCAAAATATGCCACCTGTCACAACTGCAGTTGAGTACCCTCTCCTGACCTCTCACCAGACTGTTGTGAGGCAACCCAGCTGCTGGATCTCCTGTATTTTAAGCCTCTACACTCAGAACAGAGTCCCTACACTGTCCCTATCTTAGGGCCTCTGAGTACACTCTGTCACCTGCTCTTGAGTGTTTCAACCACAAAGCCCACAGCCCAGTCCAGGGAACCAGTGCTAGGCCCTCAGATTCCCTCCCTGTAGCTTAAAACACACCCTGTCCCAGAACTTTACCCACAAGTGAGCCTTCTGGTTTACTTCTTCAAGAGGGCACATGGTAGATGTAAATGCTGAACACAAACAGACAGACTGGCACCAGATTCTGAATCACCATTCTTTAATAGCACAAAAAATACACAGATCTATCCAACAATAAACAACCCTACATGCAGTTCCCTGTATCAGTTTTTTCACCACTCCAGAAGCATTCTTTGGGTTGGGGTCAGAGTAATCTGGGGCTATCCAGGATCCTTCCTTTGCAGTGCCTAGCAAAGTTCTGGCACAGAGCCTTCTCCCCAAGCACGCTTCCTCTGACCACGGCTAGTTCATTCCCTTCCCTTCGCTGCCCAAACTTCTAGTGTGTTTCTCTGAGTCTTCCCCCGTGAGCACTTTTATAACCTTCTGCTTTTGTCATTTCTTCACTTTACTTTGTCCTTCTTGGTAACTTCCTACTCTCTCAATCCCCAGAAAAAGTGGAGGGAACAGGTTTCCCCAGCATGCTCTTTTGTTCTCCTCAGGTAAGACCTGTTCAGGTGCTGATAGTCTTTAACAATGGGTGATACATGCTTAAAGCTTATCAGAAGAGGAGGATACACAGAAAGGCCTTTCATCATACAGAAGTTTCATAACAACTTTGTAATATCAACCAGAATTCATAAGTTTGTACAGACCCCCCCGAATGCTTACACCCTGTGACCCTGAATAAACCCCTTACACAGTAAATGATATATTTGGTTCTTGTTGATTTGCTTGTAATCTTACCACTGAGACCAGCCAGAATGTGGAGAAGCCTGACCTAGGAAATATGCACTCAATTTTTTTAAATACTCTAGTAGCTCCCACTGCGTGTACAGTCTCTAATAATTATATGGCTATGTTGCAGGACCAGAGTGAAAGAGTGAGAAACAAAAGTTCACCAGAAGCTCAGTCTTGAACTGATGAATCACAGCATCTCCAGGTAGGTTTTATTGCAGGAGTTCAGGTTTAATTCAGATTTGCACCACCCCTTGTCTTTTTCCTCTCTGGCTGTCTCTTCACTGGTTTTTTATTTGGCAAAATTTTCTCACCGTTGCAAACACCAGTACAGCACCCCTCCCCGTAGCACTCGCAGGGTTGCTAGTGCAGACAAGGTTCCAGGTAGCAAATGCCGTTTATTCCACTGCCCTGCTTAGAGCAGGATTTACACAACGTGACGTGTAGAAAGTTGGCAGCTGCCAGCACCTTATCTACACAAGTTTTCTCCCACCATTGCTCTTGCCTGTTATCACTAGTTCAGCTCCACAACATAGGCTATCTTAGCAAAAATTTCCTAGCCTCAACAAGGCGATAGAATCTTTGCCATGGATTAAGCCATTTTTTCCTAATGGTATGTCCCTTATTTGCTGTGTTCCAGGTGGCCACTGTATCAAAAGGAAACAACCGTTTGTTTAAGGAAGGTGGGGAGAGTGAAGGTTTGTTTACTATAAGGGGTGGCCGTGGGAGGAAATAGACAAGTAGAATGTGGCATGAGAAGAGGAGAGAGCAGTGGAAGGGGAAGAGAGAAGAGAAAAGCGGGCAGTGAGAAAGAAGTGGAAGAGAGGGTGTGGAAGATGCATAACTTTTAATAATCCATCTGAATTTAAGGGCATTGTCTGAGAAAAGAGCCTGTTTGCTCAACCTGTATCCAGGATGATATGGACAGTGGCTTCGGGCCTCAGTCCAGCTGAACAGCTTGTGCATTCCCACGTCTGTTTGAGCTGGTCAGAGGGATAGTAAGAATGTCTGATATTCCAAGACTTGGTTGGGTTTCAGGCCTAAACACTTAGTTATTTTGTTTTTTATTTTAATTGCCTTTTTTATCTCCCATAATTTTAAAATTGTAGTATCATGGCCCAAACATTCCATATCAGAGCTGGGAGGTCAATAAAATGACTGTAATTGTGTTCTTACCAGAGTTAGGGACTGATAGCACTGGCAAGAGAACAGCATGGTATTGGAAGACAATAGGTAAGCTTCAGCCATTCTTGATTTACAGCACTTCTTGGTGTTCTTGACCTGAGGCCCACCCACTGCTCTGCCAAAATGCATCTAACTCTTGATTTGCAGAATTCCATGTGTGTCTAGTTTTGAGGTACTCACACAGCTCTGTCAATTCATCTCAAGACACAGTGAATTCATCTTGGACAGCAAAGACCCACCACTAGGAGACACAGTTCTCCAAGCACCTCTCTTCAAACACACATTGAAAGAGGAGACAGAAACATGCATTGCCAGATCAGACCAATGGTCCATCCCGTCCAGCATCCTGTCTTTGACAATGGCCAGTGCCTGAGGGCTCACGGGAAGATTCAAGAAACCTCCCAGTGGACAATTGTGGAATAACCTGCCCATAGAGAAGTTTCTTCCTTACCCCTGTCTGTTAACGATTATTTTATGCCTGAAATGAGAGGGCATATTCCGTCTACATTTTGTAAAATTCTGTTGTGATGAAAGCAGGGCTGCCCGGGGGGGGGCGCGGTGAAGGGGGAGCAATTTGCCCCAAGCCCTGGGCCCCACAGGGGCCCCCACGAGAATTTTCCGCCGCACTTCAGCAGCGGGTCCTTCAGTGCCGCCGAACACGTCTGGAGCAGAAGGACCCCCGTCGCCAAAGACCCCAGGCCCCCTGAATCCTCTGGGCGGCTCTGGATGAAAGAGGAGCTGCCCTGTAATAATGTATGAAAACTGTATGTTGACCTGTTTATTGGGATGTTTACTGAATGAGTATACTGGTTTAGTTTAATAGGGGGGACTGTAAAGAAAACAAGCAGGAAGGGGAGAAGAATAGCTCAAGATAAGCCATTTTTCAGCAAACACTTGAGAGACAATGCCAGGACTAGAAAAGGCCTGGGAACCAGAAGATCAAAAGGACTCTAGCCATGTAAAAGGGAATTCTCTTTCAAAAGCGGGGAGGGGGTGTACTCTTGGAGGGAGGTTTTTGCGGGGACCAGATTGACACAGGGTGCTGCTTGGGGGGTGGTGGTGTCTGAAGAAATTAGACTTGCCTAGTCACCCTCACAGGATGGTAACTGATTATCCTCTTTCAAAACCCTCCTCAAAACTTCCCTTTTCCATGATGCCTACAAAAAACTTGATTATGGTTAAGTTGCTGTTATGCTGAGGCCATTGCCTATCATGCTGACCAAACTGTCTCATTGTTTCTTTGTACTCCCTTATCTGTCTATATCCACCTATTCTCTGTTGTCTTAGATAGTAAGCTCTTTGGACAGACACTGCCTTTCTGGACCGTGTTGGTATCACGTCTAGGACAATGGGGTCCTGATCCAGGACTAGGGATTCTATGCACTACTGTAATACAAATAATTATTACAGATCTTTAGGTAAGAAAAACATGCATCTGGTCACCATAGACACCACTGGTCATATGCTCCTGAAGGAAAAAAACCGCACATTCTGAACCCAGTCAGACCTGCTGGGTCAGCAGAGTTGATATGCAGGCTACTCAAGCCCAGGGCCCGAAGAGAAGGAGAATTTTTTAATTCCTCCCCAGTAGAGGTAAAGCCTTAAGGCCTGACACTGAGGGGTGCACTCAGAGACCAGAAGGGGGACAAAGATGCAGCTAGCCCTGAACCATGGCAGCTGTCTAATGGAACTGTGGATGTTCACTTTAAGTTCTTGGCCTCAGTGTCACCCACTGACAGTAAGTTCCAAAGGTGAAGTATATTTTATGTAAAAAATCATTTCCTTTGATCAGTTTTAAATTTGTTGCATTTCAGTTTCTTTTAGTGTCCCCTTTTTTCCTGTGTTATGAGCAGGGATCCTATTTTTCTGTGATAAAAATCCCAAAATTCTGTGATAAAAAAACATAAAAATCCACGTTTTTCCATGATTAAAATGAAATCTGACAGCGGGAGCCCCACTATGTGGGGCTGTCAGCTGGACCCCTGCCACCCGGGGCTGAAGCGTCCATATCCCATGTTCTGCGTGTATGTTGGTGGCAAGGGGTTCTATTGTATATGTTTTTATTTTTTCCACAAAATGTAAAAACTACAGATTCTCGTAAAAACACAAATTTTGCTTTTTTCTATGGCAAACAGATTTCTAGGATCCCTGGTTATGAGAAGGGTAAATAGGAGTACCTTATTTATCTTCTCTATACCAGTCATTGTTTTATATATTTGTCATGTCTCCTCGTATTCATCTTTCACTAAACCAAACTGTCCCAATCTTGTCATACTATCTCCAGGTATAATTTTTTCCAGGTCCCTTATAATTTTCATCCCCCATCTCTGAACCTTTGCTAAGATTTCTCTGGTTCTGCTCTATCTGATTCAAAACAGAGTGGCCCAAAGCAAACACAGTATTCCAGGCACTGTACTCTTCAAGGTGCTGAGTGCTCTGGCTCCAATCTGGCAAAGCACTCAATTTATGCATAGCTTTAACCACTGACTTCAGTGGGACTCCTCACACATTTACAGGTAAGCAGGTGCTTGAGTGCTTTGCTGCATTGTGGCCAGGGTGCTCAACGCATTACTGGCCTGAGCTCCAGATGAGGATGTTCCATTGATTTATATAATGGTGTAATATTTCACTATTTCCAGTCCCATTCATTAAAGCACTCTAACATTTTGTTTGTTTGCTTTTTTGACTGCTACTACATATTGAACAGCAGACTTCCTTGCACTGTCCACAGTCATGCCCGTCTCCTTTTGTGATTGTAATTGTGTGGCAATTTAGAACCACGTAATGTATATTAAGAGTTCAAAATATTCCTCCCAATGTACATTACCTTGCATTTTTCTCCTTTGATTTTTATTTGCCATGGTGTGGCCCATTCACCTTGCTTTGTTAGGTCCCTCTGAAGTTTTTCAGTCTTCTTATCCCTGGTCTACTCTGGGGGATCGATCTAAGTTACGCAACTTCAGCTACGTGAATAACGTAGCTGAAGTCAACATACTTAGATCGACTTACTGGGGTGTCTTCACCACAATGAGTCGACTGCTGCCGCTCCCCCCCTGTCGACTCCGCCTGCGCCTCTCGCGGTGCTGGAGTACAGGAGTCAACGGGAGAGGGCTCGGGGGTCGATTTATTGTGTCTAGACTAGATCCCTGCTGGATCGATTGCTGCCTGCCGATCCCCGGTGGGTAGTGAAGACATACCCTAAGTCTTGACTAACCTAAGTAATTTTGTGTCATCTTCAAAATTTGCCACCTCACAGCTTACCTATTTTCCCAGATAACATGAATATAGTAAACAACCACCAGTCCAAGTATGGAACTTTGTGGCACCCTGCTGAAAATAAACCCCTCTATCCATGGAATGCATATTATAAAGGCAAAGCCTATCCCTTTTATGCTGAAATTTAAGTATTTCATTGTAAAGAAACTGACAAATATTCTCTTGCTCTGGTAGTCTCTTCCCAGAAGAGGCCTTGTGTTCTTTTAGGTGGGAGGCTGAACTCCCACACACAGAGTAAAATGCTCTATTCACTCTCTATAGCCACAGCACATCAAGGGACATGGCTCTCACCATCCCCATTTCACAAGTTTGGAAAGAGCTGTATGAACGAATTAATAGGTGTGGTCCAGCTGTTGTGCTGCTTCAGTATGATCCAAGAGCTTACTGGAAAGTTCTGCAAACTTGTTCATGTAACTTCTGCAAACTCTGTTCATGTAAACAGATTTGTATGCCAAATGGTTGTGCTTCCCTGGCAGGATTTCCATTACACCACAATGCAGAGCAAAGGTGGCTCAGGCAAAAGTGCTGCATACACAAGATTTAGGGCTCGCCTGGGCTAGCTTTTGGACTGTCCAAAGCTTTAGCATGACTCAGGAACATGGTAAAAGTCCCATCTAAACTACAAAATGGAGTTGTGTTATAATCAGGTTTCCAGATGTGCTATTATATGTGGTATAGAGCAACCTCTGGAGAGAGCAGAAAGATCTTCTTAGACATAGTTTATCCACCTCCATACAAACAATGGAGACTAGCGACATCTGAATGTGAACCGGCAAAAATTACAGTGTAGAGGTGCCACTTGGAGCTAGTTTACAGCAACTGGTAAAGATCACACAGTGTTGGGTGCCAAATAGGGCTGGCAAAGCTCCCCTTTCCTACCTGAAGGGCCCCGCACTGCATATGGAACACATTGAGGTGACACTGGACAGGCCAAACCTGATGCTTTCGGTCACAGGGAGTTGTCAGTATGTAGGCTGGCTTCTGTCCAAATATTCAGCAGGTTGAACCAGCTCTCTTGGGAAAACAGCCAGTTGTTGAAATCCCAGGAGCCCAGCAGTCTCATTCCAGTAAGTTTCCTTGTTTGCATATCCTGGTTGAGAACAGGAACCTCTCTTCTTTATGTGGGAGGTAAATGTTTGTACTTATGAAGGCTTGGTGACCCACCTCCTGTTGGTAACAGCCAGCTTTTTCCTGGAACAATGCCAGGTTGTGAGCATAAATTCCTCCTCTCACTTCCAAACCACTTTCCACATTTGGAAAATCTCTTTCACTGGTTGGAAGCCCATGGGAGTCCTAGTTTCACTGTTTGAAACAGCTCAATTATATTCCCCATTTGGATGCTCTCTCCTGCATCTCTTAGCTAGAATCCTGCTCTGTTGAGAGATTAACAGTGAAAGCAAAGGGGAAAAAAAGGCAAAGTATTAGGAAAAAGCAAAGGAGATTTTGCCTCAGACTAGCACATGCAACTTGCAAAACAATGGTTCAGAGATGAGAGATCTTTAAAACTCAGTCAGTGTCAGTAATGTCTTCCTCGCCCCCTCCCCCCGACTGGATTTTGTTGTGCTGAAAACTCATTATGAGGGTTACGGACAACAGATATAGTGGTCTGTGTGCTCAGGAAGGTACAAAACTACTCTGCATATTTTGTGATGGCTTCATTCCAGTCACTTTGTTAGCTTTTAGCTGCACCAGGTCTTCGTGACATTGCTTGTGTGAATAGTCAGGCAGAACTGGAGCTCTGCCTATACTAATTAAACAAACTGTGCGTCCTGCCAGTGCTTAGGAAGAGAGAGGAAACATGCAAGTTATTCAGACTGGAGCTCCTGCTGAGTGAGGAGTGCCTGCTAGAGATGGGCACTTCACAAAAAGTTTCAATTTTTATTGGAGTTCTGGGAAGAGGAAATCCAGAAACTCTGGTTTTAAAGATGTTAAGCCCTGCCCTGTGTTGGACAGTTTTATCCCCTCTTGCCATTGCTTTGGCAGGTGGCTTGGTGTTTAACTGGCATTTGCCTCTTTTCTTCCAAGAATTAAATAGTTCAGACTCTACTGACGTAATTTAGTTACTAACTTTTTATTACAAATTAACAGACTTATAGTCAGTAAAATAATTTTCTGTTGTAAGTATTAAAAGAGGGGATGTCAAATACAATGAATAAAGGAAGACAGCAGTGTTGAGACAGTACAGATTATAAATCACAGTAAATGTACTAGGTATATATTTTTTTAGAAAAGTTACATCATTTTTTTTTTAATCCATTAATTCCATTTGGCCAATCTTGCTTGAACACTTCAGTAGTTAATTGAAGGCAGGCAGTAAGTCATTCCATCTCTTTTAATTATTTTATTTTGGTCAGCCACATTTCCATAGATATTTGTTTAAAATACCTCAGGCAGAAGGTGAGGGGCAAGGGTTTAGCCTCCCCCAACAGCTGGTTCACCAGCCACCTATACATCTAGCCAAGTATCCTGTCTTCCGACAGTGGCCAATGCCAGGTACCCCAGAGGGAATGAACAGAACAGATAATCATAGAATATCAGAGTTGGAAGGGACCTCAGGAGGTCATCTAGTCCAACCCCCTGCTCAAAGCAGGACCAATCCCCAACTAAATCATCTCAGCCAGGGCTTTGTCAAGCCTGACCTTAAAAACCTCTAAGGAAGGAGATTCTACCACCTCCCTAGGTAATGCATTCCAATGCTTCACTACCCTCCTAGTGAAAAAGTTTTTCCTAATATCCAACCTAAACCTCCCCCACTGCAACTTGAGACCATTACTCCTTGTTCTGTCATCTGCTACTAGATCCATCCTCTTTGGAACCCCCTTTCAGGTAGCTATCAAATCCCCCCTCATTCTTCCCTTCTGCAGACTAAACAATCCCAGTTCCCTCTGCCTCTCCTCATAAATCAAGTGCTGCAGGCCCCTAATCATTTTTGGTGCCCTCTGCTGGACGCTTTCCAATTTTTCCACATCCTTCTTGTTGTTTGGGGCCCAAAACTGAACACAGTACTCCAGATGAGGCCTCACCAATGCCGAATAGAGGGGAACGATCACGTCCCTCGATCTGCTGGCAACACTCCTGCTTATACAGCCTAAAATGCCATTGGCCTTCTTGGCAACAAGGGCACACTGTTGACTCATATCCAGCTTCTCGTCCACTGTAACCCCTAGGTCCTTTTCTGCAGAACTGCTGCCTAGCTATTCGGTCCCTAGTCTGTAGCGGTACATGGAATTCTTCCATCCTAAGTGCAGGACTCTGCACTTGTCCTTGTTGAACCTCATCAGATTTCTTTTGGCCCAATTGTCTAATTTGTCTAGGTCTCTCTGTATCCTATCCCTACCCTCCAGCGTATCTACCTCTCCTCCCACTTTAGTGTCATCTGCAAACTTGCTGAGGGCGCAATCCACACCATCCTCCCGATCATTAACGAAGATATTGAACAAAACTAGCCCCAGGACCGACCCTTGGGGCACTCTACTTGATACTGGCTGCCAACTAGACATGGAGCCATTGATCACTACCCGTTGAGCCCGATGATCTAGCCAGCTTTCTATCCACCTTATAGTCCATTCATCCAGCCCATACTTCTTTAACTTGCTGGCAAGAATACTGTGGGAGACCATATCAAAAGCTTTCCTGAAGTGAAGAAGTAACATGTCCACTGCTTTCTCCTCATCCACAGAGCCAGTTATCTCGTCATACAAGGCAATTAGGTTAGTTAGGCATGACTTGCCCTTGGTGAATCTATGCTGACTGTTCCTGATCACTTTCCTCTCCTCTAAGTGCTTCAGAATTGATTCCTTGAGGACCTTGCTCCATGATTTTTCCAGGGACCAAGGTGAGGCTGACTGGCCTGTAGTTCCCTGGATCCTCCTCCTTCCCTTTTTTAAAAATGGATCAAGTGATCCATCTCTTATCGCCCATTCCTAGCACAAACAGAGGTTAGGGACACCATCCCTGCCCATCCTGGCTAATAGCCATTGATGAACCTATCCTCCATGAACGTATCTAGTTCTTTTTTGAACCCTGTTATTGTCTTGGGCTTCACAACATCCTCTGGCAAAGCGTTCCACAGACTGACAGCGGTGTGTGAAAGAATACTTCACTTTTGTTTATTTTAAACCTGCTGCCTATTAACTTCATTTGGTGACTCCTAGTTCTTGTGTTATGAGAAGGAGTAAATAACACTTCCTTATTTACTTTCTCTACACCAGTCATGATTTTATAGACCTCTTTGCTATCCCCCATTAGTCATTTCTTTTCCAAGATGAAAAGTCCCAATTTTATTAATCTCTCCTCATACGGAAGCCATTCCATACCCCTAATAATTTTTGTTGCCCTTTTCCAATTCCAGTATATTTTTTGAGATGAGGTGACCACATCTGCACGGAGTATTCAAGATGTGGGAGTACCATGGATTTATATAGTGGTAATATGATATTTTCTGTCTTATCATCTATCCCTTTCTTAATGGTTCCCAACATTCTGTTCGCTTTTTTTTGACTGCTGCTGCACATCGAGTGGATGTTTTCAGATAACTATCCGCAATGACTCCAAGATCCCTTTCTTGAGTGGTAACAGCTAATTTGGACCCCATCATTCTATATATATAGTTGGGATTATGTTTTCCAATGTGCATTACTTTGCAGAAAAGAGAAGTAAAGAAGCAAAGGTTAACAATGGACGAAGCATGAATTCATAAGCGGCCTTGTAAATAATATGTAGCTGGTAGATAAAAAAACAGTAAGAAGCTACTAGCACATTGTCATCAGATGTTCGGCTGCGTGTGTGTTCTCCTTGTGTGCGCAGACAGCTAGCACAGGAGATCTAGAGCGAACTGCCAAATGACCACAAAATCTGTGAAGATGCGAAGGCACTTGGTCAGGTTTATTGTCAGCAAAGCATGGTCCTCGCTCCCCAGATCAATGTCTACGTTACACTAGCACATGTATGCCCGTGACAATGGACGCAGCTCAGTCAGTGGCAGGACTTTCCACTGTCCCCTCAGCTGGGCACAGACGCTCTCTCTAAGGTACATTTTTATACACAATGCAAACAAATTACGTATCGCCCCTGACGTATAAGGGTGCCACCCTCTGATGTATTAGGGTGCCATCCATTGCCTTGTACCTGTAGGTTCGATCAACACATCTTGATTCATCATGCTGTCATCCTGACCTTATCCTTAAGATGGGGCAGCATGTTTCTGTTATCTTTGGGGAATGTGTTTGGTATCGGGGTGTTCTGGTACCACCTTTCTGGAATGTGTTTGCATTTATATTCTTATGCCTAGCACTACTTAGGAATGTGTGTTTCTGCAGTATCAGTCCTGTTCTTGCCAGATTCTGTGAGCAGGGCCTGCCTCTTGCTCACAACTTAACTTTGCTTTATAGCACAAAGTTTTGACTACTTTAGCCCAGGTCTCAGGCCTCATACCAGGCCTCTGATATATGGGCTTATGTTTCAGGCCCACTTCCTACTACACACATTACTCTTCTTACTATTTTTTTTATTTACTAGCTACATATTATTTACAAGGCCACTTGTGAATTCATGCTTTGTCTGTTGTTAATCTCTGCTTCCTTACTTCCCTTTTCTTCCATTGTTCATGCAAGGCCTAAAAAATGTAGTTACTTCAAGGCCTCCGAGTTTCCTATATAAACACCTCCTTTCATTGGTACAGTTATTACAGTCTGAAAGGATATGATCTGTTATTTCCTGGACCTCATATGTTATGGATAATCCATCTTTATGTTTGCTAATTAGAAATAAATTTTCTGTTAATTCACAATGCTGTGTTAGAATTCTAAATAGAGCCACTTGGCTCTCTCTGTCAGGGCCTTATATTATATCAACATTATCAGCTGTTGGGCATACTTCTTGGAATTTTTTCCCCTTCCTTTAATTTGCCCACAGTTCAGGTCATTCCTTTTTTAGTTCATTTTTTATCAGTTGATTAAATATCTGTTTGCTTAAGAGGATCCCTAAGTCAATTTGTTCATGATTAATAGCACTTTTTGCCTGTTTGTCTGACAATGTGTTCCCTGCTATCCCTACGTGCACCTGGATCCATGCTCTTACTATCGTTTGTCTACACAGCAGCTAGACACCCATGGCTGGCCCATGCCAGCCGACTTGGGCTCACAGGTCTACGGCTGTGGGGCTGTTTTATTGCCATGTAGACTTATGGGCTCAGGCAGGCTGGACCCTGGGCTCTAGGACCCTGCGAGGCTGGAGGGTCCCAGAGCTTGGGCTACAGCCCGAGTGTCTACACAGCAATGAAACAGCCTCGCAGCCCAAGCCCTGCGAGCCCGACTTGGCTGGCACGGGCCAGCTGCAGGTTTTTCTTTGCTGTGTAGATGGAATTTAACAAGACTCAAACCAGAGCTGGACATTTATATTGATAACAAGTATATTCAGAATTGTAGTTATTCTTATATCCAATTGAGCCAGTTTGGTTGTTAGCAGTAGTATTTCATTAAGAAAATCATTTCTGCTGTCAGACTTACCAGGACTGTAAATTGCCTGCAGTCCTGATAAGGAGTCAGACAGAATGGCCACTGCAACTGACCGCACATCTAAAACCCAGTTTATTGCTAGTATAATCCCTGTTAGCTCAGCTGTAAAGACGGATACAAAGTTAGTAGCCTTCTGGCTTTCTTGAGTCCAAGTGAGGGCCCGCAGAAAGCTGTTCCCACTCTTCCTGTTTCTTCCTCTTTGGGGCTGTTTGTAGATATTTGGCAATAGTGTCCCCACTTATCACAAATATATTTATTTGCTACATCTTGTAGATTTATCAGTCTTCTCTTATTTATTTCACTATATAATTCCATGTCTATCACAGGGGGATGGTTTTCCAGTAACAGAATATTTTCCCATAGCTATAGATTTGGGTCTTTTTCAGTCCTTTCTTTGCATTAAGAGCCTTCATCCACTTCTGTACTCTACTTATATAGGGAATTTTGAGGTTTTGTTCTACCGTCTCCACTTAATTTCTAGCAGTCATTATATATTAGCTTTGTGTTGTCATCTTTGCTGTTACCTAATACTTTGGCCCAAAAGGTTAAGTCTGAGAGCTTTCTTATAAGAGTGATAGGCATTTCACTGGCTGCTATGTATAATACACACCGAGGTGTAGTAATGAAGGCCCCACATGTGGTATACAATGCTTATGCTTGGACATAGTCTAGTTTTCTCAGATCTGTGTTCCTTGCGGGACGAAATGCCTAGCATCCATACACAATAATAGGCCTAATTAGCACTCGGGGAGCATTACCACTGTTTTCTTATCCACTGCCCAGGATGTTCAAGAGATACTTTAACGTAAGTTAATTCTACCTTTGCACTCATCTTTAATATTTTCAATATGGTGCCTCCAAGTGAGCTTATTATCAAATATCACACCTAAAAATTCAAAAATGTTCATTGTATTTATCTGCTGGTCATATCGATATAACTTCACAGCATTTTGGATTTTCCTTGTTGTGAAGAACATTCCCTTAGAATCTGAAGACTGTGGAGAATTTGAAATCCCACCTGTTTCCTCATTCTGCATTTCTCTTAAGTGCATCATTGATTCTTTTGGCAGCGCTTTCAAAATTTTTGCTTTGGGCCCATTTGGCAAGTTGTCAGCAAAAAATGTGATCCATATTCCTGTACTCCTCTCCTTAGAGAGGTCATTTATCACGATATTAAAGAGGGTTGGGCTAATTACACTTCCCTGTGGCGTTCCATTTGCAATTGAATATATGTTCGAAAAAGCTTTTTCTATTTGAACTTGTATAGTTATTTTGCTTTAGAAGGCCCTTACCATCCGAACATTCTTCCTATATTACCCATTGAGGCCACTTTATGAAGTAGTCCTTCTCTCCATACCACACCATAGGCTTTTTCTATGTCCAGGAAGGTTACTATCATGAATCTTTTGGTTCTCGTGCTTTTTTGTAGTTCTGTCTCTATCCTAACAATGTGGTCAATCATACTCCCACCCCTTCTGAATCCGCTTTGCGTTCCAACTATGAACATAGGTCTTTCCAGGTGTGCTACTCATCTCTCTGCTACCATTCTTTCCATGGTTTTACCTAACGTGCTGTGAGGGCAATTGGTATGTATGCCAAAGGGCTTGAGTTCAACTTACTCGGTTTCTTCACTGGGAAACTAATGGCATGTGTCCAGTCCTTAGGTATTTCACCTTTTCTCCATACACTATTATATCATTTTAGTATCACCCTCAAGCTTCCTTCACTTAGGTGTTTAAGCATTTCAGAGCTTTTTTCATAGAATCATAGGCCTAGAAGAGACCTCGAGAGGTCATCTAGTCCAGTCCCCTGCACTCATGGCAGGACTAACTATTTTCTAGATCATCCCTGACGGGGGTTTGTCTAACCTGCTCTTAAAAATCTCCAGTGATGGAGATTCCACAACCTCCCTAGGCAATTTATTCCAGTGCTTAACCACCCTGACAGTTAGGAAGTTTTTCCTAATGTCCAACCTAAATGGCCCTGGCTGCAATTTAAGTCCATTGCTTCTTGTCCTATCCTCAGAGATTAAGAAGAACAATTTTTCTCCCTCCTCCTTATAACAACCTTTTATGTACTTGAAAACTGTTATCATATCCCCTCTCAGTCTTCTCTTCTCCAGACTAAACAAACCCAATTTTTTTCAATCTTCCTTCATAGACCATGTTTTCTAGACCTTTAATCATTTTTGTTGCTTTTCTCTGGATTTTCTCTAATTTGTCCCCATCTTTCCTGAAATATGGCGCCCAGAACTAGACACAATACTCCAGTTGAGGCCTAATCAGAGCGGAATAGAGCAGAAGAATTACTTCTCGTGTCTTGCTTACAGCACTCCTATTAATACATCCCAGAATGATGTTCACTTTTTTTGCAGAAGTGTTACAATGTTGACTCACATTTAGTTTGTGGTCCACTATGACCCCCAGATCCCTTTCTGTAGTCCTCCTTCCTAGGCAGTCATTTCCCATTTTGTATGCATGCAACTGATTGTTCCTTCCTAAATGGAGTGCTTTGCATTTGTCCTTATTTAATTTAATCCTCTTTACTTCAGACCATTTCTCCAGTTTGTCCAATTCATTTTGAATTTTAATCTTATCCTCCAAAGCACTTGCAACCCCTCCCAGCTTGGTGTCGTCTGCAAACTTAATAAGTGTACTGTCTATACCATTATCTAAATCATTGATAAAGATATTGAACAGAACCGATCCCTGCGTGGCCCCACTCATTATGTCCTTCAAGCATGACTGTGAACTACTGAAAACTACTCTCTGCAGTCGGCTTTCCAACTAGTTTTGCACCCACCTTATAGTAGCTCCATCTAGGTTGCATTTCCCTAGTTTGTTTATGAGAAGGTCATGTGAAACAGTATGAAAAGCTTTACTAAGTCAAGATATACCACGTCTACCGTTTCCCCCCTATCAACAAGGCTTCCTCCTGAGAAGGAACACTTCTCACAATGTTGTTTAATTCGGGCAACCAGGCCTTGCATTTATTTGTAGCACTGTCTGCATTTTGCACGCATACCTGTCTTAGCCAGAGATAGAGGAACTTCATTAAAATATTCCCAAACTGGGTCTCTTTTACGGCCTGCTGCCATTATAGGTTTTTCCTTCTAGTGAGAGAATGGTATGGTAGATCTCGAATCAATGAAGGCTACACTCAGAAAGACCTCAAGACTACTGGAGTATGCTGCGCAAACAGTTTCACTTTTGTTTCTACTGCCTGTCCCTCCCTTCTCACATTTATCTCCAGACTTCTCCTTGTCCAGATCTGTTCCGCCCCGAACAATCTTCTATTCATTGAACTTTTTGAAACTTTGCACTTTTAGAGAGAGGTAAGGGATTGACTCTGTGTACACAAATTTGCAGAGGGACAATAGAGTTGAGGTCTGTTATTTCTCACCTTTATATATTATTTATTCATTTATTTTAAAACATACTCTCATACTAAAGTTTTCATTTAAAATCTTATCTACATCCTCCTCCCATCTCTTCATCATCTCATAATTCTCCATAATTAATGTTCTTTTCCTATCCCAAATTTCTGTCCTCTATCCTCATCATTACAGATTTTTTAAAACATGGTGGCCAGAATTTCTACTTTTTCTTTGCTGGTGCTTATTATATCATGACTTGTAAATGCATGGCTTGGTATCATGTAGGTCTTACTCTATATTCCATTTATTTTCCTAAGTTGTTTATATACCTGTACAGCAAATGCAGCTGGGAAAATTACAGATTTTGAGGTCAGCAACCTTTCAGAAGCGGTGTGCCGAGTCTTCATTTATTCACTCTAATTTAAGGTTTCACGTGCCAGTAATACATTTTAACGTTTTTAGAAGGTCTCTTTCTATAAGTCTTTAGTATATAACTAAACTATTGTTGTCTGTAAAGTAAATAAGGTTTTTAAAATGTTTAAGAAGCTTCATTTAAAATTAAATTAAAATGCAGAGCCCCCTGGATGGTTGGCCACGACCCGGGCAGTGTGAGTGCCACTGAAAATCAGCTCATGTTGCCTACCCCTGCTCTACAGTATTGGCATCTTTATTGACTTTCCTGCAATATGTTCTCCAGATATCTCTTTTTGCCCTTTTTATAGTCCTTTGTGCAACTGTCTTTTTTTCATTTTTTAAAAATATTTCATTAAATCCTTGCTAGGTAAGGAATTTTTTGCTGTCTTATATGCCTTATTCCTTTCCCTGATTACCACCTCACATTCCTTATTCCACCATGGTACCCTTTGCCTATCTCTGAGTGATGTTGGTATCCTAGGAATAGCTAGGCTGGCTGCATTTATGATTCCCTTAGTAGCATTATGACAGAATTCCTCAATATCGTCATTTACACGTTGCTCATTCACATATTCCACACTTTCATTTCTAACGAGCTTCCAATTGCTTTTCTTAGATTCCAAGTAGAGATATTATCCTCATCTTTGATATTTCCTTTTCCTTGATATGTAATTAATGTCAGGATGTGGTCACTACCCATTCCCTCTTCTCTGTAATTTTCCCAGCTGCATTTACTTGCTATGGTACTAGAAGCTATTCCCAGAGCCAAGCATGTGACACTTCTGTCAGCTATATTGAACCTGGCCAGGGTTCTATCATTTAATATTACTAACTTACTCTCTTCAAAGAATTGCTCTAAACCAGTGGTAGTCAATGGGCCGAATCCGAACCACCAGACGTTTTGAACGGACCCCAAAATCTTTTTATTTACTTATTATGATGATGATTGTTATGTTTGTATTTATTTTCTCTGGAGTCTGGACCTTGACTAGACCTTGACCAAGAAATTTGGACCTTGACAAAAAATAATTGACTACCCCTACTCTAAACATTTTCCATTTTTATCATTTTTCTTACTTTCCCACAATCTGTTGTAACTATTCAGATCAGCACAGATAATGAATGGGCATGTGACATCTGTAATTAATTCTTTCAGGTCCATCCCCTCTAGTTTCTTGCATGGGTTATAAATATTATAAAGTCTTAAAGATGCAAGAATTGTTTTGCATCAGTATCTCAGTAACATTATATTTGATATTTAGCTTTTTAATCTCTACTTCAAGATAGGTTTCAGAGGAACAGCCGTGTTAGTCTGTATTCGCAAAAAGAAAAGGAGTACTTGTGGCACCTTAGAGACTAACCAATTTATTTGAGCATGAGCTTTCGTGAGCTACAGCTCACTTCATCAGATGTTTACCGTGGAAACTGCAGCAGACTTTATATACACACAGAAATCATGAAACAATACCTCCTCCCACCCCACTGTCCTGCTGGTAATAGCTTATCTAAAGTGATCAACAGGTGGGCCATTTCCAGCACAAATCCAGGTTTTCTCACCCTCCACCCCCCCACACAAATTCACTCTCCTGCTGGTGCTAGCCCATCCAAAGTGACAACTCTTTACATAATCAAGTCGGGCTATTTCCTGCATAGATCAAGGTTTTCTCACATCCCCCCCACCCCCATACACACACAAACTCACTCTCCTGCTGGTAATAGCTCATCTAAACTGACCATTCTCCAGGTTTAAATCCAAGTTAAACCAGAACATCTGGGGGGGGGGGGTAGGAAAAAGCAAGAGGAAACAGGCTACCTTGCATAATGACTTAGCCACTCCCAGTCTCTATTTAAGCCTAAATTAATAGTATCCAATTTGCAAATGAATTCCAATTCAGCAGTTTCTCGCTGGAGTCTGGATTTGAAGTTTTTTTGTTTTAAGATAGCGACCTTCATGTCTGTGATTGCGTGACCAGAGAGATTGAAGTGTTCTCCGACTGGTTTATGAATGTTATAATTCTTGACATCTGATTTGTGTCCATTTATTCTTTTACGTAGAGACTGTCCAGTTTGACCAATGTACATGGCAGAGGGGCATTGCTGACACATGATGGCATAGATCACATTGGTGGATGTGCAGGTGAACGAGCCTCTGATAGTGTGGCTGATGTTATTAGGCCCTGTGATGGTGTCCCCTGAATAGATATGTGGGCACAATTGGCAACGGGCTTTGTTGCAAGGATAAGTTCCTGGGTTAGTGGTTCTGTTGTGTGGTATGTGGTTGTTGGTGAGTATTTGCTTCAGGTTGCGGGGCTGTCTGTAGGCAAGGACTGGCCTGTCTCCCAAGACTTGTGAGAGTGTTGGGTCATCCTTTAGGATAGGTTGTAGATCCTTAATAATGCGTTGGAGGGGTTTTAGTTGGGGGCTGAAGGTGACGGCTAGTGGCGTTCTGTTATTTTCTTTGTTAGGCCTGTCCTGTAGTAGGTAACTTCTGGGAACTCTTCTGGCTCTATCAATCTGTTTCTTTACTTCTGCAGGTGGGTATTGTAGTTGTAAGAAAGCTTGACAGAGATCTTGTAGGTGTTTGTCTCTGTCTGAGGGGTTGGAGCAAATGCGGTTGTATCGCAGAGCTTGGCTGTAGACGATGGATCGCGTGGTGTGGTCAGGGTGAAAGCTGGAGGCATGCAGGTAGGAATAGCGGTCAGTAGGTTTACGGTATAGGGTGGTGTTTATGTGGCCATTGTTTATTAGCACTGTAGTGTCCAGGAAGTGGATCTCTTGTGTGGACTGGACCAGGCTGAGGTTGGTGGTGGGATGGAAATTGTTGAAATCATGGTGGAATTCCTCAAGGGCTTCTTTTCCATGGGTCCAGATGATGAAGATGTCATCAATATAGCGCAAGTAGAGTAGGGGCTTTAGGGGACGAGAGCTGAGGAAGCGTTGTTCTAAATCAGCCATAAAAATGTTGGCATACTGTGGGGCCATGCGGGTACCCATAGCAGTGCCGCTGATCTGAAGGTATACATTGTCCCCAAATGTGAAATAGTTATGGGTAAGGACAAAGTCACAAAGTTCAGCCACCAGGTTAGCCGTGACATTATCGGGGATAGTGTTCTTGACGGCTTGTAGTCCATCTTTGTGTGGAATGTTGGTGTAGAGGGCTTCTACATCCATAGTAGCCAGGATGGTGTTATCAGGAAGATCACCGATGGATTGAAGTTTCCTCAGGAAGTCAGTGGTGTCTCGAAGGTAGCTGGGAGTGCTGGTAGCGTAGGGCCTGAGGAGGGAGTCTACATAGCCAGACAATCCTGCTGTCAGGGTGCCAATGCCTGAGATGATGGGGCGCCCAGGATTTCCAGGTTTATGGATCTTGGGTAGTAGATAGAATATCCCAGGTCGGGGTTCCAGGGGTGTGTCTGTGCGGATTTGATCTTGTGCTTTTTCAGGAAGTTTCTTGAGCAAATGCTGTAGTTGCTTTTGGTAACTCTCAGTGGGATCATAGGGTAATGGCTTGTAGAAACTCGTGTTGGAGAGCTGCCGAGCAGCCTCTTGTTCATATTCCGACCTATTCATGATGACAACAGCACCTCCTTTGTCAGCCTTTTTGATTATGATGTCAGAGTTGTTTCTGAGGCTGTGGATGGCATTGCGTTCCGCATGGCTGAGGTTATGGGGCAAGTGATGCTGCTTTTCCACAATTTCAGCATCAAAAAAGCAGCATCACTTGCCCCATAACCTCAGCCATGCGGAACGCAATGCCATCCACAGCCTCAGAAACAACTCTGACATCATAATCAAAAAGGCTGACAAAGGAGGTGCTGTTGTCATCATGAATAGGTCGGAATATGAACAAGAGGCTGCTCGGCAGCTCTCCAACACGAGTTTCTACAAGCCATTACCCTATGATCCCACTGAGAGTTACCAAAAGCAACTACAGCATTTGCTCAAGAAACTTCCTGAAAAAGCACAAGATCAAATCCGCACAGACACACCCCTGGAACCCCGACCTGGGATATTCTATCTACTACCCAAGATCCATAAACCTGGAAATCCTGGGCGCCCCATCATCTCAGGCATTGGCACCCTGACAGCAGGATTGTCTGGCTATGTAGACTCCCTCCTCAGGCCCTACGCTACCAGCACTCCCAGCTACCTTCGAGACACCACTGACTTCCTGAGGAAACTTCAATCCATCGGTGATCTTCCTGATAACACCATCCTGGCTACTATGGATGTAGAAGCCCTCTACACCAACATTCCACACAAAGATGGACTACAAGCCGTCAAGAACACTATCCCCGATAATGTCACGGCTAACCTGGTGGCTGAACTTTGTGACTTTGTCCTTACCCATAACTATTTCACATTTGGGGACAATGTATACCTTCAGATCAGCGGCACTGCTATGGGTACCCGCATGGCCCCACAGTATGCCAACATTTTTATGGCTGATTTAGAACAACGCTTCCTCAGCTCTCGTCCCCTAAAGCCCCTACTCTACTTGCGCTATATTGATGACATCTTCATCATCTGGACCCATGGAAAAGAAGCCCTTGAGGAATTCCACCATGATTTCAACAATTTCCATCCCACCACCAACCTCAGCCTGGTCCAGTCCACACAAGAGATCCACTTCCTGGACACTACAGTGCTAATAAACAATGGCCACATAAACACCACCCTATACCGTAAACCTACTGACCGCTATTCCTACCTGCATGCCTCCAGCTTTCACCCTGACCACACCACGCGATCCATCGTCTACAGCCAAGCTCTGCGATACAACCGCATTTGCTCCAACCCCTCAGACAGAGACAAACACCTACAAGATCTCTGTCAAGCTTTCTTACAACTACAATACCCACCTGCAGAAGTAAAGAAACAGATTGATAGAGCCAGAAGAGTTCCCAGAAGTTACCTACTACAGGACAGGCCTAACAAAGAAAATAACAGAACGCCACTAGCCGTCACCTTCAGCCCCCAACTAAAACCCCTCCAACGCATTATTAAGGATCTACAACCTATCCTAAAGGATGACCCAACACTCTCACAAGTCTTGGGAGACAGGCCAGTCCTTGCCTACAGACAGCCCCGCAACCTGAAGCAAATACTCACCAACAACCACATACCACACAACAGAACCACTAACCCAGGAACTTATCCTTGCAACAAAGCCCGTTGCCAATTGTGCCCACATATCTATTCAGGGGACACCATCACAGGGCCTAATAACATCAGCCACACTATCAGAGGCTCGTTCACCTGCACATCCACCAATGTGATCTATGCCATCATGTGTCAGCAATGCCCCTCTGCCATGTACATTGGTCAAACTGGACAGTCTCTACGTAAAAGAATAAATGGACACAAATCAGATGTCAAGAATTATAACATTCATAAACCAGTCGGAGAACACTTCAATCTCTCTGGTCACGCAATCACAGACATGAAGGTCGCTATCTTAAAACAAAAAAACTTCAAATCCAGACTCCAGCGAGAAACTGCTGAATTGGAATTCATTTGCAAATTGGATACTATTAATTTAGGCTTAAATAGAGACTGGGAGTGGCTAAGTCATTATGCAAGGTAGCCTGTTTCCTCTTGCTTTTTCCTACCCCCCCCCCCCAGATGTTCTGGTTTAACTTGGATTTAAACCTGGAGAATGGTCAGTTTAGATGAGCTATTACCAGCAGGAGAGTGAGTTTGTGTGTGTATGGGGGTGGGGGGGATGTGAGAAAACCTTGATCTATGCAGGAAATAGCCCGACTTGATTATGTAAAGAGTTGTCACTTTGGATGGGCTAGCACCAGCAGGAGAGTGAATTTGTGTGGGGGGGTGGAGGGTGAGAAAACCTGGATTTGTGCTGGAAATGGCCCACCTGTTGATCACTTTAGATAAGCTATTACCAGCAGGACAGTGGGGTGGGAGGAGGTATTGTTTCATGATTTCTGTGTGTATATAAAGTCTGCTGCAGTTTCCACGGTAAACATCTGATGAAGTGAGCTGTAGCTCACGAAAGCTCATGCTCAAATAAATTGGTTAGTCTCTAAGGTGCCACAAGTACTCCTTTTCTTTTTACTTCAAGATAGTTCAGGGTTCTCCTTCATGAAGATGCAGACACCTCATCCTTTCCTGTTTCTTTACACCACATGGTGGGATTTTATAATCTAGTTTTCCTGTTAGCCAAGTCTCTTGTACGCATATTATCTCATGCTTTGTCTTCATATCAATAATATTTTTCATTTAATAATTTCATTTAATAATTCCTGTCCATACGCTATTAGGCTATGGGCATTCCAACTGAAAATAGTCACCACCATTCTTTAACCTTCAACAGAGCCAGTTATCTCATCATAGAAGGCAATCCATTTGGTCAGGTGTGACTTGCCCTTGGTGAATCCATGTTGACTGTTCCCCATCACCTTGGGTAGTCAAATAAATCTGTGCAAAGTGGCTGTGAAATGCTCCCAAAACACAATTGTAGCACTTGGGCACAGAGTTAAATGACTGCACACGGTACAGTGCAGGGAGGCCCTGAAACTATAGATCCAAAATCATTCACATACTGTTTTTTTTACACAAATAGCTTGTGAACGATTCATCCTGAATATTCAGTATTCAGTGTTTGTTAGTTAGCCTAGTTTTGGCTTTAAGAAGGGCTAGGTGAGAGGGACAGGGCATAGTTTGGGATATTGTGGGGTAATTACTGTTTGTATTTGAAGATAGGTAGGAATGAGACCATGTCTACACTACCACTTATGTTGGCAAAACTTATGTTGCTCAGAGGTGTGAAAAAACCTCCCCCCTAGCAACATAAGTTTTGCTGGCTTAAGCAGTTGAGGGAGGGTTGTGGGTCTGTCACTAGGGGTGCACAGCACTATATTGGTGGGAGGTGATTTAATCATGTCAGCGGGAGAGCTCTCTACCACCAGCATAGAGCAGCTACCCAAGAGATCTTATAGCAGCGCATCTGCATCGGTACAGCCATGCCATTGTAAGCTCTCTAGTGTAGACATAGCCTAATGTATTTATTTCTGATTCATGATTTTATGTAATGGCAAGGCACATTAAGCCATCTTGGAGGATGCTTAGTGTTATATCTAAATCTAAATTAATTGTTTTTAACAGTGACTGATCAGTGCAGTATGAATTTCAAATTTAGAACATTACAATTGACTATAGAACTGAAAAATTGCTTTTAGCAAACACTGAAGGATACTTGTCATAACATTTGGTTTGCAGTGAGTATTTGCACTACTAAAGCTTGAATGCTTTAAAATGAAAGGCTCATGGGAAGAGATAATTGTTTTAATCCAAATGAATATTTGTGGAAGATTTTTCCACTGTTTGGTCAGTTCTAGTTTTTATTGTGAAATGTGGAACATTAATACACAGAAATACTGCAGAGTTTTTGAAGAGGTATGAGGACATCTAGTGGTTGATGTCCCTAAGTACATGCTGAGATCTCCCTGTGGGATGTATCTCTCCAGAAAGAGGAAATATGCAGAAATGATGACACTATTTGAGTTTTTAAAGCAAATATATCTGAAGATGCCAAAAGCTAAAATTGTTCATGCTATTTCAAAATCTGAAACTCATTAAACACTCATTGATTCTCAGAATGGGCTTCTTGATCAGTGACATGGCCCATTCCTATTGTGAAACATGTCTGAAAAGATGAAGGCTATCAGTTTTACACCTAGCACATCGGTGATTAAAAAATGGGTGTGTGCATGGGCCTGACTGTATTCAGAAAAGTATCTTTTCTACCAATACGGGTTGTTAGGAGGAGGAATGACATTTTCTTTTACCTTTGAAATAGCTAGGCCTTGAGCACTTGTGCCCCAGAATGCGCTCTTCCTACAGACTATGTGAGATTTGAATTTGTAAATACCAGGGCCCATCTGAAAGTGAACCAGGGCTGTTGGTTCCCTTCTAATGTCATCTGAAAGGTAGAGGGGGAAGGTTCTTCTCTCTCTGCTCAACTTTGAGGTGGTATCAGAGGAGACCACTGCGCAAGTTTGGCAGATTTTCTGTGCAGCTCCTTGGTATTTCCAGATGTTCTGTGATCTGGATGGAGCACAAATTTGATTGATTGATTCAAATATTTTTTGAATATATGCTACAAAGATAAACTCACAGGCACCCACCCCTGGTGACAGACCCACTACCTTCCCTCAATTATCAAATCCTTACAGTAATCTGTCGATGTCTGCTCAGGAACTCCTACAACCCTAACCAGCACAGCATCTAGTAACTGTAGGGAGTGGATACTTTTGGATACACTACCTGATTTTTCAAATTGGAAAATAACAGCAGTATGAAGTCTCAGAATGACCTCCAAATCATCATGAATAACAGGGCAGAGGGATGGCAATGTTATGTACAATGCTCGTACACTCTCCTTTCTTCTGCACCTCAGCTTAAGTCTTTGCTGAAGCTCAATGTTTTCCCTTTTCAGATTTTTCAGAAAGTATGACACAGAATTACCCTCTGGGCTATGTACATAAAATGCTGATTCGTAGGTGTTAGTACTTCCCAGTCAACTCCAAAGAGAGACTAAAATACAGTTTCTTAGTAAAACAAATATGTAACACACAGAAAACATATAGTTGAGATACTGCGAATAACTTTTAAACAAAAGCTTCTAAGCAATATATCTCCTGGTATTCCTTATGCAGACTTTGCCCACGTTGTTTCTGTTACATATATTTAACTATAAGGCTCCAATCTAACACTTACAGCCCTACATTGCTATGATTCTCTGTGGATTACAAGTACAAGCTTCATTGTGTGGCATGAGAGCACTATATCCCAATATCAGACAAGGAAGTCACTGAATTCTCTCTGTGGTAATGAAGAAGCAAAGGTAAGATCCTGAACACCACTCCCCCCAGCACCCTCCAATCACAAGCTCCTTTGTGCTGGGTAAAAGTGCTGGGGTGGTGTACATGGGCACGAAAAGCCCTGTAACTGTCTGGGGGAAGATTCCTCCAGCTCAGTCCTGGTAGACGACATTGTAAAGTTGTCTTCTGGGAATCTCTCACAAGCCCTAGGAGATGGGGTGTGGCTATGGGCAAAATAGGCTTGTCAGGAATGGGGCCAGAGCACACAGTGCTCCAGAGATCCAGGCAGTGCTATGGCCCACAGTGGAATCTGATGCCCCTGTTGAAACTTAGGACATCCTCAGCTTCCCCTTGGGGTGGTAGAAACAGAACATGTGACAGTGTGTATTTTATTCCACCACTCGGTACTATGGTGGCCCTAACACATGAGAGCGTGTGCGGTGCAGCCCACTGCACATATTTCTATGCCTTGTCCATAATGTGAATCTCATCTCTGTAGACACTGCTGCTACTTGACTCATTTGGATTCAAATCAATGTCCATAAAAGCTTTGGGGCAGGGAACCATCTTTTCTTTCACGTTCGTACAGTGGCCAACACAACCATAGCACAGATCTTGATCAGTGTGTCCGTGTGCCATTGCAGTGCTGATAATAATCAGGAATAATAATAATAACAAACAAGCATAAAACACAACACAGGCAAGTCACCCAATTTCCTCTTGGACTAAGGCACTTCCACTTCCATAACGTGTAGCAGTAACGCTATTAGAAAGACTATAGACAGAACAATAACAGGAGTGTGACAGTACAAAAAGGCTTTAGCTCATGTAGGTGAATGGTGATCCCTGCTGTTCCTCACCAGGAAGGAGTTGCAAAGAGACACCAGAACTGAATGGAAATCTGCAGTTTAATGTGGGATGCAGTATTTTAATGGCATATTCCATCCTTGCAAAATTAGAGTTGCTCACTCACTTAGGAAAGTACTTCCTTTTTCAACATGAGCTCAGTAACGCCCCCAGCCATGGAATGGCTTTCCCCCTTCTCTGTATATTTTTTCTGGCGTTTGCATGACCATTTCTGAATATGTTGAGGCACACTGTTCAGCTGGGTGTGCAGTCCAGTGGCATGCCCTCTTCCCCCTAGAAATGTCATTTGATGGAGTGGGTGTATAAACACCACACTGGTTAATCAGGGTTAACAGGAGCCTGAGCCCAGTTAGGCCATAGTGTGGCACCTGGAGGGGTGTTAGGCATTACTGGTGATCAAACCCAACTGGGTCTTCATGAAAGAAGAAGCACAAGGCAGTGGAAAAAGGGGTAGGGAAGAAACCTGTGTGAGAGAGGCTTGATTTCAGAGCTAGTGGGTCCTGAGCTCGAAAGAAGTCTGGGAGGCTAGGGGCTGCAAAGTCTAGGATGATAGGCATGTTTTCTTTAGTTGTGAGGAGCTAGAGGCAATGAAGCACAAAAGGCAGTAATAGTAAAGCTTAAGGGGTGCTTGGATTGAAGTTTGGGGGACTGTGGAGAGGCGCTGTAGGAAGGGTAGGCTCCTGTGGCGGCCCCTGAGGAGGGAGTTTCCAGGGAGGAAGCTCTGTGAGGCAGATCTCTGAAATAAAAGCAAGAAGGAATTTTGCAGGCATCAGGCTGAGTCCCAGTAGGAAACCCTGCAGAAGGAGGCTGTGGGCACTTGAGAGTTCTTTGAATGGTCTACACTGAAGATCCTGGCTGAGGATCTATGGGTCCTAATAACCCCTAGCCAGAGAAGCGGAAGACACTGGAACTTCAAGCATTGTTTTATGTAAACTTGGGAGTGGAGTACCCTGAAAGGTGTGTGGAACTAAAACATGACCTGGCTGGACTCTGGAGGGCTGAGTCATGAGAAGAAGTGACTCATCACAGAACTAGCACAACTGTTGGCAAGGGGTGCTGGAGACGAAGGTGCTGCTACACCCTACCCAACCATGAGGGCATGCATCTGCAGTAAGCCCAGTCTTCTACACATCACGAATCAAACACTGGTGGTAACTAGAGAACATCTGAAATTCGGGGGTTAAAATGCAGTTGCTGACACACTGAGCTCCAACATTGTTAGTGGCTGCAGCTATAATCTCTTAATGTGGATTTAATTTGTCAAGTGATAAGGCGATTCAGCCATCCCAATGATAAACCACCAAAATAATCACAGTCGCATCAGCAGTATTTCTGTTTTAAATTAGAGAAGCTAGTCTCCAGGTCTTGCCAAGAAAACAAAGAGCTTCTGGGGGTAGGTGCTGACCACTGACCTTGCTATGCTTAATCTGTTGACATTTGGCTTCCCCATTGAAGAGATTTCTAGGATGCTGTATGTAGGGATTACATTATAGGTCCCGCATCATTTAAAATGAAGACTGGAGACCTTAGTGTGGAGGACTGGGTTGCTCAGAAAAGTTAGTGGAACACAGAGACTTTAATCTCTCACCTGTTGGTCTGAGGCCAGGCCAGGCCAGTGGTGGTGAAAAGCCATCCCTCATGATGGCCATTTGCTGCCCCTGACTGTATGTGACCTGAATTTCCAGGCTGGAAGGATTACTTCTTAGTGGACAGATGTCCGCACCATAGTTGGTACAAATTGGTCCTCCTTGCTGTCATCCTGAGATTAAAGGACACGGGCTGTGAGATACCGAGACTGAAACCTCCTTTTAGACACTATTACTGCATTGAATTACCTATTTGGGGGGCAAGAGTGGTTGTCTCACTTTTTCTTGTGTAAGCAGTGTCAGGATGAGCTCCGCCCTGACATCTGGTGGTGAGGTGTGGTAAGTTGTGGAAAAGAACTTCAGGGGCTGATCTCATTTGCATAGGCGCACCCACCTTGCCTAGAATGAGGCCATAGCTGCCCAAATGGTCACTTTGGCTGCTGTGGGATCCCCAGTGTCTCTGTTATTGGGGCAGGAAGAATAAATTGTTATTACCCTGATTATGGGAACTGTGCTTGGAACTGTACTTGGCCTTTTGTTATGATGGAGGGACTCACCATCAACTAAGTAGCACTCGCTAGGCAAGGGTCATGGGTTCCAAAACTGTGTGAATTGGGAGAGGCTGGGGACAAGTATTAATACTTGGTGGTATGGGCCTGTTGGTGAGGGCCTTATGTGTTAATTGCACTTCCTCCTCTCTCTACTGTGGAATATCAGGGCTAATTTTGATTTCATTAGAAGTCTAGTTACAGGCTGCTGAGCTCACTTTAGGCTAATAGTGCACAAGCACTGAGGCTCCCCTATTACAAGCTGAATTCACCAAAGAGCTGAACTGACTAAGAGCTGAAATCACTGAGCGTTGTGTTGAGTAGTGGGGGAGCCTGAAGATATATTGTGGAGCAGTTTGCGGGACGGCTGGAGTGCCTTGTGGACAGGCTGGTGGAGCAGTTCATAGGATGGCGGGAGCTGCTGGTGGGATGCGGAGCAGTTTGTGGGACGGCAGGAGCTGCTTGTGGGTCGCAGAGCGGAGCTGAGCGAAGCAGTTCGTGGGGCGGCTGGTGGAGCGGAGCGGAGCCCTATGGAGCTGTGGGGCGGTCAGCTTCAGATCGTGTAAGGTGCCTCTTACCCCCGCCCCCATCTCCACCCAGGTTGGGAGGTAAAGCTCTGCAGATAAACTTTCGAACTCTGGGGCTGCCCTGACAAGGGACAGAGACTTTTGGGTCATTGGACTTTTGGGACTTTGGGTGATTTGGGGATGCTGGACTCAAGAACCAAAGGGGAAGGGCATGCCCCCATTTGCTTGGGGTGGGTTTTTTTTTTTTGCTCATGGGTTGTGTTATGAATCCTGTTGGTGGTGTTTCCCCCAACATAATGCCACATTGTTTCTCTCTGTTATTAAAAGGCTTTTTGCTACACTCAGACTAAGTGCTTGCGAGAGGAGAAGTATTGCCTCTTGGAGGCGCCCAGCAGGGGTGGTATATATTTGTCCCAGGTCACTGGGTGGGGGCTCGAGCCGGTTTGCAGTGTGTTATTGGAATGGATCCCCTAGATATTGAACCCGGCCCTTGTTGTTGCCAACTCTGATGGGCAGAAGGGTTACACTTGTACCCTGGCATCTTCAGCTGCTGTCTTTCCAGCTGAGAATTGAGCTAGGAAGTAGAATTCCCAGAACTGGTGGGCTAATGACATAGAAGTAAGTAACACTGATCATTCTCTTTCACACACGTAATTATCTTTTTCCTGGGAAACTACAGCAGTTTGGCTTGTTTTTGCTAGAGGAATCGGATTAAACTTAGACTGTAAACTTTCTCTCTAATAGAGAATTGAAAGTAGTTGAGTTCTCACTCTCCATGTCTCCCATTGTTCATTGTTGTTCAGACCCACTCTTGTCTATTACAGAGTAGGTGATTAATTGCATTCGTTTCTGCTTCACAGAAGCCCAAGTTCGTCACTACTCCTGAATTTCACAGAAAGCTCAGTGGAAACAGCAGCACTGAAACCTTTGTCTGTCTAGCAGCAAGAGGGTTAACTCAATGATTCAGCAATCTGAGGTTTGCATGGCAACAATAATTAGGGAGGCTATTAAACAGTAACTACTAAAGTTAGCTTTGAATCTCCAGGACCAGATAACTGCATCTCACAGTTCTTTGGCCAGTTCTTTAAAAACATTTAGCTATTGAGGGTGAAATTTAACACATCTCAAATACTGAGGAGGTTCCAGAAGACTGGAAAAAAGCTAATGTATCAATATTTAAAAAGAAGAATAACTGGAATGACCCAAGTATTTATAACCAGTTGGCTTGACATTGATTCTGGGGAAAATCATTGAATGGCTGATATGGGAATGCCACCAATAAAGAATGTAAGGATTGTAACATAATTATTGCCAGTCAGTAGGATTTTATGGAGAATAGGTCTTATCAGACAATCTCTATTATTTTTGGAGGATATTGCTGGTTTGGCTGACTTAACATTAGATTTCTCTAAGGCATTTGTCTCCCCAGTTCCTCACCTAGAATGGGGCACCACTGCTCACAAGTGCCCTGGAGACTTGTCTTCAGTCTGTTTAATCAGTTCCTCTGGCTCAGCTCCCTGAATTGCTGCAGAAAGAAGATGGCTAGGCTAGATTCATAGCCTTCAGAAGGTACATCATCCTGCAGCCAGGGTGTGATTAACAGGTCACAGAGACGTACTCTCAATGGCTGTGGTCCATCTAGCTCACTAAAAACAGAAGTGAGGACATGGCAGCATGGACTGCATGAGTGTAACCCTTCCTCCAGGTGGTGCCAGCAGCAACCAGGGCTGGGTTCAATATCTAGGGGTTCCTTTCCATCCATACAGCATAGAACCGACTCGAGCCCCCACCCAGTAACCTGGGAAAATTACACACCACCCCGGGCACCTCTGAGAGGCCATACTTCCCCACTCGCAAGCACAGTCTGAGTGTAGAAAAGAAACTTTTAATAAAAGGAGGGAAGTGATTAAAAGTGTTAATTTGGGAAAACACAGCAAACAGGATTCATAAACAGAAACCATGAGCAAAAGACCTACCCCCACGTAAGTTGGGCATTGTCCTTTTCCCCTCAGATTCTTAAGTCCAGCAACGTAAAAGTCCCTTTAACGTGCCCATCCCTTCACTGCAACCCATTCTCAGTTGCTATCCTTGGTCAGTGCAGATTCAGAGTTCACCTCCCACCCTGGGTAAAAGTACTGAGGCACCTTACTCGCTCCATGGCCTCTCTCTGCCAGCCACCCTACTGGTCGTTCACTGCGCCTCTCCGCCAGCCGCTCGCTGAGCCACCTGGCCACCCCACCAGTTGCTCACTGTGCCACCTGGCTGCCCTGCCAGCCACTTACTCTGCTTGCTGCCTCACCATCTGCTCATTCACCAGCCAACTGTCAGTCACCTGCCTCGACCTCTGCACATCAGTCTCTTAGTGATTTTCAGCTCTTTCCAGGCTGGGCAGAAACACTGCCCCATCACAACTGACTTTTAGCTCTGATTGAACATTTTAAAATAACAAAAAGGCTCCTAATGAAGCCCATTTAGTTCTTTCTTTAAAGAGTGGGAAGGAACAAGTTAAACCAGTCCAGGAAGAACCCTTGGTGAAGTTGTGCTACCTCCTAGCTGTGCTACACTTGTCCCCTCTCCTTCCAATCTTAATGCTTCATAGAGGGTCTGGGTTTTTGGAAATCTTTCCTTGGTATCTGAAGCTACTTTGAGCTCAGATACTATGGTGATGACAGGTTTCAGAGCAGCAGCCGTGTTAGTCTGTATTCGCAAAAAGAAAAGGAGTACTTGTGGCACCTTAGAGACTAACCAATTTATTTGAGCATAAGCTTTCGTGAGCTACAGCTCACTTCATCGGATGCATACTGTGGAAACTGCATTTGTGGAAACTGGATTTGTGCTGGAAATGGCCCACCTTGATTATCATACACATTGTAAAGAGAGTGGTCACTTTAGATAAGCTATTACCAGCAGGAGAGTGGGGTGGGAGGAGGTATTGTTTCATGGTCTCTGTGTATATAAATCTCTCCACTGTATTTTCCACGATATGCATCCGATGAAGTGAGCTGTAGCTCACGAAAGCTCATGCTCAAATAACTTGGTTAGTCTCTAAGGTGCCACAAGTACTCCTTTTCTTTTTATGGTGATGAGTGCATAATAAATACATAGATTAAGATGTAAAGCTGTCCAGAGTGCATAGCTGCTTGCCCAACATCTTACAGTGAGCTGACCACATTCCAACTGCTCTGTACCCTGACCCCAGCCACAAATTGTCACTTTTCACAATCTGCACCAACTGGGAAGCAACTCTGCCTGTTCTGTGTGACAAAGTTGTGTTTAATTTAAAGGTTCATCTCTACTGCACGCTGCTTTCAGCAGTAGGTCTAGGTAGCAGTGTAGCTGGTGAGGCTTGGCTTAGAGAAGTAAAGGAAGTGTTGGGGGGGGGGGTATATGAGCATGTACCCTGCATGTCTCTATTTGCCCAAGCTGTGCCTCACCAACTACTCTGCTAATTTTAACGGTGTAGTGTCTTGCTGACTGTCCACCTGCTGGAGCCTTTCCCTGCAAAGGGGGAAGGCAGCTGGGAAAGGCTGAGCAGTGAAAAGCAGGCTGTGCCCATTCTGATTCATAGCTGTACCTGTCAGTGACTGGCTCTGGCAGAGAGGGGGCAGTGGGAAAGGTTCGGCTCCCTTGCTGCCTCCCTTGTGCAGCATGTCAGTGAAAGGCTCTGGCAGTGTGGAAGCAGCCTGCTTTTCATCGTGATATGTAGCTACATGGACGCTACGCACTGCTGCCAATGGTGTAGAGTGCAGATGTAGCCTAATATCTAACATGATTCTAGTACTACCCATTGCAAAGGCTCTTTCAGTACTGTAGAAACTACAGGGATTTCTTTACTAATACTTTAATATAGCTGAGTGGCTGCTGCAAGCCATCCCAGATTCCGTGTAAGTAATCCCACACACCAGGGGAATGAAGGGGAAATGAAGAATTCTGCCTGGTGTCTTCGGCCCTCCTGGGTTGGGTACAACTCTTTTTAGGAGGCCAACAGGTGTTGCAATGGTAGTGTGCAAAAGTGTGGTCCTATGCTGCAGGTCTGGCATGAGAGAGAGAGAGGTGAGTATTTCTATCTGAATCTCTGTGAATGGCTTCCGGCTCAAGGTCTCCACAGTATAGTAAGAAATACTACTTTTTTTTCTTAAAGATGGAGAGACTGGGAGCATGCACAGGATGCACAAGCAGAGTTGACCTTAAGATTTATCGCACCCCAAACAGGATCTTGGACTTGGTATATGGAGTCTGCAGTTCCAGGCATATGGTAGATGTTTAATGCCGGTTTGACGCTATAAATGCTTGTGCTAAAATTTACATTTGTCTATTGACCACCTTCACTTGTTTATTGAAGACCACTTCAATTTAATTTGTCCAAATGACTAAGTTCTTGACTGCTGAGCCTCAAGCTGTTCCTTTTTGTGCTTCTTAGGACTCTTCCTATGCACCAGAACATGAGGGGATGCTATTAGATACATGTAAGTGTAGATTCACTCAATGATCCACTTCTAGGATTTCATTTTCTATGGGTTTCCAATGTGATTATTCCCTGTGGGGCAGAAAATGCACTTACTAGAGAGGAACCACTGCCTGCTTGTCTAACTAGGGGTGCTGGAATAAAGGTTGCTGTAACATAAAATCACTCAAGGATGTTGCAGAACTTCTCTCAAGTGTACTGTAATTCTGGTCAACACCTTAAAATGGATCCCAAGGGCCCAGATAATGGTGTCTTTTGATAGTGTGATGAATGTTCAAATATCTCCTAAAATTGAGAGCCTGGCCAATAGATCTTATGGTATTTTTCACAGGAAACTGGGTGTTAGCCTAATTAACCTGCTGAAATTCCAGTTTGAGGAATTGCATTTTGCCAACCTAAATTCCCTCTTCCAGATTAAACTGTGCTATGCAGTGCTGATATGTGGCAGTTAAACTACCATGTTCTTCCCCAAGGGTGGCTACATTTCACTCGTGGGGATAAGGATTCCTATGTACGCACACTGTGCAGAATGAGTAAAGTCTGTACTGTTCTTTTGGCTCCACATCTGTGGAATAACTTTTATAAAAAAATGGCTATTAAAGGGAGATATGATAGTGTATAAAATCATGAATGGTGTAGAGAAAGTGCATAAGGAAGTGTTGTTTACTCCTTTACGCAAGAACTAGAAGTCACCCAATGAAACGTTAGGCAGCAGGCTTAAAACTAAAGGAAGTGCTTCATCATACAACACAAAATCAACATGTGAAACTTGTTGCCAAGGGATGTTGTGAAGGCCAAAAGTATAACTGGGTTCAAAATAGCTATTGGCCAAGATGGTCAGGGACACAACAACATGCTCTGAGTGTCCCTAACCTCTGACGGCCAGGGATAGATGGATCACTCAGTAATTGTCTTGTTCTGTTTATTCCCTCTGAAGCACCTGCACTGGCCGCTGCTGGAAGACAGGGTGCTGGGCGAGATGGACCATTAGTCTGACCCAGTACAGCTATTCTTATGTTCTTATCAAGGCTGGTAACTAACCCTCTGTCCTTGCAATACCACCAGGAAGAGCTTATTTCTAAAATCATAGACTGTCTGCATGTCTAAACAAAGAGACAGAGACATTCTCCCCTTTGGAAGGCTTACTTCAGAACTGTAGAGGCCAGAAATTTAGCTTAATTTTAGCTTAATACTAAAAAATGAAGGTTCTTCAGAAGCTGATAGAATCAGCCACTAGACTGGGGCGGGCAGACTACGGCCCAGGCGGGCAAACTATGGCCCTCGAGCTTCCACCGGGGAGTGGGGTTGGGGGCTTGCTATGCTTCACACGGCTCCCAGAAGCAGTGGCATGTCCCCACTCCGGCTCCGACATGTAGGGACAGCCAAGGGGCTCTGCATGCTGCCCCCCCCACAGCTCCCATTGGCCGGGAACTGTGGCCCATGGGAGCTGCAGGGGTGGCACCTGTGGACAGGGCGGTGCACAGAACGACTTGGCCGTGCCTCCCTGTAGGAGCTGGAGGGGGGACAAGCTGCTGCTTCTGGGAGACGCTTGAGGTAAGCACTGCCCGGAGCCTGCACCCTGATCCCCTCCTGCACCTCTACCCCCTACCCCAGCCCTGATCCCCATCCCTCCCTCCAAACCCCTCAATCCCAGCCCCGAGCACGCTCCTGTACCCCCAACCCCTAGCCCCAGCCTTCACACCTTCCTGCACCCCAACCCCCAATTTTGTGAGCATTCATGGCCCACCATACAATTTCCATACCCAGATGTGGCCCTCAGGACAAAGGTTTGCCCACCCCTACTCTAGACTCACCAGGGGAAGTTCACCTCACCAGTGGCAAGTGGGACTTTTCAAGGCCTGCTTGAATCGCTGATTAAGTTCTCAATCTTGTCACTTCCAATGCCCTTGATCACTTTGTTTCTGAATTCCTCTGCTGCTTCAGGACTAAGATAGCAACGCAGCGGGGAGCTCACGTCTTAATGCCAGGTGATAGAAGGAGAAACAATCTCAACACCACTTATGCCATACAACCTACGAGTACACTTGAGCCTTTGTGAGCAGCATATACAAACGTACTGCTGACCAGCAGGGGGAGCTGGTTGCCATATTCTGAAGTACCAAACCTCCTTGCGATCAGTAGCGCTGGTCTAACTGATGCTCACTGGGCAAGCTAATGGTTTGGCAACATGTCATGTTATAGACCAGAATAATAACTGCTTTTCCTTGTTATCTGAGCAGCCTCTAGTACCAGATTTTCTTCTTTCTGCAAAGAGATGAACTAGCTCTGCAAGGTTTGACTGAGTCGATAGTTAAGCACGAGCAAATGGAAATTCCAGATTCCCTTGAATCTAGAAGAATTTTTAACCTGGTTCATAGTCAAGTTTGGCGACAACTTTCCTTATTTCCTTTATCATGGTCGATTTTAGGGTGATGTGCTGCAAAAGTCTATTACATTTAAATTAAAACTGCAATCAGAGTGAAAGTCTTACTCCTCCTCTGGAGTCTTGATAAAATGTTCTAATTATTGTAAAATTGAGAATTTAAAATAACATCATATCAGTATAAGAATAGTAGATTGTCAGGAAGCACAGAAAGGCTTGTGTGTTCTTTTAACAATTTTTTTTTGTTAGAAATCATTTGAGTAAAAATGTGCTACACCTTTAGAAATAAGTTTGTTTGCCATAATATCAGCTACTAGACTTCATCTTTATGTAGTATACATTTTCATATTTCCATGTACTGGAGAAATATAGGGTAATGAATGTAGTCTGTCAATATAAAGGCAACTTTCTGGAAAGGCTAAAGAAATTTGAACTGCATTTACATTATGTAAGATAGGGGAAACAAAAGAAGTCTTGAGTTTTTGTGCTTGGAATAACAAAGTGACCTGAAGAAGAGCTCTGTGTAAGCTAGAAAGTTTGTCTTTTTCACCAACAGAATTTGGTCCAACAAAAGATATTACTTCACCCACCTTGTGTCTCTCATATCCTGGGACCAATATGGTTATACTACATTGCAAGCAAATTATTTTGTTTTTAAAAATGCTAACTAGACATTTCCATAGTCCTCAATGTGGAATGTGATTTGCTAATTTTGAACGGTGGAACTCTTTGCCAGAGGATGTTGTGGAGGCCAAGACTATAACAGGGTTCAAAAAAGAACTAGATAAGTTCATGGAGGATAGGTCCATCTATGGCTATTAGCTAGGATGGGCAGGGATGTTGTCCCTAGCCTCTGTTTGCCAAAAGCTAGGCATGGACAACAGGGAATGGAAGCCATGCCCCCCCCCCCAGTGCTGTTTTGTGGCGGCAAGCACTGGGAGCTAGGGGGAGAAGTGGGATGCGGTGCACTCAGGGGAGGAGGCAGAGTGAAGGTGAGCTGGGGCGGGGAGACGTAGCGGGGAGCTGCCGGTGGGTGCAGAGCACCCACCAATTTTTCCCCATGGGTACTCCAGCCCTGGAGCACCCATGGAGTCGGCACCTATGGCTATGTCAGGACCCAGTGTCCAACTTGGTGACCAGATACTAAGAACACCTCAGATATATCCTTACAGAGATTGCCCTTTCCCTGGTACTGGGACCATTGCAGTCAGTTGGAGGGAGTTCATTCCTGGCCAGAAGTACTCTCTAGCCTTCCCAGAAAGCCAGGAAAGGAGATCCCCTTCACTAAGGCACTACAGTCCTTGAGGAGACATAAGTGCTTAGAGCTGCTTGGGCCTGTGAAGCCAAAGAAAGGGAAAGCTTCCACATCATCACAGTCCTCCATGCAAGCCTCTTCATCTGCAGAGGCTAGCCCTTCTGGTACTGAAGGCAAAGCATGCCTTTCAGCTCCTTGATACCACTTCTGAAGCCAGGGGAAAAAAATAGTTGTATTTGGACTTCTGCTAGCTATCAGTCAAGGAACCTCTTCCTCTGTCTCCAGGCAAGGACCCGAGATTGCAAGATCACAGATGGGTGTTGCATCTGAACCTCATAGCCTGGTTCCTTGGTCACTAGATCCTGAGGAAATACATCATTCAGAAGCAGCCCTCTACAAGGGCTACTTAACTTAGTAAGTAAAAATGGCTATCTGCGGAACTAGCCATGGTGTCACCTATACAGGTCGTAAATCAAAAGATCTTGGACTTGTTAACATCTAAAAAATCACAGTACACTTGGGCACAATCTCAGCAATCCACTCTCCGATCACAGGGAGCTTGTTTTCCCTAATCCAATGACTTCCAGATTCCACTTATTAGGGACCTTGCCCCACAATGGGATTTGCATTTTGTGTTATCAGCTGCTTTGGATCCAACTTCTACTCATGGTCACATCTTTCAGCAAAAGTGGTATCTGTAGTAGCCATCCCATCCATGAAGGGCACAGAAGAACTGCATGCCCTAGTAATGGACTCTCTATACATTGTTTTTTTCTGAAAGGTAGAGCTTGGCAGCATTCTGAGTTCCTCTCCAAGCAGTATCTGATTTTGCATCTCAGCCAGTCTGTACATTCACCAGTTCTGACTAAGCCACACGCTCATAAAGACAAACAAAAAAGTATTACTCTGGTTATTAGCTGAACCCTACCTCTTTATCTAGACAGAACAAACCCCATTTGGGTCTCTTCCTAACTATTTGTCTCATAGGCAGATTGAATGAGGGGGCATTCCGTACCAGCACAACAGCTGCCCAAATGGATCATCAGCTGCATCATGTGTTGCAATGGCAAGAGTGTTACCCTCCCTCTGGAAAAGTTGTGGTCTGCACATTCAACCAGAGCTCACTCAGCATCCATGGTGTTTGTTGCAAAGCAGCAACATGTTCCAATGGTCACATCTTTGCTAGATGTTATATGGTTACTAACACATTGGGGAAGATGCTAATATGAGGAAAGAATTCTGCAGTCTCTCTTCAGACGAGATTCCTAGCCCCTCCTCCACTGGAAACCGCTTGGGTTGGGTGTCACCTAGTGTAACAGGTGTCCCTAGCCTCTGTTTGCCAGAAACTGGGAATGGGCAAGAGAGGATGGATCACCTGATGATGACCTGTTCATTCCCTCTGGGGCACATGGCATTGGCCACTGTCGGATGACAGGATACTGGGCTAGATGGACCTTTGGTCTGACCCAGCATGGCCATTCTTATGTATGTAATCACTTAAAGCCGAGAGAATGGTTACTCACCTTTTGTAACTGTTCATTGCGATGTCCATATCCATTACATGGGCCAACGGTCCATGTGCAGGAACTGAAGGGGTTTGGGGCAGCCCCACCCTAGGTAACCTTGGTGAGGAGCACCAGGGCACATTGCCCCTTTGGTATTGCTAAGGAAAACTCTCCAGCACAGGTGCATGAGACATGTGCCCAGGGTAATGGACACATGCAACACATCTCAAAGAACAGTTATGAAAGGTGAGTAACTGTTTTCTCTCTGTCTAGCGCTACTTACTAAGGGTTGGTCTACATTAACGCTGCAAGTTGATCTAAGTTACATAACTGAAGTCGAGGTAACTTAGATCAACTTGCAGCAGTGTCTACACAGCGCTGTGTCAACGGAAACACTCTCCTGCTGACTTGACTTCCACCTTGCGGGGAGCTGGAGTACAGACGTCAATGGGAGAGCGCTCTACCATCAACTTTGCAGGTCTTCACCAGACCCGCTAAATCAGCACTGCTGCATCAATCGGAGCAGTGCCAATCTAGCCGTAAGTATAGACAAGCTCCAAGTGTTCTTACATGTTGCCCCCTTTTCTCTTAACAAGGCGGCCTTCTTCTTCTTTTTAGCATATGCGCAACATGCCTCAGGTGGCATTCGACTAGAATTCATCACCGAATTTGTTCCACTGGTTGGATCATTTGCTTCCCTGGCAAGGGCTAGGTCCTGACAGGGAGTGTAATATGAATGTTGATCCATGCCCCCACAAGAAGGCATTTGTATTTATTTTATCTAAGGTGGGGTCGCCAATCTGTGGCTCTGGAGCTGCATGCGGCTCTTCAGAGGTTAACATGCGGCTCCTTACCTAGGCACTAATTCTGGGGCTGGAGCTACGGATGCTAACTTTCCAATGTGCTGGGGGGTGTTCACTGCTCAACCCTCTGCTCTGCCCCAAGCCCTGTCCTCACTCCACCCGTTCCCTCAAGGCCCCTGCCCCTTAGCCTGCCATGCCCTTGCTCCTCCTCCCTCCCCCCAGCCTCCTGCACAGGTGAAACAGCTGACTGCGGTGGGTAGGGGGAGTAGGTGCTGATTGTTGGGGGCTGCCGGCAGAAGGGAGGCACTAGGGACTGGGGAGTGGATGGGGAGCTGCTGACATATTACTGTGGCTCTTTGGCAATGTACATTGGTAAATTCTGGCTCCTTCTCAGGATCAGGTTGGCCACCCCTGATCTAAGGTTTACTGCAGCTTTCCACAGAACTTAAACTTATTCACATTATCAGTATTGATATGAAATGATACTAATCATCTTAGTTTCCTGTTTAATTTTGAGCTGAGACTCGAACTCTTCTAGCATTATTGTTGGATACTGCAGCACAAATATGCCAGGATGTACATAAACTCCTGGGCACCATGTCACAGACAGTGTTTATTCTTAACTATAAACGTTGCTGCCTGTGTGTCTACTTGGAACATTATGGGTAAATTTCTAAAGTGGGGTGTGGGATCTTAACCCCTTAAAATCAATGGTAGCTGGTACTGGTTGGCTCTTAAGTGATGCAAACTGAAGTGCTTCTTAACTGTGCAACTTGCATTAGATAGGACTGTTCCCTGCCCTGACGATCTTACAGTTAAAGTAGGCAACATAGACTAAAGGCATGAGGGGTGGCAGAAGGATGCAATACAATCTAAAAAAGTCATCTAATTATACACATGCAAATTAAGGTTACACTATCAACTACTCAAAAGTTAGGAAATATCAGAATCAAGGTTGCCCATGCAACCTTAATTTGGCTCCCTTGTGAATGTGGATTATTACATTGCTCTCCCAGCAAATGTCAGGGTGATTGAAGTCCCCCATTAGAACCAGGGCATGAGTTCTGGAAACTTCAGTTAATTGTCCGAAGAAAGCCTTGTCTACCTCTTCCTTTTGGTCTGGTGGTCTATAGCTCATGCCCACTGTGACATCACCCTTGTTGCTCTCGCTTCTAAACTTAACCCAAAGACTCTCAACAGGCTTTTCTCCAGTTTCATATTGGAGCTCTGCGCAATCATGCTGCTCTCTTACACACAGTGCAACTCCCCCAACTTTCCTCCCTTTACCCATCCATGACAGTGCTCCAGTCATGTGAGCTACCCCACCAAGTCTCTGTTATTCCAATCACATCATAGTTCTTTGACTGTGCCAGGACTTCCAATTCTTCCTGCTTGTTTCCCAGGCTTCTGGCGTTCATGTACATGCACCTAAGATAACTAGCTGAGTGCCCTGCTTTCTCAGTATGAATCAGGTGCCCCCCCTTGCACCCTCCTCCTTGTGTTTCCTCCCGGTATCCCACTTCCCCACTTACCTCAGGGCTTAGATCACCATCTTGGCAATTGCTTCCTTGGTTAAGAGCTTCTAAGTAGGTAGTGGCATAATTGGTTCTAAATGTGGCTTGTGTTCCACATTCAACATGTTTGATATAGTTAATAACCATAGCAGGTCATGATGTACCATGAGTGTCAGTGGTCTAGGCTGTCACATGGTGATCTTGTAATCAGCTAACATTCATTATTTTGCTGTATAGAAAAGACTTCCCAATTGGGTTGCCTGTTACCTAACTCTTTTCTCAGGGTGGTGTCCCAGAAAGTATCCCCACATTTGCTGCTGTCTGGGCCTTCTCTCCCCTGCTAAGGCAGAGTGCAGATAGCTCATCTTTTTGGAGAATGCACTGATCATAAACGAGGCTAGGTTGCAAGGTTAGCACTCTTCCTGTCCCCAAAAAACATTGCTGCTTTTTCACAACACAGACACATGGACTTAACTGGGTCACATGAATATCATGAACTGGTTACAAAACATGGAGTAGTGTAGACTGGATCTTCAAACATGACAAAGTGTGGATTTAATAAAGTAAGCTGCTCACAATCACTTTAATTAGCAATCATATTGCAACTAAAAAGGGCTTTCACATCACTGCCTTTCATATGCAAATTAGTAAACATTCCATGCATTAACAACTTATTTCTGGGAGGCTCTCTAGGGTGGAAGTCTCTACTGGGAAGGGATATCCCTAGAGTTCTCAAAGCCCCTGTAGTTTGGGGTGCATTCTGCACTGCTACTGATTCAGGCTTTATCCCCCAATTAAGGTTGTCTTCTGCAGACAAGAATTAGTTGCTTGGTGGGGGTGAGGAAGGGAGGAGGAGAGACTCTTCCCTTACTCCTCTCTTCCTCTTCCCTCCTTAAAAGCAGGAGAGAGAGACTTTGGAGGAAGGAAGCTGAGCTGCTCAGAAGCAGATGCCTCTTGGGGATGGGAGAGTAGCTAAGACCATCACATTTGTCACAGGGCAGAGGAAGGAGGAGAGCAGGCCTTGAGCAGCCTCACTCCTCATAGGCTGGCACACTTTGCATCCCTCAAACAATGGCTTATTGGAGGGGAAGAGAAGAGAAGCTGCTGCTGCTCCTACTGGAAGCCTTTTGGGTTTCAGAAGAGCAGGTAAGGCAGCGGAGTCCTGTTAGAGTTGGCCTAAACTAGTTCAACCTGGGGAAGAGGGAAGAAGCAGCAGGATTAATTGAATTTGGCAGATTGCATGAGTATGGACTATTTCCCACCTCCCCACACCATGCCCCGGGGAAGCTAGGTACAGATGGCAAAACCGGTTTAGTTGACTCAGGGAGAAGTAGGTTTTACAGTTAGAAACCATTACGCTCTGTCAGTGAGAGTGCAACAGAACTCCGGTGTCCCACCTGCAGGTCATTTGTCGTGTGTTGGTAAATTTGAAGATTGAGAGGTAGGGGGTGTCCCTTTCCATTATTTATTGGACGGACGTGAAGGGACCCTATATGTGTCTGAGTTGATCATATAATCAGAATATATCAACCTGGAGATCAAATATCTAATCACCCTTCAGGTAACAACTGCACACACCAAGAAATCTCTAGCTGCCAAGCGCACTTTTTGGCATTGTATAAATAAAAATAGTGTAGTACATGTACCAAGAAGGGGTAAAATGCCATCAAAAGAAATTAGTCTTTCATTTGAATTTCTAAGTGTGAAAATTACATATAAGTCAATCGTTCAAGGTGTATCAAATTAGAATGGTATTTACTTAACTTGTGGCTATAGTCTGAAAAGTGACCATAAATGTAGCTTCATGGGATTCCATGATTCTGTCATGCCTACCTAGCTAGCCTCTTATAAGGCACGTACTATCTGAGCATATATCTATAAACAATGAGCCTGAAAAATGAAATCCAGCTTGTAAACTAAGCAGATGCTAGCACTACAGACTGCAGTGGGATGTGGAAGTCAGCTGAGTTCTTGTTAGGGTGACCAGATGTCCTGATTTTATAGGGACAGTCCCGATTTTTGGGTCTTTTTCTTATGTAGGCTCCAATTACCCCCTGTCCCGATTTTTCACATTTGCTGTCTGGTCATCCTAGTTCTTGTTGGCTTGTGCATCATCAACCATAATCAAGTTCCAGTTGCAGTATTTTTAACTATTGTGTTGATGACTCTTCACCTCAATTAGAAGTCAGCTCACTCAAGAGTCAGATATCTATGACAATGTTTTTAGAGGCATCTTATAAATGCCTAATCACCATATAAAGCTTGGATACTATGGTGATGGGCACAGTACAAGAATCTAGATGGATGGGCACTGAACAGTGACTTACCAGTGCTAACATGAGTAAATCCCATTAAAATCTTTGTTCAGTTAAGCAACCTTGTGCCACTCTGAATACAACGAAGGGGTTCTTTGAGTGATTGCACATGTCCATTCACTGTATGTGACTGTGCGCCTCATGCAGTTATCGGAGAACTTTTTCCCTCAATTGTACCTGTTGGGACAGCTCTAGTGCCTACAACATCTGTGCACCACCGTGTGCCCATATAAGAGGGTGGAGCCGCCCCGACCCCCCTCAGTTCCTTCTTATCGCCAGTGATGGTTGTTGGAACGCTTCCATCCAGTATTGCGATGGCAAGTTTATTTTCCTCTCTCTTTGTATATAGCTTGTTTTCTCATTTAGTACTTAGTAGTTAATTAGATATAGCGTAGCATTAATATTAGGTTTTAGTTGTTTGGGTCCCTTTTGGACCAAGTTTAATTACTTGATACTGGGACTGGAGCCATTTCTGGCTCGCTGGGGTTCAAGTCCTGCTGGTCGTGTGCCAGAATGATGCTGGTCCATGACCCACATCCCAGCTGCCTGAGACGTCTGGGGGAGTCCCACACCAAGTGACAAAGGTCACATTTGCAGATGATTTAAGCCTTGCTCAAAAAGAGGCAGAACAGTGAGATCTGTCTCCTTACGGAGGTGGCACTTCGCCCTCCCTGGGAGCCGTTGGGTTCAGGGTGCACTCCAAGTGCAGCACTACTGATGCAGCATGTGCCTCCTGAGATGTCTTTAGCACCCCATTCTCTGTCTCCGATGCTGAAGAGGAGACAGATCTACCAAGGACACGGTACCTTGTCCAGCAAGATCTTCATAACCGAGGCAGGACAAAAGCAAGATGTCTGGGAGGGATTCCGAGGGGGAGCGTTCCCCACAGTATGCCTCTGCCACAATAGGGGATGCATCTACTGCAGAACCTGTGCCGTGTCTGCCAAAGCTAGCCCCTGAAGTTTCTATTGGTCAGACCCAAGACCCAATCCTGACACCAGCAATGCCAGAAGCATATGCTGTGGCCAGAGAATTACTTAACCTCTCAACACCAATGTCCCTGGTGATGGAGGAAGGGTTCCAGCCAGTGCAGTGTCTAGTGCCTATGCCAGCTCCGCAAGAGCATGCGTTACCGATGCTGCTCCTGGTCCCTCGGAAGTCAGTCCACTCCAGGGGCAAGCTGCTGTTAATATCCCTGGCACTGCTGCCTCTGGGTTCACTTATCTGTCTCCTGTCCACCTGGGTTCTGCTCCTCCGTTACCATAGGATTCAGTTATCTTTGTCGGATTTGGAAGTGGAGTCTTTTGTGTCTCATACCAGAAAAGAACCTTACACCTTCCATCAGAGCCCCGGATTGTCCCAGCAGTGGACATGTCACAAGGGAAAGGGCATGCATAACCCTGGGACCACAGTCACCAGGTCTGTCCACCGAGGGGTGTCCCTGCCTGTGCTAGGACTTTTCCTCACCTGTCTGAGTCTATTTCCCCAAGGATGCATCAAGATCATTGGCATCACAGGCAACGTTCTCTGATGCCTGGTACTGAGCAACTTGAAATTGCTCAGACAGTTCCTGCACTGTAAGTGGCAAACCAGCCATTGCCTCAGCATCCTGGTGTGTCGTTTTCCTTATCACCAGATGAGGCTGTAGAGATGGCGAGCGATTCTCCATCACCAGAGGATAACAGTGCTCACCAAGAACTGCTTAAAAAGGTGGCCTCAGTTTTAGATGTTCATGTGGAATCGGTCCATAAGAAATCATAGAATCATAGAATATCAGGGTTGGAAGGGACCCCAGAAGGTCATCTAGTCCAACCCCCTGCTCAAAGCAGGACCAATTCCCAGTTAAATCATCCCAGCCAGGGCTTTGTCAAGCCTGACCTTAAAAACCTCTAAGGAAGGAGATTCTACCACCTCCCTAGGTAACGCATTCCAGTGTTTCACCACCCTCTTAGTGAAAAAGTTTTTCCTAATATCCAATCTAAACCTCCCCCACTGCAACTTGAGACCATTACTCCTCGTTCTGTCATCTGCTACCATTGAGAACAGTCTAGAGCCATCCTCTTTGGAACCCCCTTTCAGGTAGTTGAAAGCAGCTATCAAATCCCCCCTCATTCTTCTCTTCTGCAGGCTAAACAATCCCAGCTCCCTCAGCCTCTCCTCATAACTCATGTGTTCCAGTCCCCTAATCATTTTTGTTGCCCTTCGCTGGACTCTCTCCAATTTATCCACATCCTTCTTGAAGTGTGGGGCCCAGAACTGGACACAGTACTCCAGATGAGGCCTCACCAATGTCGAATAGAGGGGAACGATCACGTCCCTCGATCTGCTCGCTATGCCCCTACTTATACATCCCAAAATGCCATTGGCCTTCTTGGCAACAAGGGCACACTGCTGACTCATATCCAGCTTCTCGTCCACTGTCACCCCTAGGTCCTTTTCCGCAGAACTGCTGCCTAGCCATTCGGTCCCTAGTCTGTAGCTGTGCATTGGGTTCTTCCGTCCTAAGTGCAGGACCCTGCACTTATCCTTATTGAACCTCATCAGATTCCTTTTGGCCCAATCTTCCAATTGGTCTAGGTCCTTCTGTATCCTATCCCTCCCCTCCAGCGTATCTACCAGTCCTCCCAGTTTAGTATCATCCGCAAATTTGCTGAGAGTGCAATCCACACCATCCTCCAGATCATTTATGAAGATATTGAATAAAACCGGCCCCAGGACCGACCCCTGGGGCACTCCACTTGATACCGACTGCCAACTAGACATGGAGCCATTGATCACTACCCGTTGAGCCCGACAATTTAGCCAGCTTTCTACCCACCTTATGGTGCATTCATCCAGCCCATACTTCCTTAACTTGCTGACAAGAATACTATGGGAGACCGTGTCAAAAGCTTTGCTAAAGTCAAGAAACAATACATCCACTGCTTTCCCTTCATCCACAGAACCAGTAATCTCATCATAAAAGGCGATTAGATTAGTCAGGCATGACCTTCCCTTGGTGAATCCATGCTGGCTGTTCCTGATCACTTTCCTCTCATGCAAGTGCTTCAGGATTGATTCTTTGAGGACCTGCTCCATGATTTTTCCAGGGACTGAGGTGAGGCTGACTGGCCTGTAGTTCCCAGGATCTTCCTTCTTCCCTTTTTTAAAGATTGGCACTACATTAGCCTTTTTCCAGTCATCCGGGACTTCCCCGGTTCGCCACGAGTTTTCAAAGATAATGGCCAGTGGCTCTGCAATCACAGCCGCCAATTCCTTCAGCACTCTCGGATGCAACTCGTCCGGCCCCATGGACTTGTGCACGTCCAGCTTTTCTAAATAGTCCCTAACCGCCTCTATCTCCACAGAGGGCTGGCCATCTCTTCCGCATTTTGTGATGCCCAGCGCAGCAGTCTGGGAGCTGACCTTGTTAGTGAAAACAGAGGCAAAAAAAGCATTGAGTACATTAGCTTTTTCCACATCCTCTGTCACTAGGTTGCCTCCCTCATTCAGTAAGGGGCCCACACATTCCTTGGCTTTCTTCTTGTTGCCAACATACCTGAAGAAACCCTTCTTGTTACTCTTGACATCTCTGGCTAGCTGCAGCTCCAGGTGCGATTTGGCCCTCCTGATAACATTCCTACATGCCCGAGCAATATTTTTATACTCTTCCCTGGTCATATGTCCAACCTTCCACTTCTTGTAAGCTTCTTTTTTATGTTTAAGATCCGCTAGGATTTCACCATTAAGCCAAGTTGGTCGCCTGCCATATTTACTATTCTTTCGACTCATCGGGATGGTTTGTCCCTGTAACCTCAACAGGGATTCCTTGAAATACAGCCAGCTCTCCTGGACTCCTTTCCCCTTCAAGTTAGTCCCCCAGGGGATCCTGGCCATCCGTTCCCTGAGGGAGTCGAAGTCTGCTTTCCTGAAGTCCAGGGTCCGTATCCTGCTGCTTACCTTTGTTCCCTGCGTCAGGATCCTGAACTCAACCAACTCATGGTCACTGCCTCCCAGATTCCCATCCACTTTTGCTTCCCCCACTAATTCTACCCGGTTTGTGGGCAGCAGGTCAAGAAAAGCACCCCCCCTAGTTGGCTCCTCTAGCACTTGCGCCAGGAAATTGTCCCCTACGCTTTCCAAAAACTTCCTGGATTGTCTATGCACCGCTGTATTGCTCTCCCAGCAGATATCAGGAAAATTAAAGTCACCCATGAGAATCAGGGCATGCGATCTAGTAGCTTCCGTGAGCTGCCGGAAGAAAGCCTCATCCACCTCATCCCCCTGGTCCGGTGGTCTATAGCAGACTCCCACCACTACATCACTCTTGTTGCACACACTTCTAAACTTAATCCAGAGACACTCAGGTTTTTCTGCAGTTTCGTACCGGAGCTCTGAGCAGTCATACTGCTCCCTTACATACAGTGCTACTCCCCCACCTTTTCTGCCCTGCCTGTCCTTCCTGAACAGTTTATAACCATCCATGACAGTACTCCAGTCATATGAGTTATCCCACCAAGTCTCTGTTATTCCGATCACGTCATAGTTCCTTGACATCACCAGGACCTCCAGTTCTCCCTGCTTGTTTCCAAGGCTTTGTGCATTTGTATATAAGCACTTGAGATAACCTGTTGATCGCCCCTCATTGCCAGTATGAGGCAGGAGCCCTCCCCTCACAGACATTCCTGCCTGTGCTTCCTCCCGGTATCCCGCTTTCCCACTTACCTCAGGGCTTTGGTCTCCTTCCCCCGGTGAACCTAGTTTAAAGCCCTCCTCACTAGGTTAGCCAGCCTGCTGGCAAAGATGCTCTTCCCTCTCTTCGTAAGATGGAGCCCGTCTCTACCCAGCACTCCTCCTTCATGGAACACCATCCCATGGTCAAAGAAACCAAAGCCTTCTCTCCGACACCATCTGCGTAGCCATTCGTTGACTTCCACGATTCGACGCTCCCTACCTAGGCCTTTTCCTTCCACGGGGAGGATGGATGAGAACACCACTTGCACCTCCAACTCCTTTATTCTTCTTCCTAGAGCCACATAGTCCGCAGTGATCCGCTCAAGGTCATTCTTGGCAGTATCATTGGTGCCCACGTGGAGAAGCAGGAAGGGGTAGCGATCCGAGGGCTTGATGAGTCTCGGCAGTCTCTCCGTCACATCACGAATCGTAGCCCCTGGCAAGCAGCAGACTTCTCGGTTTTCCCGGTCAGGGCGGCAGATAGATGACTCAGTCCCCCGGAGGAGAGAGTCCCCGACCACCACCACCCGCCTTCTCCTCTTGGGGGTGGTGGTCGTGGAACCCCCAACCTCAGGACAGCGCATCTCATGCCTTCCAACCAGCGGAGTCTCCTTCTGCTTTCTCGCCCCAGACATATCATCTGGTCCACTCTCCGCAACGATACCTGTGGAGAGAACATGAAAGCGGTTAGTTACCTGTGTCTGTGTTACTGGAACCCGGACATTCCGCTTACCTCTTCTGGAGGTCACATGTTGCCAAGCTTCTTCACTGGTCTCTTGGCTCCTCTGTGCAACCTGCTCTATATCTGTAGAGCTTTGTGCCCCTAGAAGCCTATCCTGAGTTTCGTCCAGGAAATCCTCAGTTTCCCGTATGCAACGCAGGGTTGTTATCTGTTGCTCCAGACCTTCAATCTTCTCTTCCAATATGGAGACCAGCTTGCACTTCGTACAGACAAAGTCGCTTCTGTCCTGTGGAAGAAAGACAAACATGGAACATCCAGTGCAGGTCACAACAGCTGAACCCCCCCCTTCCATATCACCTTCCTACTATGAGCTTCCTCAGAGCAGTTTGCAAGACGTAAGCCTCACTGGGCTCCCTCCAGGCGAACTACCAGGCAAACTCCTGCTGTGTGCTGCTCTGCTGTCCCCGCTGCTCAGCTGGTTCTCCGCCGCTCAGCTGGTTCGCGAAGCTCTGGCTATTTTTAAACAGCCAGGCTTCCCTGTCGCAAACAAACAGACACCCTACTGCCCGCCCCCTGCAGGCTAGCAGCCAATCAGACACTCACTCAGGCTCTCACACTGCCCCCCCAGCAAACACACGCTCGGATACTTCCTCAGCAAGCAAACAAACACAGACTCGGATACTTACCAGTCCCAGGCAAACTCCTGCTGTGTGCTGCTCTGCTGTCCCCGCTGCTCAGCTGGTTCTCCGCCGCTCAGCTGGTTCGCGAAGCTCTGGCTATTTTTAAACAGCCAGGCTTCCCTGTCGCAAACAAACAGACACCCTACTGCCCGCCCCCTGCAGGCTAGCAGCCAATCAGACACTCACTCAGGCTCTCACACTGCCCCCCCAGCAAACACACGCTCGGATACTTCCTCAGCAAGCAAACAAACACAGACTCGGATACTTACCAGTCCCAGGCAAACTCCTGCTGTGTGCTGCTCTGCTGTCCCCGCTGCTCAGCTGGTTCTCCGCCGCTCAGCTGGTTCGCGAAGCTCTGGCTATTTTTAAACAGCCAGGCTTCCCTGTCGCAAACAAACAGACACCCTACTGCCCGCCCCCTGCAGGCTAGCAGCCAATCAGACACTCACTCAGGCTCTCACACTGCCCCCCCAGCAAACACACGCTCGGATACTTCCTCAGCAAGCAAACAAACACAGACTCGGATACTTACCAGTCCCAGGCAAACTCCTGCTGTGTGCTGCTCTGCTGTCCCCGCTGCTCAGCTGGTTCTCCGCCGCTCAGCTGGTTCGCGAAGCTCTGGCTATTAAATCTCCCAAGCTAGTGGATACTTTAGCTTCTGTGAGACCCACCAGAGTGGTACTTCCAAGGTAATGAAGCAATTCTAGAACCGGTTAAAACACTTTGACAGACCCCTTCTTCCCTTCCGCCTACAGCGAAACAGGCACAGAGGAGCTACTGTGTCCCTTCTAAGGGCTTCAAACCCCTCTACTCTCACGCACCCCCAGGCCCTTTGGTGGTGGCATCAGCTCATGAGCAGGAGAATGAGGGTCACCAAGCATTGACGCTGAAGAGTAAGGAATCAGAGAGGCTGGACCTGTTTGGTCATAAACTTATTCAACAGACACTCTGCAGCCAAGAATTGTTAACTGGCAAGCCCTCCTAAATTGCTATGATTTTACCCTATGAGAAAACATCCTGAAGTTTAAAGACACGCTACCAGAGGATTCCAGGCAGGCGCTGGCTCAGGATAGAGGAGGGTAAGCGGGGGTGCAAGGATAGCTCTTCAAGACAGTTAGGATGTGGCAGACTCAGTAGCTTGTTCCATGACATCTGCTATTTCTATGAGGAGAAGTTCATGGCTGCAATCTTCTGGTCTCCCTCCTGAAGTACAGCAGACCATCTAGGATTTGCCATTTGAGGGTCCATCCCTCTTTTCAGAAAAAATGGACAATAGGTGGCATAGCTTACAAGAATCCAGGGCAACACTGAAGTCCCTTGGAATTTACACACTGGCAATGAAGAGGAAGCAATTCTGGCCCCAGAAGGCTCACAGATATCAGAGCTTTATACCTCAGGCCCAAGACCTGCCAAAAAAAGAGGGACAAGAATTATAGAAAGTGTCCACCACCTCTCTGTCTGCAACAGCAGGTTCCTCTCAATCAATGGTCCAGTCTAAACATGCATTTCTGACAGGCTTGTCAATACTTTAGACGAATCTGTTCCTACCCTTACCTTTGCCTATTGTCTTTCCTGCTTCCTCTGTGCTTCGACTCATGTCACATTGGTTCGGTGGATCCTAAGCATGGTGGATGTGGGATATTGACTTCAGTTTGTTTCTATCCCCTCCTTCTCCATCCTTCTTCAAGGACCACTCTCACAACACCGTTTTACAGCAGGTTTAATCTCTCCTTCCAGTGGGTGCAATAGAGGAAGTTCCTCAATTTCTCAGTGGGAACCGTTTTTAATCCTGCTATTTCCTTATTCCCAAAACAAAAGGGGGTCTCAGAGCTATTTTAGATCTAAGGGAGTTAAAAAAGTACCTGAAGAAAATGAAGATCCCCAGGGTTATCCTAGCTGCCATCATTCCTTCCCTGAACAGGGCTACTGGTATGCTGCCCTCGACTTAAAGGATGGTTACTTCCATATAGTGATCCCTCTAGACCACCGCAAGTTCATCATGTTCCTAGCAAATGAAACACATTACCAATTTACACTACTTCCATTTGGTCTGTCAGCGTTTTCACAATGTGCAAGGTAAGGCAGTTGTGTATCTAAGAGGATTGGGAATCCATGCATTCCCCTTCTGGATGATTGGTTGGTGACAGGCTGGATGCACTCTCAAGTGCTGTCCAGTGTGGGTATAATTCAGTGCACCCTCAATGCACTGAGTCTCTTACTCAGTCAAGTCAGATCAATTCTAAAAACCTGTGCAAGAATAGTTTATCAGAGCACTCCTGGATGCCATACAAACCAGAGCATTTCTGCCCCAGTCAAAGTTCCAAATGCTTTGAGACCTGGTACTGGATCTAAAAGCACATCCCAAGACTACAGTGCATGCTTGCCTCAGACTTCTGGGGCACATGGCAGCAGGTACCTACATGACGTAACTCACCTGATTATGCCGCAGGAAACTTCAAGGATGCCCCCTTTTGTCATTGTCCAGACAGAGAAATTTGTGTTCCAGAGGTAATTTTGTCCTCTCTGGACCAGTGGACAGACCCTCAGACCCTTTATGCAGGAGTTCCCTTAGTTTCTCTGCAACCAATGCTTACGTGGGTCATGGGTACCTCGTCCCTGGGTTGGGGGGCACATATCGGAACCCTGCAAACTCAAGGGTAGTAGTCCTTGCAGGAGCTGAGGACTCATATTAAGGTCAGGGAACTACGTGCTATCAGTCTAGTTTGCTCTGCCTTCCAGCCACATATTCTGGGGAAAAAATCTATCAGTGTTAAAGCACAATATAGCAACTATGATTTATGTAAACAGACAGGGAGGGGCACGTTCCTCCCAGCTGTGCCAGAAGGATACCTCCCAGGAGAGCAGAACACACCAGTAGATCACCTGCGCAGGTCTTTGTCCCCTCGCCATGAATGGTCACTAGGTCCAGATGTCGCTAGGCTCATCTTCCAGCTCTGGGGAAACTTCCCACATGGACCTGTTTGCAACAAATGCCTCCTGTTCTGCTGCTGAGGGAATTCCAGCCCTGGGTCTTTGACAGATGCTTTCCAGCTATCACGGATGAACTCCCTGCTGAACGCCTTTCCTCCGATTCCATTACTACCTAGAGTCCTATTCAAGATCAAGCACAAACATGCTTGCTTCATTCTAAGAGCAGCAGCATGGCCTCGACAACGCTGGTTCTTGAACCTATTAGTGAGGCCTTCTACCTCCCCCATTAGATTCAGATGTAATTTTTCAGACCATTGCAGTCTACTCAACCCCAACCTACAGGCCCTCCATTTAATAGTGTGGAAACTTCCCAGCTAACACCACTAGAAAGGAGTTAAAAAAGCTCAAAAGATGTTCAGAAGGTGCTTCAGAACAGGAGAAAGCCTTCAACAAGGTGTACTTACCTGGCCAAATGGAAACATTTTTCTACCTGGTCTCAGCAGAGAAGTGTCTCTTCAGTGCAGGCTTCCATTAACCAGACTGGATTATCTGTTGCACCTAAAACAGCAAGGCCTGACTGTTAGCTCTACTGAAGTATACGATTTCAGCGCCACTACCCACTGGAGGGTAGTAGATCACTTTTTCTCCCAACCCCACAACTATCAGATTTCTAAAAGGGTTGGACAGATGATACCCTCTAGTACAAGAGCCTGTTCCCCATGGGATTTAAATCGTGTACTAACAAAATTAATGGGGACTTCCTTTGAACCTCTTGCGCCATGGTTCCTCCTCCACCTCTCTATGGCATTCTGGTTGGTTGCAGTAGCCTCAGTAAGGAGAGTGGGTGAACTGAGACCCTTGGTTTCAGAATCTCCTTTTACAGTTTTCCATAAGGATAAAGTCTACCTTTGCCCTCACCCAAAATTCTTGACAAAGGTAGTTTCCAATTTCCATGTTAATCTGGCAATTTATTTATCAACATTTTTCCTGAAACATGCATCCAACGAAGTGGGCATTCACCCACGAAAGCTCATGCTCCAATTCGTCTGTTAGTCTATAAGGTGCCACAGGACTCTCTGCCGTTTTCCCTGAAGCCTCACATGCATATGGATGAACAGAAGCTTCATTTGGTGGACGTGAGGAGAGCATTGGTCTTCTACATGGACTGCACCAGCCCTTTTTAGATCCTCAAAAAGTTATTTGTTGTGATGCTGGACAAGGTGACAGGCAAACAGGTTTCCACTCAGAGGATTTCCTCTTGCATTTATTTGTGCTACCAGTTAGCGAATAGCATGTCACCCCCAGACTATTGGCTCATTTGATTAGAGCACAGGCAGCTTTTCTAGCACAAGTACCTGCTGAAAACCTTTCCAAAGCACCAACCAGGTCACCGGTACACACTTCTGCTGCTCAGTATACCACTTCCCATCAGTCCAGGAACTATGCTCGTTTTGGGTGGGTTGTTCTACAATCACTGTTCAGATAGACTCTGAGCCTGCCTCCATGTTAATCTGCTTGTGAGTCACCTACAGTGGAATGGACATGTGCAATCACTTGAAGGGAAAACAGTTACCCTTTAGGATGGAAGAATCCAATGCACCGCTACAGTCTAGGGACCGAAGGGCTAGGCAGCAGTTCTGCAGAGAAGGACCTAGGGGTGACAGTGGACGAGAAGCTGGATATGAGTCAACAGTGTGCCCTTGTTGGCAAGAAGGCCAATGGCATTTTGGGGCATTGCCAGCAGATCGAGGGACGTGATCGTTCCCCTCTATTCGACATTGGTGAGGCCTCATCTGGAGTACTGTGTCCAGTTTTGGGCCCCACACGACAAGAAGGATGTGGAAAAATTGGAGAGAGTCCAGCGAAGGGCAACAAAAATGATTAGGGGTCTGGAACACATGACTTATGAGGAGAGGCTGAGGGAACTGGGATTGTTTAGTCTGCGGAAGAGAAGAGTGAGGGGGGATTTGATAGCTGCTTTTAACTACCTGAAAGGGGGTTCCAAAGAGGATGGATCTAGACTATTCTCAGTGACAGCAGATGACAGGACAAGGAGTAATAGTCTCAAGTTGCAGAGGAGGAGATTTAGGTTGGATATTAGGAAAAACTTTTTCACTAGGAGGGTGGTGAAACACTGGAATGCGTTACCTAGGGAGGTGGTGGAATCCCCTTCCTTAGAAGTTTTTAAGGTCAGGCTTGACAAAGCCCTGGCTGCGATGATTTAGTTGGGATTGGTCCTGCTCTGGGCAGGGGGTTGGACTAGATGACCTCCAGAGGTCCCTACCAACTCTGTTATGCTATGACCTACCTTTCCAAAGTGTTGTTCTTTGAAATGTCCATTCCACAAGCTACCTTCCTTCCCCTCTCTAGTGGAGTCTTAGACTGCTGGCAGTGGCAGGCAGTGCCCCTCCGGCCCAGACAGGTATGGCTTGGGGAAAGGTTCTCTCTCGACTGCCCGAAACAGGTACATGCCTACAGTGTGGACATGTGCAACCCCTCCCAAAGAACAGCTGCTAGGGGAAGGTAGGTAACAGTCTTTTTGGTAAGAAGCAGCCCATTTGAGCAGTCAGTTTTCAGACTAAAACCTACAAGAACTATTACTTTGCTTTCCCTTATGGGTCCTCTCCTGCTCCCCGAGTGCCCTGGGAGTAGCTCTCTGCCGCACTGCACTACTTCGCACTTCTCAGAAAAACTCGGGCTCTGACCGGGAAGCCGGGCAAGGCCAAGCGTCCAGGCCTGACCCTGCACGTGGTCGAGACAGTCAGGAGCCTCCCGTGCCTGGAGCGGAGCCCGGCTGGGGCCACCGGGAGGGCCCCTTTCCGCGCCCCTCCCCGGAGAGCCCGGCTCGGCAGCAGCGGTGACCTTTTAACGAGTCCGGGCGGAGGCACCGTAAAGTAATGGGCTTTCCACCCGCTGCGGGGTCCGCGAGCCCGGCGCTCTGCGCCCCGGGGGCCCCGCCAGTGCAGCGCGGCCCGGCCCGGCCCAGCCTGGCCGCCCTGGTGCTGCCCGGCCCGTGACCGCCCTGGTGCTGCCCGGCCCGGCCCGCCCTGGTGCTGCCCGGCCCGGCCCGGCCCGGCCCGTGACCGCCCTGCTGCTGCCCGGCCCGGCCCGGCCTGGTGCTGCCCGGCCCGGCCCGGCCCGGCCCGGCCTGGTGCTGCCCGGCCCGTGACCGCCCTGGTGCTGCCCGGCCCGGCCCGGCCCGGCCTGGTGCTGCCCGGCCCGGCCCGGCCCGGCCCGTGACCGCCGTGGTGCTGCCCGGCCCGGCCCGGCCCGGCCTGGTGCTGCCCGGCCCGGCCCGGCCTGGTGCTGCCCGGCCCGTGACCGCCCTGGTGCTGCCCGGCCCGGCCCGGCCCGGCCTGGTGCTGCCCGGCCCGGCCCGGCCCGTGAGCGGAGGGCGGGCGCGGGTCAGCGCGCGGGGCGGGGCTAACCCCGCGGTAGCTGTCACGTGGAGCAGATGAAAGCGACGCGGCTCGGCAGGCAGGCCGGGGGCCGGGAGCCGGAGCGAGGGGAGCGGAGCGGAGCGAGGGGCAGGCGGAGGCGCGGGGCTGGGCGCCGCGGGGCAGAGGAGCCGCCGCCGCCGCCATGGGGCGCTGACCCGCCCGCATCCCGCCGGGCGCCCGGAGCTGGAGCCGCTGGCGAGCGATGCGCGGCGGCTGGGCGCTGCCCCGTCCCGCCGCGCGATGAGGGGCCGCGGGGCCGGCGCCGGGCCGGCCGTGCCGCCGCCGCTGCTGCTCGGGCTGCTGCTGGCCGCGGCCCCGGGCGCCGCGCTGGCCAAGGAGACGGCGTTCGTGGAGGTGGTGCTCTTCGAGTCCAGCCCCAGCGGCGACTACACCACCTACACCACGGGGCTGCAGGGGCGCTTCTCGCGGGCCGGGGCCACGCTCAGCGCCGAGGGCGAGATCGTGCAGGTGAGCGGCGCGGTGCGCCGGGCCGGGCCGGGCCGGGGCGGGGCGGGCCGGGCCGGCGGCTCCCTGCGCCCAAGATGGCTCCGCTGGGCCGGGAGCGGCGGCTGCCCCGTGCGCGCTGCGGGCGGGGGGCGGGCAGGGCCCGCGGAGCCCGGGCTGGGGGCTGCTCTCGGGGCGCCGGGGCGGCCGCCCTGGGCGGGGGGGGTGGAAGGGCACCGGGGCGGAGCGGGAGGCGCTGCCCCCGCGGCTCATCCCGGCCGGGGGGTCAGCGCCTCGCACCTGGTGTCCCCGGGGCTGCGGGGAGGCGGGTCCGGCCGCTGGAGAGGCTGCGCCGCGCGGCCCCCGGGGCGGCTCGGCCTGCTCGCTGCGCCAAGGCTGCGGGGGACCCGGCGGCGACAGGGGGCCCGAAGCGCCGGCCGTGTGCGGGGCGGAACGTGCCCTGCATGGGGCTCCAGCCCCCGCCCTGCTGTCTGCGCTGGGCCTGGCCCTGCGAGCCCCCGGCTCCGGGGCACCGAGCTCTGGCGTCCCACGTGGGCAGGGCACTGGCCCGAGCAGAGAGCTGCGGGAGTTGCCCGTTCAGAAAGTCCGTAGGATCCCCCTGGGTGCTGGGCTGCCCTGTCTCATTGAGTGCCCCTCGGGGGAGGGAGGTGACTGGTCATGCCACAAAGGGCCAAGTTTGTTGTCGTGTAATGTCGATTTTAACAGCCCCCTGACTGGTCTCGCTGCTTCTGCAGTTTGACTCCTGACTGGGAACCGGCGGATAGTTTCCCTCTCCCTTGTTTTAAAGTACTTAAATAGGAATGGGAGAACCAGGAACTCTGAAGCTGCAGTAACCTGGAGATTTCACCCTCTCTGACAGGGCCTCCACCTTGTTACTAAATGAAAGAAGTCTGCATTCCAGAGGAAGCTGGATATGGAGGGATTAAAAAAATACTCTGTTTGCAGGGCTTACTTTGTCTGAGATGCGAAGGAAGGCAGTGGTGCCGACCTACTGCTTCTGATTGTTGTAACTGGATGCTGTTTCTTTTTTGTCTCTCTTTGCAAAGGCTTTGGAGAAACTCTAGTAGGTCTGTGGGCATAAATTTCATTGCCAAGGCTGCTGCTTGTGGGAAGAGCTTTAAAAGGGTTTGGTATCTCTTTGAACCTATTAAAGCGTTGTAGGCATCCGGGTATTGCTAGCCTAACGATTTTTAGGGCCTCTTACTCGCCCTTCCCCTAAGAATAACGGTGATTTGAGTTGGTTTGGAGTTTTGATTTTATATACTAGAGAATGTTTCTGCAAAGAAAATGCACTGAAATTTCCTTTCTTCAGGTTCTGAGTGAACCTTGCTTGCTAGTATATTAATTACTGCATCGAGTCAACAGTTGAAACTTCCCTGCATTCTTGAAACATGCTATGGAGTTTTTTTTTTTTTTTTTGGGAAATGGCCTTTGCACTTCCACCAGCGACAGCAATGATGAGAGTGCACAGGGCGCAAGCGACTTTACTGCAGTGCTGTGTCTAGCTGTGCTGAGGCAAGTAAGATACGGAGGTAAAAGTGCCTGTGCCCAGTTTACATTAATGCTGCTCCTGGGGAACTGCATTAATGGTAGTGCAATGGTGAGAGTCTTTTTTCAAAACATGTCACAGTAGGCAAAGCTTGCATGGAACGGATTTATAAGTGATCTTTGTACCACGCTGTAAAGTACTGCGACTTTGTCTGGCTAGGTGGTTTTTGCATGGGTAGAAATGGTTGACCATTCCAGGCTGCAAAACAGGGCACTAAAACTTCAGTATGCTGTGTGATAGCCGCTGTCGGGGTTCTCAACGTTTTTCTTTCTGAGGCCTTCCGCTCAACATGCTATAAAAATTCCAGGGCCAGGCGGCGGGGCGGAGGGGATGGGACTTGGGTCTCTGGGCCAAGGGTGGGACCTTTAGGCCTAGGTGTAGTTTGACTTCTATTTTGGCCGGGGGAGGGGGAATGTCTGGCAGGGCTCGGGCAGGCTCTGCACAGCAGGGCCCAGGGAGGGACTGCTACCTCCACCCCTGACTCACTCAGCAGGCCACCCACCTGTGTGGGGCTGTGTGCCGGTGGCTGCTCCCTGAGGGCTCTGCTGGGTGCCGAGCCGGATCCCCACCTGGGCAGCTCTGATGGGTTGCGTGAGCAGTTAAAGGGGGCTGGTTGCTGAGGAGCACCTGCAACCCCGGGCACCAGCAGCAGACGGGGGAATGCCATGGCTGCCCGCTCCATGGCACCACTAGCCAGAGGAGCAGCAGCCCCACACTGCCTGGCTCTGGCTTCCAGCCTAGGATCTGGCCAGAGGGTGGGGCTTGAGGGGGGCTGAGGGAGAGGAGGAGGTGGGGTGCGTGTGGAGCTGCCTGCAGGACTGCCCCACTCTGGGTAAGGCACTGCAGTTTTTGGGGGGGAAGCACCATTGTGCCCCCTGAACTCTGCCCATGGGCTCAGGGCTTCCGCAGGGGTGTGTGTGTGTGTGTCGGGGGGAGAGCTCGGGGTTTCAGCCTTGCTCCACCCCTGGCTTCAGCCCTGCAGAGGGGGGGTGTGCATGTGTGTGTGTGCGTGTTCAAGGGATGGGGTGTCAGCCCTATGTTGCCCCCGGTGTCTGACCTGTGGGTGGGTGCCGGGTCTTGGGGTTTCGGTGGTGGCCCCCTGAAAGGCTCGATTGAGAACCGCTGTCCCATGTGATTCATGTACACAACTCTTGTAGAAAATGAAGGAGGAAATATTAAAGTGTAACATGTTCAGTTTGTTGGAGAAAACAATTAAGAAGCTATGGTTTTGGATTTTGCCTCTTTATCAGTTCTTGTGGTGATTACCTATACTGGTAGTAAAGGTTCTTTGCAAAATTACTTAGCTTTCTCTAAAGCTTGAATTTTTGCTGAGTGTTCCTGCTCACCCTGGTTGAAATGTTTGCAATTTTTGATTTGAGGCTCATCACAGAGAATCGTGTAACTTGCTGTTTTGATACTTAGAAAACATAATATTAAAATATCTCTAGCAATTTATGCAGTTTCTGATGCTAAAATGTTTGTTTTTTAGCTACCTTGTTCTTTCTATGTATTTGGCTTTCTGTGGGTCACTTTGTTCAGTGTATTCACTAGTCCTTCACTCGGAGCTAATCTCCAGTTAGCTATTTAATACAAAATTAAGTTTAAACACATCACTTACAACTATCTTTATTCTTCTAAGCAGGTAGATGATGTCGGAGTTTAGCAGAACCAGGCTATTCCCTATTCTGTCTAGAACTTTTGACGTGCTTATCCAATTCCTTTGTAGTCATTAGCAATTGTTGACTTAATTTTTTTTTTTTTTTTTTTTTGGCTAGGCTAAGTAAAGAAAATTGACTTAAATGGTATTTTAATAAGTTTACTTGTTAAGTAATCACTAATAGCTGTCCTTATTTCACTTACAAGGTCTGCAGAATTGGTTTGTCTGAGCATGAGCTCTGTATAAAAATACTGAATAGTAAGTTTTCTTTTGTAGTTCAGAGACACAGAGTATCAGGGTTGGAAGGGACCTCAGAAGGTCATCTAGTCCAACCCCCTGCTCAAAGCAGGACCAATCCCCAACTAAATCAGGGAAGAGACTATTCTTCCCTGTTCCCTTCTTGGCTTTGTTATGAAATTTACTGTGAAACTTTAAATTTTCTAAATGACAAAACTTTGTCACAAGAAGAGTTGTGAAATCAGATTGCTGATGGAGAGAAACTCAGTGGAGGAATGAAGCAATTCAGTTTATTTTAAACTTTTTTAAAAAATTGCTTGTAGTGACTGAAATATATACATTACTGGAAAAATCAGGTTTGTTAATTTTAGCATCGTAAAACATTTGAAAAACAGGGGATTTTATTCTTCCCATGAAAATTTGCCATGAGATGAAACTTTGAATATGTGATGTCCAGAGGAGGCGCAATACTGAGAGAACTTTAGAGGCTGTCTTTTTAAATATAAATGTAAAGGAAAAATACATTTAAGACTTGAACTGGCATAACTAGAAGCAAATGTGTTAAGTGAATATTTCGTGGCCTTTTATTATAATATGGACCAGCTGCTTTGCCTGATACTAAAAAAAAAAAAAAAAAAAAAAAAAAAAAAAAGCAACCCACGAACATGGGGTGGGAGTTGGGAATTAATGAAGCAAATTTTTGCTTTTTTTACCACTCATAATTTTTTTGGTTAGTAGTATTGTGCACATATGTAAGCAGCCGCTACTTACCTCCAACCTATACTGTGTTTTAGATTTCAAATGAGATTTTAATCTATGCTTGTAAATAACTCTTATTTAGGTATTTCAGCCACCAGAGGGTGAAGTATGCTAGATGTCACTCCAAAGCAGGTAAAACTAGCACCATCAAAGTCACTTCATGTGTGCACTCAGGCACTAGAGCACGTATAGCATGTCTTACCTCTAGTGTGGATTCCTTGCTCTTTTTCCTGGCCTTCTGATGAATAAGTTGTATGGTGTCTAAACTTGTTTGTGCACCTTCATAATTTTCTAAATTGCTTGCATTTTTGACAAGCTTCATAGATATGTATTCCAACTTTGGATCATTATCTGAAATTCTGCGAAACTTGGAAATGCAAATCACCTGGCTAGTGATGTTAAAGATCTATTTAACTGCAGTAAGTGGTGTATTCTTTGTTTAAACAAATGAAGAAAAATCATTGAAGAGATTTTTAGAGTGGAAATATATTTCTTTTAAATTAAATATTTAGAAATGTTTGAGAAATGAGTGAATAAAAGGAAATGTGGGTGTTTGTGCAACCTCATAACCATGTTTGTTTCTAATTGTTTCAGTTGCTCACTGGTCTTGAAAGCATTAGAACAAAACCATCAGAAATAAAAGCTAAACATGCATTAGCTTTTAAATGTATGACTTATCAAATGGTTACGGATTAGTTTTCTGTCTAAAAGTGATACAATAATGATGTTTCTCCTGTTACTGGGACTGAGTCTGGCTGGGGTCAAGTGTGTCTAGGGTAGCTTTTAAGAGGTAAATTCTTAACGCTTCAGTATGGCTGGAGTTAAGAGTTTGGTAAAGCATGTCCTTTAGGTCTTTGTGCATCTGGTAGTCCTTAAACTGATTGACGGTCTGATCCAGCAGCTGTGTATTGGCAACAAATGATCGGAATATTCTATATGCCTCAGAACAAAATCCTGTGGTTTTTTTTGGGAGGAGTGGGGTGGGGATGGATGCTAAGAATGTTGATTGGAGAGAGAGGAGGTCATAGAGGAGGCTTCTCAGTAGATAACCACCAGAGTCCAGTGATCACATCTCCACTGTGTTGGAATGGAGGCAGACAAGGATGGGCAGGCTGTGGCCAGCAGAGAGAAGAGGAATTGGAGGAGTTCCATATGGCTAGGAGTTTCCAGTTGATACCAGGTCCCCTCAAGTGTTTGTTTCTAAAAGATGCTCAAGATCCAGCTAGTCCAGGGGAACTAAGAGATGTATGAGACAGCTGTGAATGGCACTCCTGCCCTACCTGTAAGAAAATAAACTTTGTCCGTAAAGAGTTCTTCAGCCCCTCCAAGGAAGACCGATGATCCTTGCTGGGGATTTAATACTCAAAGAATACAAAGAACATTCTGCAAGGGACAGGTGGATAACAGAACAGTATGCTACTTTCCTGGAGCCAAGACACAAGATGGCACTCCAAAAGGCTAACTAATCTTAAAGTTCATGAGGAAAAGATCCTCTGGTAGTGGTACATATTGGCACTAATGATGCTGTGTTGTGGGATATCTCACAGGTAATCTATGACTCAGAAGTGTGTTCAAGAAGATCACTTGGACATTCTTCGAGATTCTTCTTGTTCCATGAGCAACAAAAGACGGAAGGTGATAGATTCCTTAAGTGAACCACTGCCTAAGTAAGTGGTGTAGGATTTTGTTTTTTGCAGAACACTGGCCTGTCTTCTGGTGGGGTTGTACAGTTTGGACGGACTGCACATCAGAAGGGGGGCCAGTTTTCTCAGGGACAGGCTAGCTAGAATAGTCAAGAAAGGATTAAACTAATAACAAAAGGGGAGTATCAAAAGAAGGAAGATAAGAGCCCTCAGCACAAAATAGAGATATTTAGAAGAAAATCAAGGAACCAAAGGACATGAAAACCAGCAATTATTTAATTGCCTATACACCAATGCTAGGAGCCTTGGTAACAAATAAGGAGTTGGAATTACTCATTTATAAACTTTAAATTTAGTCTAGTTGGTATTACCGAAACCTGGTGGGATGATTCCCATTATTGGAACATTACAAATCAATGATTATAACCTATTTAGGAAGGATAAAATGGACAAAAGGGGAAAGATGTCCAAAAAAAAGTGTTTTCAGGTCACTGATAAATTTGAAAGGAAATGATTGTGAGTGGTAATGGATGAATGTCCTAACAGATAAAGTACAAGATGGGGTCTTATTTGTTGTCTACTACAGACCACCAAATCATAGCTGGGAACAGGCTGCTAGGTGTGGAAGGTGCCAATCTATAATGTATGGGAAAAGAAGCTGTGTGACTAGGGGATACTTCAATTTGAGTGAGGTATGCTGGAGATCTCAGGCTGCCAGTATTTAAAACAGACTTGGAAATTCTAAATCTAGTTGACCGCTTCTCACTCAAAACGTGTTGCATCCAAAACGAAGGAATTGTATACTTAACTTCATCTTCACAGATGAAGAGTAACTTAGTCTACACTTACCTCCGGAGCGATCGATCCAGCAAGAATTTATTTATTGCATTTAGTGAAGACGCAATAAATTGACCCCTCTCCTGTCGACTCTGGTACTCCACCGGAGCAAGAAGCGTAGGCGGTGTTGACAGGAGAGCATCAGCATGTCAACTTACTGCAGTGAAGACACCGCAGGAAGTAGATCTAAGTATGTCGACTTCAGCTATGCTATTCACATCACTGAAGTGGCGTAACTTAGACTGATTTTTTTTCTCCCCCCCCCCCGTGTAGACCAAGCCTTAGGTACAAGTGATCATAATTTGATCCCATTTATAATGTTCAAACAGAATAAAGAGCAGACCGATGGTACATGTAGTAGGTACTTTAAAAAGGCCAGTTCCACAAAGGCCCTTATGACAATTATGAGCCAAATCAGTTGTAAGAAGAAATTTAATTAGAAAAATGTGAATTGGTAGTTGTTTACAAACACTTTTCTAGATGCCCCAAAAGCCACAATCCAGGAAGAATGCTGTATTTGTTAAAAACCAGCCTGATTTATACAGGAAGTGAAGACCGCTATAAAATATATAAAAAACAAATGGAAGAAAGGGGAAGCTGAAAGTAATAAATAGAAATCAGAAGTTATCAATTTTCTACAGTTTCTAAGGGAAGCCAAGGGACACAAGTAGAAATCCATTACCAGCAGTTAAAAACAGTAAGAAGCTGTTTAAGCATATTAGGAAGAAAAAATCCTAACAGTGGAATTGTCCATTATATGGAAGTGATAGAATTATCAATAATAAAGCAGAAAAGGCAGAAGTGTTCAATAAATTTTTCTGTTCTGTATTGGGGAAAAAATAGATGAGAGTCACATCATATGAATGCACTCATTCCATTCCAATAGTATCTCAGTAGGGTGTTAAACAGCAGCTACTAAAGTTGGACATTCTTAAATCAGGTGGCCCAGATAATTTACATCCAAGAACTTTAAAAGACCTGGCTTAGGAGCCTGCTGGACTCTTAATGTGGATTTTTCAGTAGGCCTTGGACCACTAAGGAAGTTCCAGAAGTCTGGAAGAAAGCTAATGTGCCAATATTTAAAAAAGGGAAATGGGATGACCTGGGTAATTATAGGCCTGTCAGTCTGACATTGATCCCAGATAATAGAGCGGCTGAGAATTAAGGGAGAATTAATATAATGAATGCCAATCAACATGCGTTTATGGATCATAGATCGTTGTACCGAGATCTGTTTTTGATGGATTACAAGTTTGATAAAGATAATAGTGTTGATTTGTAATATACTTAGACTTTTGTAAGGTATTTGCCTTGGTACCACACAGCATTTTGATTTAAAAAAAAAAAAATGGATTAAAAACTGGCTGATAGATTTCAAAATGGAATTATAAACAGGGAATGATGGTCGAGTGGGTGTGTTTCTAGTGGGGTCCTGTGGGGATAGGTTCCAGGCCATACACTGTTTAACACTTTTATTAATGACCCGGAAGAAAAGATGAAAGCATCACTCATACAACTTTCAGGTGATCCAAAAAATGGAAATGGTCAATAATGAGGAGGACTAGTCCACTCATACAGAGTGATCTAGATTGCTTGGTAATTTGGGTGCGAATGAACAATATGCATTTTAATATGGCTAAATGTATACATCTAGGAACAAAGAGTGTAGGCCATATTTACAGGATGGAGGACTCAATCTGGGAAGCAGCGACTCTGGAAAAATATTTGGAGGTCATGGTGGATAATCGGCATCATGCAGGGAACTCATGTTCAGCTGTGGCCAAACGGGCGAATACAATTCTTGGGTGCATAAAGAGGAGGATCTTGAGGTAGGAGTACAGAGATTATTTTACCTCTGTATTGGTCACTGGTGTGACCAGTGCTGGAATACTGTGTCCAGTTCTGGTGTCCACCATTGAAAAAGGAAGTTGATAGATTGGAGAGGGTTCAGTGAAGAGTCATGAGAATGAGTAAAGGATTAGAAAACAGTCTTTATAGTGAAAGACTCAAGGAGCTCAGTTTATTTAGTTTAACAAACAGAAGGTTAAGGGGCAACTTGATCAAAGTCTAGGAGGACCTGTGTGAGGAAAAATTTATTTAATAATGGGATCTTCAGTCTAGCTGAGCCAGTGGTGGGAAGTTGAAGCTAGACACTCAAACTGGAAATAACCTCACTGTTAAAAATGTATGCCTTATTAATCATTGGGCTGATTCACCAGAGGCCACAGTTAGTTCTCCATCACTGACCATTTTAAAATCAAGATGAGATGTTTTTCCAACAGCTCTGCTCAAGGAATTATTTTAGGGAAGTTCTCTGGCCTTTGTTATATAGGAGGTCAGACTAGAAGATCCGTGGTCCATTCCAGCCTTGAAATATGTGACTCTGTAAAATCCAGACTATCTCTGTCTTAAAACAAAGCAGTAAATAAATTATGCTCAAATAAATTGGTTAGTCTCTAAGGTGCCACAAGTACTCCTTTTCTTTTTGCGAATACAGACTAACACGGCTGTTACTCTGAAACCTAAATAAATTCTGTTGCTGGTGTGCTTGATTCTCCTTGCTGGCACAGGGAGGCATAAATAACGCCTCTCTGAGTCAGCTGTACCCCTGTGGGGGAGTCACTCTTGAAGGGAATGCAAATGTGTTTGCACTGGTGCCATTCCTCATCTATTGGTCACACCAATCATGTTGTCCCTGATCAGTGCTGCCTGTTTCTGAGGCTTTGGTTGACACTTCTGATTTGGCTTCCCTGGTGGACGTGAAGTATTGCATGTGTGCTGTTGCAAGTTTCATGTTTGAAACCCATTGCTCAGGAGCCGCTTCTTGGGTTGTGCTGGCAAAGGCTGGCATAGGTCAGCATTGAATCTGGCCTGATGTCTTGTCCATCTGTGTTTGAACTATTTTTTGCGGGCTTTGTTTGTTTTCACAGATTTATTTTTTTCCTTTTGATAGAGCACTCACTTATGGTGCTCCAGTAATAAGCATCTTGGATACGATCAAAAATGTCCTCTGGAGGTTGTAGGAGAGTTGTGTGGTTTATTTCTGCCAGTGTTTGACGCAACTTCATGTTGTGTTCGGCTCTTTGTGCTGCCTGATGACCAGAATTTGATGCGTCATGGTGCTGCATTTGCTGTAATGGATGTTAGCTGTACATTGTAATCATGTGGTCTCCTGGCTGGCTAAGGTGGGGGGGAAAGGGAGAACAGAATTCTCTTTATTTTTTGTTTGCTTGTTCATTTATTTTGTATTAAAATCCGGCAAGGTTTTAAAAAAAATTCCTACTTGTTTAACCAAAGCAGGGCATCATCACTAACCCTTTTCCTAAACCTTTGCTCCATTCATAGTATCATAGAATATCCGGGTTGGAAGGGACCTGGGAGGTCATCTATCCAACCCCCTGCTCAAAGCAGGACCAATCCCCAACTAAATCATCCCAGCCAGGGCTTTGTCAAGCCTGACCTTAAAAATATCTCAGGAAGGAGATTCCACCACCTCCCTAGGTAACGCATTCCAGTGTTTCACCACCCTCCTAGTGAAAAAGTTTTTCCTAATATCCAACCTAAACCTCCCCCACTGCAACTTGAGACCATCACTCCTTGTTCTGTCATCTGCTACCAGTCTAGATCCATCCTCTTTGGAACCCCCTTTCAGGTAGTTGAAAGCAGCTATCAAATCCCCCCTCATTCTTCTCTTCCGCAGACTAAACAATCCCAGTTCCCTCAGCCTCTCCTCATAAGTTATGTGTTCCAGTCCCCTAATCATTTGTGTTGCCCTCCGCTGGACATTTTCCAATTTTCCACGTCCTTCTTGTCATGTGGGGTCCAAAACTGGACACAGTACTCCAGATGAGGCCTCACCAATGTTGAATAGAGGGGAACGATCACGTTGCTACCCTTCGTGCAGCTCTGCTGGTGGAAGTAGTACTGTAGACTGGCTGCCAGCATGGAAAACTCTAGGAAAAGAAGCCTAGTGTGGACAAGGGCCAGGTATGTTGAGTCTAGTATTCCCTGTTTTTTGCTCCTTGTCTCACTGGAGGAGCAGAGAATGGGTTTTACCTAGCCCTCAAATGAAAGTGGAAGCATATAAAGTCTAACAAATACTTGGTATTGGAGTATAATTTGTTTAAATAGTGTGAATAAAAACTTCTCAGTTGCTTGTGTGTCTCTCCTTGGGTCGTGTGATGTTAGTCTACTTACTTGTTGAGTTGCCTTTTAGTCTTTCAGGAAAAATGATTAAGAAAATTTAAAATGTTTAGATGTCCCTCCTTTTTCCTGTGCTGCTTTTTCCTCTGGATAATCCTGGTAGTGGGTGGCTACCCCACTCCTAAAATAGAAGGGGTTAAAAGCAGCCCTGGGGATGGCTGATTGGGGAAGCAGCTGCAGCTGGGTCACACCCCAGTCAGGCCCCAGCTGGCCTGTATAAAGAGTCTGGGAGCCAGAGGCCCAAGGAGAGTCTCTCCAGGCTAGGAGAGAGCAGGGCCTGGTTCCCTGCCTGACAGGGTACAGAGTGGTGCCATGCTGGGAAAGGAGCAGGCTGAGTGGGGTGCTCCAGGCTGGCAACTCCCCAGGCTGTAGGGCCTGGTCCAAGACCCATAGAGGTACTGGGAGGCAGAGGAAGGAAGCAGGTCTGAACCCCCTTGTCTATGTTGAGAGCCCTTTCCACTGCAGTCTGCCCCAGGGAGCAGGGGCTTGGTGATGACCGGCACTAGCCCAGACTGAGGCAAAGTGGGGATAGTGGGTTGTGTAGCGATACTGGCAGGGGGCAGAACCCCAGAGCAAGGGGCACCGGGGTCTGTGAGGTACATGGGGGCCAGAGCTGTGCGGATCACTGGCCTGCAGAGGGCGCTCCATGCTGGAAAAGAGCTAATTCCCATGAACCAGCAAGAGGCGCAGCAGGGGTGAGTCCTGCACTTTTACAATCCTCTTCAGGCCTTCTCTGTGCATCCTAAAGAAGTGGGAAAAAAGTCCATGGTATTCTTTCGCAGGTCACCTTTAAATACTGAAACATAATGGGGTTAGGGTTCTGACTCTTGTCAAGAAGGTAGCTGGAATAAGAGCTGCAGCTAGGAGAGAAGAGTGGCAATGATTGGAGGAGACCAGCTTAAGCAAAAGTTTGTTAAGGCAAAGTTTCATTTCTTGTCTCTTCTTTCATCCATAGTTAAAAGGGTAGGTGAATTTTTTTTTGTCTTGCTCAAACGGAGAGCCTATAGTCTCATCAGAATCAGGAAGTGTGGAATTATTCGTGGCTTTGGGTTACAAACATGTTGGGGTTTTGTGAAGAGAGCTGTTTCGTTCCATATCCCTGCCAGATGCCTTAATTGTAAGGCATTGCTGTAGTGCCGCTGCGACCCACAGCTCCAGGCGTCAGCTGAAGCCTGGTCGTCTGGTAAACGGCTTGAGGCCCTAGGCCCAAAGATTAGCCTATTCAGCAGCAGTGAGCTGTACGAAGAAAAACAAAGCAATTCCGTCTTTGGAATTTGAGTTCTTGGAGATGAATACAGAAGTTTCAAATTACTACTTATTTTAGTAGCGATAGGATAGAACCTCTAAACTTATGGCCTTTGAATAGCAAAGTGAGGCGCTGGAGAAGAATGTTTGATCTGCTCGCCTCCATGTTGGATCCAAAGTCAGAAGCATCCCTTGACTAATCTTGCATTTAAACTTCCATTTTCAGCCACTGTATCTGAAAACTGCTCCTGCCTCGGCCTCAAACCTGAACTCTGCCCAAACCAGATTTTGGATTCTCTCGCCAGTCTTTTTCCCTATTTAACGTTCTGTCCGTTAGGGTGGTTGTGATTAATCAAAGATGTTTGATTTTTCATGGCTGCTCTCTGAAGAAAATCAGAGCAGAGCAATCAAGGCTCACATGTTTTTCATCAGCAGGGGAACCCAATAGTACCAAATGCCTTATTAGTTTCTTAGTACCTTGTGAGCCAAAATTCAAGCGTGGTGGTCTAGACTGTGTCATTAGGGCAACCAGGAATTGTTTCACACTTTGACTAGTTACTCATATCTCTCCTCTACTAAACCAAGCTTGGTGCAATATTTTTTATTTCAGCCTCCAATTTCTTCTTATTTCTACCCTGTCCTAGATATTGTGGCATTGAGACTTGCCTGTGGGTATCTGCTCTGGCTTAAGCAAATGAAATCCCCACAGTACTGCACCCCTCACACAGTTGTACGTGCTATGCTATTACATGTAAGTTCCAACCAGAGACTCTTATGAATTATTTCTTTATTTAGGCTACATGCCAAGCACTGAGACATGAACCAGTGGTTTTAAAGTGTCCTGTGAGCTGGCAGGACCTGTTAGTGTTGTCTGATGTAAGTAGGAGGTTGGATACGTCTGCATTATGTTAGCACTTTGCCAGTCCTCACCCCAGACGGCTGGGATTTCTTACCAAGGTGCTGTGCCTGTAGCTTGTTCAGGGGCTCTGGCTTTATTATCGGTCTTTTCTGGAAGAATGCAGGCATTCCTGCCCACAACCTCCTTAGTGCTTTAGTAGAAGCCCAATACTCTATCCATCTCCACTGCCTCTTGCCTGGCCTGAAGTGAATAGTACCCATGGCTGTCTCTTCTGATGCTGAGAGCTGAGCAGTTTGAAATTGACTGGATTCACAAGTTTTGCTGGTGACCAGAGTTCTGAGCAGCAGTTGTGGAACTGAGCAGAGTCCTGTTAGTTTCATTTTGCTGGGGCTTGGGAACAAGGTGCTAAGGGTACAGCTATACTGCAATTTGGTATCTGTGGCTGGCCCTGCCTTGCAGGGCTTGGGCTAAGGGGTTGTTTAATTGCAATGTAGACGTTCAGTTTGGGCCTGAGCCCAAACATTTACACCACAGTTAAACAGCCCCTTAGCCAAAGCCCTGTGAGTTTGAGTTATCTGACATGGGCCAGCTCCGGGTGTTCAATTGCAGTGTAAATGTACTTATAGGGCTCAGACACCACTGTAATGAGTGCAGAGTAAAAAAAAAAAAAAACTCAACAGCTGTCGTCAGACTCGGGAAGATAGCACTAAAATGGACCATGTTGGGAAGGTTTCAGAGGAACAGCCGTGTTAGTCTGTATTCGCAAAAAGAAAAGGAGTACTTGTGGCACCTTAGAGACTAACCAATTTATTTGAGCATGAGCTTTCGTGAGCTACAGCTCACTTCATCAGATGTTGGGAAAGATATTTTGGCTAACCTAAGGGCCCAAAATAATTTTTTTAATTCCAAGACAGAAACTACTTAATACTGAGAGAACATAATAGTAATGTAAGGGTAAAAGAAGTTACAGGGGTATTATAACTATCCTATAATCAAGCATTACAAACCAAGGAAATCCAGAGTTACAGTTGAGATCCAAACATCTTAAGGTATGGAAATGTGCAGTAAAGGCACCTGAACAGCCTAGGCTGTTCAATGTCAGGAAGTTGATGCTGGTGTGGCAGTGCTGTAGATCCTTGGCTTTCAAACTGCAGGTTGTGACCCAGTACTGGATCGCAGAATGTAAGGCACTGGGTTGTGGCGGCTCTGGTCAGCACTGCTGACTGGGTCATTAAAAGCCCCGTCAGTGGTGCTGCCCAGCTAAGGCAGGCTAGTCCCTACCTTTTCTGACACTGCACTGCACCCTGGAAGTGGCCAGCAGCATCGCTGCGCCTGCCCCAATCTCTGGCTCTGCACTCCCATTGGCTGGGAGCCAGTGCAGTGATGTCTGCAGATGGCCCCTGGAGCCTCAGAGCTTTGCCAAACAGTAGTGAAGTGCCCTTTCCAAAATCTTGATATAGAGCCCAACTTCTGTTCCTTTAAAAGGGTTGGGCAAAGAGTGGCTTTCTGGGGGTACAAGTAGCTATCAGTGTGGTTCATGGACATAGTCATTAAGCTAGTAGTTGATAGGTAAACATTTCAGTCTCTGTGAATGTTCAGAGCCTGTACTGAAGACCTTACTCTGCCAGTACATTGGCAGAACTATGACCGTTTCCTCCTTTTCGTGCTGAAAATGAGGAGAGCACAACTGGCTCTGAGGGATGGAATTATTTAAAAAGCCCAAAGATTTAGAGGCATGCTAAAACACAAATTTCTCTGACTGGTTGCATGTTCAATTTTCTCACTTGTGTATATTGAGGCTGGATCTGTACAAGTAGAATGGATTAAATGCAATTACAGCCTGCACATAGTATTGCCAGCAGTTGTGGCCAGTAGTGCCAAAAAAACCAGAATTGGCACATGTCCTCAGTGTGCCAAGCCCTGGCAGATGTGGTTATGGGACAGGGTGACTCCACTATAGCAATGAAAGTAAAGGGCTCCTAAAATGGTACCGGGTGAAGCATGAAGAAGAGAACATGATTTGGTGTTGCACTTCTTGCTGGAAAAGAGACACAAACAGCTCCACTGCAAGACAATGTTAAAGAAAATCCTCAAGCAGTTTTATAAAACCACTGATTAGCATACATAGTAATTTTCCTCCTGTTTAGACCATTTTACTGGGTAATGTATACTTAAAAATGCTCCCTTTTTAGTACAGTCTTCTAGACTTTTTGTTCTGAGATTTCAAAGTGAGGCCCTTTTAGACCAAAATAATCTTCATAAGTACAAACTACTAAAAGTGTGAAGTCTGGGAGACCTAGATCTTGTAGATAAGGAAAGTAGAAGGTGGAGGCAGTGTGTGACCCATGGTATGTTTGTTTTTTTTTTTGTTTGGGGGGGGCGGGTTACATCTGTGTACACAGTTCTGTGAGAGCTGTATGTATTCTGCATTTAAGGTATATTAAAAGACAATAAAAAATGTAAGTGCTGAATTCAGGAAACATGGAGGTTTAATGTGTGATATTAATTATAACCTGGTATATATGCGTTGTCTTAACAGTAGTCCGGGTTTGACCATATTAATGCTTGCAGATCAAAAAAGTCCACTCACTTTTAAGCAGATAGGAAGAATCTTTTCCTAGTAAAAAGATTGCATGATTGCATCCGACGAAGTGAGCTGTAGCTCACGAAAGCTCATGCTCAAATAAATTGGTTAGTCTCTAAGGTGCCACAAGTCCTCCTTTTCTTTTTGCGAATACAGACTAACACGGCTGTTACTCTGAAACCTTCCTAGTAAAGATGACTTGTAAAGGGAAAAAAGAAAATTTAGCTTGAGTCTTCTGCTGTTTTATGATGTACAAAGACCTGAAAGGTGGCTTTATTTAAAAACAAAAAAAAATGTTTTAAGAAATTCAGGCCCTGCTTAACTTGGGAGTCTCTGGCCTTGTCCGCACTGAGGAATTTTATCAAAAAAATTCTTTCCCCCAGTGGTCCTACTGCCTGAAATGCACCTGTGTGGTCATTGGTAGAGCTCTAGTGTAGGATAAGGCTCTGGTGGTAGCATGGACCATGAAATCTGCTTGCTTTCAGTTAACGTCCCCTCTGTGCTTTTTCCTGTTGTCTTGAAAAGATTAAACTGACTGACTGTAGCTCTAGATCTGGGTTTTACAGTGCTTAAGCTACAGTATAGCCTCGCATCATTCTGAGTAGCAAAACAAGTTGTAGGGTCAATAAGGAGGCTGCAGGGGAGTGCTGGGGGCATATTTCAAATGGAGCAGTCACGCTTTGAGTACTGCTGTTTATTAGCTGCACAGGCATGCACATTACACCTACACGCCTCCTACTGTGAATTTATTGCATGTGCTGGGTAAGCAACTTTTAAATGCTTTGACTTTACAGTGTTTGAAAAAATTACTCCTAATTTAGCAAGGGCACTAGTCCCTACTGATCGCATTCAGTGCCAGATTCAGCTTCCAAACTTGAGCCTTTTAGTGTGGGCCTGTTCAAAAATATGGCTAAAATGAATTTTGAAGAGGAGGGAAGAGTGTTTTCTCTTCTCTCCCAAAACTCAAATGTTTGAGAAAAATCCCCCCCCCCCCCCAAATCTTCCTATAAATTGACCTTTGGAAAAACAATAAGGCTGGAAACTTTTTCAGTTCCAAAATGAAATGTTTTGGAAAGCTACGGGTATGTGGACATGCAGGATTATAATTATGTGACTGCTTTAGTGTTCTGAAAACTGCTACATTCTTGTTTGTGCATTAGGGCAGTACTTGAAAAATCTGTGTAGTGGTCCAGGGGAATTTGCCTTCCAGGCTGTGAATTCATCTTAAGGAAAGTGGCATTGAAGGTTTAGTGGATTCTCTCCTGTTATTGTTTGGGCCTATTTGAATGTATGGCACAAATGGCTGAAATCTGGTAGGTTTTATCTAAAACAAAACATTTCAACACCTCACAGATAGTATGTGCAACAGCTGGTTCGGGCTTTTTAAATACTAACTTTGGTGACTTGTTCCTCCTACCCTAAAGTGTTGCCCCCTCCTAGCTAGAATGTGGGTGCGGAGGTGGGAATGGAGGCCAGCCTCCCTAATGGAGTAACTACTGCCTTTCCTCTGAACCAGACGTGAGTTTCTCCCCTCTGATATTTATTGCCATTGGTGGATTAGTCAACTTCATCTCCAGCCTTCTGTGAGTGCAGCTCTTCAGCTACCCAATCTCGCTCCCACTCTTATTGATGCTCTACCTCCCTCTTCCTTTACCACTCCTCATTCTCCAGCAATCCTTTCCTCTCCCTTGCTTCATCCCTGTGCAGTCCCTCAACCTCGGTCAGTGCTACACTTCACAGAATTTCTTGAATCCATAATTCTTAAGTAATACTTCTTAAGGAATTTGTGAGGCAAGGAAATTACATTAATGAAACAGTTGCAAACAAAATCTGGCAGTGCAAAAGATTACCATTGCTGCAAGAACCTTGCATACATTTTGAAGTAGTTAAATGTGAGAGTTAATGTTGCTTTGAGAAACTTAACTTTTACATTACCTTACTTGACTTGGTTTGTTGCATTTAAGATAATAGCATATCAGACTTTTTCCTACATTTCTAACTTTCAGTATTCTTGCAGTTATCTTTAATTAGATAGCTAAGCACTTCTTTTAGTATCTCATAATTACAGGAATGTACTGACAGATTACAATCGTTTCCCCAATAGGCTTCTCTTCAGTGTGTCCAGTTGGGAAGATTCAGCTGCCAGTGACCAATAATGATGAGATCAAAAGTATTTCCTACTGCTTTAGTCTGTTAAGAAAGGGGAAATTCAGAGCACAAATCACACTAAGTATTTGATCAGACAGCCTCGGTAATGTTCAATATTGAATCAGATAGGGAACATACTCAGTGCTTTCCTGAAATATCTGTTCTGTGTAATCAGATTTAAATCAAATTTATACCAAGGCTAACCTAAGAGTAGATACTTTAATTTTTCGAAGATTGCCAACATTTGTTTTTGGGGCTTGAATGCCAGTGGTCCTAGAACCTAGAAAAATTCCAACTGAAAATAATATGTGGGAAAAAATTAAGGTATCCTTGGGTATATCTACACTACGAAATTAGGTCGAATTTACAGAAGTCAGTTTTGTAGAAAGCGTTTTTATACAGTCGATTGTGTCGGTCCCCACACAAATGCTCTAAGTGCATGTAGTCGGCGGAGTGCGTCCACAGTACCGAGGCAACCGTTGACTTCCGGAGCGTTGCACTGTGGGTAGCTATCCCACAGTTCCCAGTCTCCACCGCCCATTTGAATTCTGGGTAGAAATCCCAGTGTCTGATGGGGCTCAAACATTGTCACGGGTGGTTCTGGCTACGCATCGTCAGGCCCCCCTTCCCTCCCTCTGTGAAAGCAAGGGCAGACCATCATTTTGCGCCTGAGTTATTTGTGCAGACGCCATACCATGGCGAGCATGGAGCCCGCTCAGCTAACCATCACCGTACGTCTCCTGGGTGCTGGCAGATGCAGTACTGCATTGTTACACAGCAGCAGTTTATTGCCTTTTGGCAGCAGACAGTGCAGTATGACTGGTAGCCATCGTCAACATAGTCCTGGGTGCTCTTTTAACCGACCTCGATGAGGTCAGGGGCGCCTTGGCAAACATGGGAGTGACTCAGCCAGGTCATTTCCCTTTTAAGTTTCGTCTCATGGCAGTTGAGTCCTACCGGCAGTGCACTGTCTTTTAATCAGCAGCCAGCAGAAGATGATGGCCAGCAGTCATACTGCACCGTCTTCTGCCGAGCACCCAGGAGATGACAATGGCTAGCGGTCGTACTGCACGGTCTGCTGCCAGCAAGATGTATAAAGATAGATGAAGTGGCTCAAAACAAGAAATAGCCCAGATTTGTTTTGTATTCATTTTCTCCTCCCTCCCTCCATGAAATCAACGGCCTGCTAAACCCAGTTTTGGGTTCTATCCTTGAGGGGGCCATTCTGTTTCTCGCAAAGCCACCCCCTTCGTTGATTTTAATTCCCTGTAAGCCATGTCGTCAGTCGCCCCTTCCTCCATCAGGGCAACGGCAGACAATCATTCTGTGCAGACGCCATACCACGGCAAGCATGGAGCCCGCTCAGATCGCTTCGGCAATTAGGAGCACGTTAAACACCACATGCATTATCCAGCAGTATATGCATCACCAGAACATGGCAAAGCGAAACTGGGCAAGTAGGCGACGTCCGCGCGGTGACGAGAGTGATGAGGACATGGACACAGACTTCTCTCAAAGCACAGGCTCTGGCAAAGTAGGCATCATGGTGCTAATGGGGCAGGTTCATGCGGTGGAACGCCGATTCTGGGCTCGGGAAACAAGCACAGACTGGTGGGACCACATAGTGTTGCAGGTCTGGGACGATTCCCAGTGGCTGCGAAACTTTCGCATACGTAAGGGCACTTGTAAGTCACAAAGTTCCATGATTTCCCCTGCCCTGAGGCGCAAGAATACCAAGATGAGAGCAGCCCTCACAGTTGAGAAGCGAGTGGCAATAGCCCTGTGGAAGCTTGCAACGTCACACAGCTACCGGTCAGTCAGGAATCAATTTGGAGTGGGCAAATCTACTGTGGGGGCTGCTGTGATGCAAGTAGCCAACGCAATCAAAGATCTGCTGATATCAAGGGTAGTGACCTGGGAAATGTGCAGGTCATGGTGGATGGCTTTGCTGCAATGGGATTCCCTAACTGTGTTGGGGCCATAGACGGAACCATATCCCTATCTTGGCACCGGAGCACCAAGCTGGCGAGTACATAAACAACAATGGGCACTTTTCAATAGTGCTGCAAGCACTGATGGATCACAAGGGACATTTCCCCAACATCAACATGGGATGGCCGGGAAAGGTACATGACGCTCGCATCTTCAGGAACTCTGGTCTGTTTCAAAAGCTGCAGGAAGGGAGTTTCTTCCCAGACCAGAAAATAACCGTTGGGGAGGTTGAAATGCCTATAGCTATCCTTGGGGACCCAGCCTACCCCTTAATGCCATGGCTCATGAAGCCATACACAGGCACCCTGGACAGTGGTCAGGAGCTGTTCAACTACAGGCTGAGCAAGCGCAGAATGGTGGTAGAATGTGCATTTGGACGTTTAGAAGCACGCTGGCGCAGTTTATTGACTTGGTTAGACCTCAGCGAAACCAATGTTCCCACTGTTATTACTGCTTGCTGTGTGCTCTACAATATCTGTGAGAGTAAGGGGGAGACGTTTATGGCTGGGTGGGAGGTTGAGGCAAATCGCCTGGCTGCTGGTTACGCACAGCGAGACATCAGGGCGGTTAGAAGAGCACAGGAGGGCACAGTGCGCATCAGAGGATCTTTGAAAACCAGTTTCATGACTGGACAAGCTACGGTGTGAAAGTTCTGTTTGTTTCTCCTTGATGAAACCCCCCACCCCCCTTGGTTCACTCTACTTTCCTGTAAGCTAACCATCCTTCCCTCTTCCCTTTGATCACTGCTTGCAGAGGCAATAAAGTCATTGTTGCTTCTCATTCATGCTTTCTTTATTAATTCATCACACAAATAGGGGGATAACTACCAAGGTAGCCCAGGACGGGTGGTGGAGGAGAGAAGCATCAGGAGGCGTGGTGGAGGAGGGAAGGACAAGGCCACACAGCACTTTAAAAGTTTAAAACTTTAAAACTTATTGAATGCCAGCCTTCTGTTGCTTGGGCAATCCTCTGGGGTGGAGTGGCTGGGTGGCCGGAGGCCCGCCCACCGCGTTCTTGGGCGTCTGGGTGAGGAGGCTATAGAACTTGGGGAGAAGGGCAGTTGGTTACACAGGGACTGTAGCGGTGGTCGGTGCTCCTGCTGCCTTTCCTGCAGCTCAACCATATGCTGGAGCATATTAGTTTGATCCTCCAGCTGCCTCAGCATTGAATCCTGCCTCCTCTCATCACACTGCTGCCACCTTTCAGCTTCAGCCCGCCACCTCTCCTCCCGGTCACTTTGTGTTTTCCTGTACTCTGACGTTGTCTGCCTCCACTCATTGTGCTGTGCTCTGTCAGTGTGAGAGGACAACATGAGCTCAGAGAACATTTCATCGCAAGTGCATTTTTTTCGCCTTCTAATCTCCGCTAGCCTCTGGGAAGGAGAAGATCCTGTGATCCTTGAAACACATGCAGCTAGTGGAGGGAAAAAAGGGACATTGGTATTTAAAGAGACACATTTTATAGAACAATGGGAACGCTCTTTCAGGGTAAACCTTGCTGTTAACATTACATGCACAGCACGTGCTTTCATTCCAAGCTCGCATTTTGCCTCCCCCCAGCGTATGGCTAGCCCCTCCACCGTCCCCCTCCCTGTGGCTAACAGTGGGGAGCATTTCTGTTCAGCCACAGGCAAACAGCCCAGCAGGAACGGGCACCTCTGAATGTCCCCTTAAGAAAAGCACCCTATTTCAACCAGGTGACGATGAATGATATCACTCTCCTGAGGATAACCAAGGGATAAGGAATGGATGTTGTTTGAACGCCAGCAAACATACACTGCAATGCTTTGTTCTACAATGATTCCCGAGTACGTGCTACTGGCCTGGAGTGGTAAAATATCCTACCATGGTGGACGGAATAAGGCTGCCCTCCCCAGAAACCTTTTGCAAAGGCTTTGGAAGTACATCTAGGACAGCAGCAAATGCCAGGGCAAATTAATCATTAAACATGCTTGCTTTTAACCCATGTATAGTATTTTAAAAAGTACACTCACCAGAGGTCCCTTCTCCGCCTGGCGGGTCTGGGAGGCAGCCTTGGGTGGGTTCGGGGGGTACTGGCTCCAGGTCCAGGGTGAGAAACAGTTCCTGACTGTCGGAAAAACCGGTTTCTCCGCTTGCTTGCTGTGATCTATCTACAACCTCCTTATCTTCCTCGTCCCCAAAACCTGCTTCCATGTTGCCTCCATCTCCATTGAAGGAGTCAGACAACATGGCTGGGGTAGCGGTGGCTGAACCCCCTAAAATGGCATGCAGCTCATCATAGAAGCGGCATGTTTTGGGCTCTGACCCGGAGTGGCCATTCGCATCTCTGGTTTTCTGGTCAGCTTGCCTCAGCTCCTTAAGTTTCACGCGGCATTGCTTCGGATCCCTGTTATGGCCTCTGTCCTTCACACCCTGGGAGATTTTGACAAATGTTTTGGCATTTGGAAAACTGGAACGTAGTTCTGATAGCACGGATTCCTCTCTCCCCATACAGCGATCAGATCCCGTACCTCCCATTCGGTCCATGCTGGAGCTCTTTTGCGATTCTGGGACTCCATCATGGTCACCTCTACTGATGAGCTTTGCATGGTCACCTGGAGCTTGCCATGCTGGCCAAACAGGAAATCGAAATTCAAAAGTTCGCAGGTCTATTCCTGTCTACCTGGCCAGTGCATCTGAGTTGAGAGTGCTGTCCAGAGTGGTCACAATGGAGTACTCTGGGATAGCTCCCGGAGGCCAATACCATCTAATTGTGTCCACAGTACCCCAAATTCGACCCAGCAAGGCTGATTTCAGCGCTAATCCCCTTGTCGGGGGTGGAGTAAGGAAATCGATTTTAAGAACCCTTTAAGTCAAAAAAAAAAAAAAAAAAAGGGCTTAGTCGTGTGGACAGTTGCAGGGTTAAATCAATTTTAATGCTGCTAAATTTGACCTCAACTCTAAGTGTAGACCAGGGCCTTGTCAGTTAAAGCTCTGAAGGGTTCTGACAATATCTTGAAAGAGTTAAGCTTTAATTAGCTCACTCACAAGGTATTTAATATCCTTATTAAATCTCAACTGCTGGTAAATTTTTTTTTCTTATAGTGAATACAATTTCTTGAGGACCTGAGCTTCTGCCTCTCAGATCAGAGGCTCACATGTCGAAGCTGGCAGTGCTAGAGGCTAGTTCCTATCTGTGTGACAGCATTTTTAATTTAACAGGACCGGCTTTGATGTTCTCAAATATTTATAGGCAGCTACAATCACTTCAGTGTGCACATTTTTAACTGGAGCAAAAGTTCCTCCTCATGCAAATTTTTTTTTCCCTTTTGTCCATTGTGGATTTGCAGAATATATGAATGCAGTAGAAAGTGCAAAACAAAAACTACGATGAAAAAACACTTGCTCTCTTCAAGGTCCTGCAGTGTGGTAGAGTCTCCAAATGAAATTAATAGGCAGCAGGTTTAAAACAAACAAAAGGAAGTATTTCTTCACACAACACACCGTCAACCTGTGTAACTCTTCGCCAGAGGATATTGTGAAGGCCAAGACTAAAACAGGGTTCAAAAAAGAGCTAGGTAAGTTCATGGAGGACAGGTCCATCAATGGCTTTTAGCCAGGATGGGCAGGGATGGTGTCCCTAGCCTCTGTTTGCCAGAAGCTGGGAATGGGCAATAGAGGATGGATCACTTGATTATCTGTTCTGTTCATTTCCTCTGGAGCACGTGGCATTGGCCACTGTCAGACAGGATACTGGGCTAGATGGTCCTTTGGTCTGACTAAGTATGGCAGTTCTTATGTAATGCCTTGTCTCTGACAGTGGCCAGCATCAGACACTTCAGAGGAAGGTATAAGAGCCCCGCAGGAGGCAGACTTGGGGTAATCTGCCCCCTTCATTAAGTCTCATCCTGATCTCTAGTAGCTACAGATGGGCGTAAATCCTGAGCATGCATTTCACTTAGAAAAATTCTCACCATTTTTCATTGGAATTTTCTGATTCATCAAGATTGGAATGTTCCACAGAGATGGTTTTGATTTCCTTGAAATTCTGACAGAACCCAGGTAGGAACGTGGTTTCCTGCTGCGGCAGCGTGGCTCCTTGGTAGACCTCCTGCTAGACTACCTCAGAGTCAGAGCTTCTAGGTCTGGGGCAGCCCACTGGTGCACTGCCCCACCACCCCAGGCTCCAGTCCCTTTTGTGAGACTTCAAAAAATTTGTGTTCTGATTTAGAACAAAGTCAAATTGAAATATTAGTCCTCTGTAGAACTGAATTGGCTCTTTTAACACAGCTCTGGTTTCAATACGTCTTTCACAAAAAGTTCATGAATTATAATTCTGAATATACTTGATATCCATATAAATGTTCAGCTCTGTTTTGAGTCTTGTTAAATTCTGTATACACAGCAAAGAAAAACCCACAGCTGGCCCATGTAGACCTTTGAGCTGGAACCCAGCCTCTGTGACCCTACCTCCCTGAAAGGCCGGGGCTCTAGCCTGAGCCTGGAAGCTTACACAACAGTGAAAGAGCCCTGCAGCCGATGAGCCTTGCTCAGCTAGCATGGGCCAGCTGTGGGTGTTTAGTCACTTTGTAGACATAGCCAATGACTTCCTGTGGCAGTGAGTTCCACAGATTAAGATTGACTGTCAGTATTGAAAGTAACATGTATCGCCTGCAGTAGTTTGTGACTTCACGAAGTTATTTGCTTCCTCCCATCTGCAAATCTCAAAGTGGCAATATCTCAGGTGGTGATAGTTTTGTGCAAGGTTGTTTGCTCACTACTTCCGTAGTGTAGACTAGGCCTTAGGTTTGCAGGTATTGCTATATCGCCAGATCCTCCCTATTATAAGTGTACTTTTTTCCTGTATAAGATGGTTTTGTCAGCATAGTTTGTAGTGTTTTGGCAAGTGAAATAATCTATACTGGCAAAAGCACTATAGCTGAGTCTACACTAGGGCTTTTGTTGGTGTTGAAATTTACAAAAAATCACATCCCTAATTGACATTATACTGGCAAGTTTCTAAATATTCTCGGCTCTAGTTTTACATGTACAAACAGGTCAAGCTGAAGCCTTGGCAGCCTTTTAGGTTTCAACTCTGCCAACTCGCACTTGTTAAAGTGATGCTTCCTTGTCTATACTAGAGTTTTAGAACATTAACTAAAGTGAGCTAATGCCACATCTTTGAATGGAAGGCCTTGCTCTCACTACAAAAGAGTTCTTAACTTGAGTTAGGAAACTGAACGTCAATACTAGTGAAGACCAGGCACTGTGTATTTTTCATATAAGTTAGTAGTGCATTAATTCAACTTGCTGATTTGTATGAAAACTACAGTCTGCCTTGTCTTCACTAGAATTTTTTACCTTGAGAGCTAACTTGAGTTAACGCTTTTTTTTTTTTAAGTTATACACAACTCTTGTCAAGACAAATTCTCAGTTAGTTGGCAGTTCAGCCATCCCATTCTGAGGTGTGGGGAAGTGGCGGGAGTCCTACATGGCATTTTATGCTTGTAGTTGTGTGTTCAGTCTTTGGGACCTTGTTTTGCACAGCGAAGTATAAACTTTAGTTTTAAGCTTAAAAAAAACAGAAGAACAAGGATGTTTTACGTTTTAAGTGACACATGTGTGACACCCTGGGATCCCAATATTCACTGCTGGTCATGTAATTTAAGATGTTTTTTGTTGTTTTTTTAACCAAGTATGCCTTGTGAGGTATCATTCTAAAAGTCTTGATCTGCTACACATTAATATCTTGGATTGTATGTGCTATTGTCATATGTGAAATTATCAAGTTTGGCTATGTATGTAGGGGGAAAGACAATAACAGGAAATGTGGAAATGGCCGAGGTGCTTAATGACTTCTTGGTTTCGGTTTTCACCAAGAAGGTTGTTGGTGATTGGACGTTTAGCATAGTGAATGCCAGTGAAAATGAGGTAGGATCAGAGGCAAAAACAGGGAAAGAACAAGTCAAAAATAACTGGATAGATGTCTTCAAATCACCAGGGACTGATGAAATGCATACTAGAATACTCAAGGAGCTGACTGAGGAGATATCTGAGCCATTAGCAATTATCTCTGAAAAGTCATGGAAGACAGGCAAGATTCCGGAAGACTGGAAAAGGACAAATATTGTGCCCATCTATAAAAAGGGAAATTAGGACAACATGGAGAATTACAGACCAGTCAGCTTAGCTTCTGTACCCGGGAAGATAATGGAGCAAATAATTAAGCAATCAATTTGTAAACACCTAGAAGATAAGGCCATAAATAACAGCATGGATTTGTCAAGAATAAATCATGTCAAACCAACCTGATAGCTTTCTTTGACAGGGTAGCAAGCCTTGTGGATAAGGGGGAAGCAGTAGATGTGGTATATCTTGACTTAGTAAGGCTTTTGATACTGTCTTGTGTGACCTTCTCATAAACAAACTAGGGAAATACGACCTAGATGGAGCTACTATAAGGTGGGTGCATAACTGGTTGGAAAATCATTCCCAAAGAGTAGTTATCAGTGGTTCACAATCATGCCGAAAGTCCATAACAAGTGGGGTCCTACAGGGATTGATTCTGAGTCTGGTTCTGTTCGATATCTTCATCAATGATTTAGATAATGACATAGAGAATACACTTATAAAGTTTGCGGGCGATATCAAGCTGGGAGGGGTTGCAAGTGCTTTGGAGGATAGGATTAAAATTCAAAATGATCTGGACAAACTGGAGAAATGGTCTGAAGTAAATAGGATGAAATTCAATAAGAACAAATGCAACGTACTCCACTTAGGAAGGAACAATTAGTTGCACACATACAAAATGGAAAATGATTGCTGAGGAAGGAGTATTGCGGAAGGGATCTGGGGGTCACAGTGGATCACAAGCTAAATATGAGTCAACCTCTAACGCTGTTGCAAAAAAAGCAAACATCATTCTGGGATGTATTAGCAGGAGTACTGTAAGCAAGTAAGAAGTAATTCTTTTGCTCTCCTTCATGCTGATTAGGCCTCAGCTGGAGTATTGTGTCCAGTTCTGGGTGCCATGTTGCAGGAAAGATGTGGACAAATAAGAGTCCAGAGAAGAGCAGCAAAAATGATTAAAGCTCGAGAAAACATGAGCTGTGAGGGAAGATTGAAAAAATTGGGTTTTTTTTAGTCTGAAAAAGAGAAGACTGAAAAGGGATATGGTAACAGTTTTCAAGTACATAAAAGGTTGTTACAAGGAGGAGGGAGAAAAATTGTTCTCCTTAACCTCTGAGGATAGGACAAGAAGCAATGGGCTTAAATTGCAGCCAGGGCAGTTCAGGTTGGACATTTAGAAAAAACTTCCTAACTGTCGGTGGTTAAGCACTGGAATAAATTGCCTTGGGAGGTTGTGGAATCTCCATCATGGGGGATTTTTTAGAGCAGGTTGGACAAACCCCTGTCAGAGATGGTCTAGAGAATACTTAGTCCTGCCTTGAGTGCAAGGGACTGGACTAGATGACCTCTTGAGGTCCCTTCCAGTTCTGTGATTGTGTGTGTGTCACTGAAACATGTGAGGTTGAAAATAGCGACAGTGGAAGCCCAACTTAGCCACATCAAGTATGTACCCACCAGTTTCAGGGAGGTTTGTACTCAGCCTGGCTGAGCCATGCCTCTGCTACTTGTACTCGGGCTAGCTCCGGGAGAGCTAGAGCGGGTATGTTTTCATGTGAGCAGGTGAATCAGACCCCTAGTTCATAGTGTCGATGTGCCTACCCTGCAAACGAAGGGGTGGCTGTATGATGGGTAACAATAGTAGCGTAAGCCTGGTGGCACAGGCTTCAGCACTGTCTATCCTCCAGAGAATATACCCAGGCTCCCTGGCAAGCATGTACTTGGATGGCTGGTCTATGGCATTACGTCTACATGCCTATTGTTACCTGTGCTACAGTCATACCTTTACTTGCACTTGCCCAAAGAGGCCATTGTAGGCTGTATCAGTTCAGCTAGCCCTGAAGTGAAGTCCTAGTCCAAATATGGATGGAAGGCAAGTTCAAGGTTTCATGTCAAGCTCTTTTTAATGTCCTTTTCTCTAATGTAAATGGCCTTTGCTTCACAAAATCTGTGAGGTACGGAAATTTCCATGCAGTGGAAATATGAGGGAACACAGGCTGTAGGAAGGATTTGCCACAGGCTACATGGGGAGTCTTTGGCAGGGCTGAAACAAGATCCTGGTCCCTTCACACGTAGTGTGGTGCTTTGAGCATAATCCCATTCTTCCATATTGTACACCATAAAACCACTAGCCCAGAAGAATAAGGTACTGCCTGAGTACTCCTCCTTTGCCTTATTCAGAGGAAGACTTTAACCTTCAAATGTCCTTCAGCGCTCTGATTGTTGGACCATCTTTCCAGACATCTATGCACAGAAGGAAGTACTTACCCTTGCCAAGGCCACCAGCTTGTACCTTTGGTACTACTGGACTACATTATTTCTTTTTCAGTCTTCAGTGTGCACCTGATACCCCACTGGAGGCGCTGGCCTTGGACAGGTGTCATATGAAATGCAGGAGCAAAACCTAGAGGAAGCAACTAGAGCAGGCCAGCATTTCACACCTGCAAAGTGACTTGCTCACAAAAACAGCCATATGTACATCAAAAACTAAACCTAAGAGGCAAGGAAGGTTTGTCTTCTGACTAGGCCAAGAGTCAGGATTCCTGACTCTCTGCCATTGCTTCTTGTATGGCCTTGGGTAAGTCACTCTTTTTTCTCTGAGCCTCGCTTTCTGAGGATTTATAATACTTCCAAACTTCATGTATGCTGTAAGGCTAAATTTAATAACATGCTTTAAAACATTCTAAGCCTCAAAGATGTGAACAGAAAATATAATTATATGTGCAAAGAGACTTACCAGCATCAAAGATCTGCGTGCATTAGCTCTATATCTCTGCTGTTATGAGAATTATGATGGAGCACTAACAACACCATAGTTTAAATAGAAACTCTTTGTAATCTTAAATCTAAGTTACAAACAGCTCCAAAGCTAACATATGTAGTTAGGCCAATTTGAAAACTGGCATGCCAATTCAGTGCCCCCAGTAGAACATGTAAAAATCTGGGGTTTCTTGAGATACAAGCCCCTGCAATGACCTGTTTGTAAAATTTCAACTCAAACACTACTTTGTACAAAGATGGAGGGTAAAAGGGGGGAGGAGGAGGAAGGCTGGATCCATGTTACTTCTCACTATAGGCACTGAGTGTCCGGCATGAAGATCAAGCTAACAAGTTCAGAAGTTATGAATTTGTGTTTAACTCTGCTGAGTGAGCTGTCCAACTGCTGCAAGCTCTTTTTAGTTCACTGTTGCCGGAGACTAAGGTTGTTTAGGGGCAGGCAACTAACATTCCCCTTCTTTCTCAGGAAAGATAAGGGGGAGGTTGCAGGATGTCATTTTAAATTTTTACTCCTGAGGACATGCTGTGCCAAAAATAAAAAAAATTCTGTGCACAGTATTTTAAAATTGTAAAATGTGGAGACTCCAGCATGACATTACAGCCAGTGGCCTGTGCTCCCCACAGAGGTGGGAGATCACTGTGCAGCTTCCCCCTGGGACATGGACTCAGTGGTAAGGCTGCACCAACCCTGACACAACACAAAGACCAGTCCTGCACCAGAAACATCCCAGGGCACTACCCTGCCATACCAGGTGTGGGCAGGCAGGCTCAGCAATGCAGGATCCAAGTGTGGAGGGGTTTAATGTGGGGAGATCGAGGTATGGATTGAGAGGGCTCTGTGTGGGGCAGTCTGGGTGTAGATGGCTCAGTGGGGGATCTATGTGTGTGCGTGTAGATCTGGATGCACAGGGATTTATGGGGTTTTGGGTGCAATGGTAATGGGACTCTGCAGGGGGGTTCAGGTGAAGGTGGTTGGGGTTCAGCAGGTGGGGTCTGGGTGTGGGGGCCACAGTGAGAGGTTCCAGATGCTAGGGGAGTGGGGCTCAGTGGGGTGGGGATCCATGTGCAGCTGATTGGTGCTTGGTAGGGTGGGGATCTGGGTGTGGGTGGCTTGTTGGTGTGGTCCAGCTGCAGGGGGGGTGGGGTGGGGTGAGGCTTGGCGGGATGGCCTGGATATGAGGGGGTCTGGATGCATGGGGTTTGGGTGGATGGAGGAGCAGCTCCCTGTACAGTGATCCCTCCCCCTGTAGCTGAGGGGCAATGATGCAGGAAGCGCAGGGTGGGGGGAGAGTTTTGCAGAGTTTACAGCCGGGGAGAAATCTGAGGGTATCTGACATGGCCCCGGAGGCTGTGCAGGGGAAGAGGAAGTACGGTCCTCCCCAGCCCAGCCAGGACTAGCAGCTGAACCCAGTGCAGGATAGGAGCCACCAACTAGGTCTTCTCCAGTCCTGCCCCCTGCCACACAGTGATTTACCTGTCTGCCGGCTGCCCTGGACACCTGGAACATACTGCTGGGGAGGGTTGTATGACTGCTCCTCTGGCTTCCCTTTGCTTCCCCATCAAAGTCATTTTTCTGCAGGGAAGCGAAGAATTCTGCACATGTGCAGTTGCACAAAATTCCACCAGGAGTAATTAAATAAAGCTGAGAATAGAGACTTGGGTGTGCTGTATTACAGATGCAGGCTCAACTACTAACTTTGCCTTTTTGAATGATTGTGCTGTACCAGTGTTGGCTCAAATAGTAGAAATGTTATGTGAAATTTGAAAGTCACCTGGTCAAGCCCTACTACTGACCCATTTGGGAGAAGGAACAATAGGGTGGCACTCTAGCTTTGTTATTGGTTTAAAGTTGCAGCTGAACTTCTGCTTAAAGCCAAATTCTGCATCCCCTCTAAAATCTATCGAAAAAGTCAGTTTGGTCTGAAAATTAATAGTTTGGGCCTGACAGAAGTTCCACAGGTTGACTTCTAGCAGAACTAGGAATAGAATCTGTGTCCCTAGTGTAGTAGAACCAATTCATACTCACTTAACCATACTGACTGTTAGAAGGAGCATGCTAAATCTATATACACAACTATACTGTTTATACAATAGAATTACTCCTGCATACCCACCTCTACACAGCACTTGAGAACAGATTAACTTCCACAGCAAATACTTGCATGTGATGAAATTTCCATGTAGTGAATGAGGAAGCCAGCCACTAGAACAAAATGGACTGTCCTGTGGCTATGGCAGTGGACTGGAACCAACCCTGATATTCTATGATTTTATGATCACTGGGTTCCGTTTCTGGCTCTGAAACAGACTTCCTGTGACATTTTTTTGAGGGGGGGGGGAAGTCCATTAAAAATAGGTGTTTTGGAGGTGTCCCCTAATTTTGGCCTTTATTTTTCTGTGCTTTTTAGAAAGTGGGGTCAACAAGACCTCCCTGTCTCATAGGGATAGATAAATTCGGTAATATTTGTGGTGTGAAATTAGCTGTTATGCAGGGAGAAATGTGGGGGACTGGAGTGGGTTTTGTTTTTTTATATGGAGAAGATTTTTTTTATATGGTAGGGATAATTGTGGGAGGCCCTTGCATTTCTGCTATGCAGGGGAAGAAAGGCAAGGAGTAAAGAGGTATGGAACTGATGGTCTGGAGAGCTAGGGGATGAGACTGTGTCTGTCCTTCTGAGGTCTGTGAGGTTACCCTGAGTGAACTTTAGGAAGAAGCATGGTGTTGTGGTTAAGGCACTAGACTGGAATTCTGCAAACCAAGGATTCAGTTCTTTGCTCTGTCATATTTTGTCGTCTTGGCCAAGTCCATTAATTTCTGTGCCTCCGTTCTCTTGTCTATAAAATGGAATAATGTGTCCATGTAAACATGCTAAATACATTAATGTGTGAGCGGCTTGGATACTGTGATAGTGAAGCCATGTAAATAGATAGATCGGTACCCCACTTGTGAATGGCTGTTGCTTTTCCAGCATTAGAAGGATTGGTAAGCCCACAATGAGTCTGAGCTTAAGGAGATTCATAAGGACCACCCATAAGCTTTATCAGACTACTTTTTGCTCTTCAGGGACCTGGCTTATTTAGGGTTCAGAAGACAATTCTGACTGGGTGCTGAGGAGACTTCTAAGGCTTTGAGGGGCTCTGTAGAGGCAAGTTGTGGGCCTGGGGGGCAGTGTCATGCTTAGATTTCTAAAATTTCACTTTCTTAAATTGTCAATAGTCATAAAATCATAGAAACGATGTAGGTCTGTAAGGGACCTCGAGGTATGAAGTCCAATACCTTGCGTTGAGGCAAGACCAAATAAACCCTGACAGATGTTTGTCCAACAACGGGGATTCCTCAACCTCCCTATTCCAGAATTTAACTACCTGTGTAGTTATAAAGTTTTTCCTAATACCTAACCTATATCTCCCTTCCAGCAGATTAAGCCCATTACTTCTTGTCCAACCTTCAGTGGACATAGAGAACAATTGATTGCTTTTCTCTTTTTGTAACAGCCCTTAACATATTTGAAGGTGCTTATCCGATCCCTTCTCCCCTTTTTTCCCCTTAAAACTAAACATGCCAGGATTTTTTATTTATTTATTTTTTAAACCTTTCCTCATAGGTCAGATTTTTTAAATGTGGGTTTTCTTGTTCTTTTTGGTGCTCTCCTTTTGGGGGCTCACTAGTTTATCCACATCTTTCCTGAAGTATGGCACCTCCCAGAGTTGATCACAATATTCCAGCTGAGGACTCACCAGTACTGAGTAGAGCAGGACAATTACCTGCATGTCTTCTATAAGATGCTCCCATTAATACACACCAGAATATTAGCCTTTTTTTGCAGCTGCATCACCTAGTTGACCCATTCAACTTGTGATCCATTATAACTCCCAGATTCTTTTCAGCAGTACTACCCCCTAGCCAATTGTTCCCTGTTTTGTGGTTGTATGTTTGATATTTTTTCCTTCCTAAGTGAAATACTATGCTCTTGTCTTTCAGACCAATTCTCCAATTTGTCAAGGTTATTTTGATTTCTAACCCTCTCTTCCAAAATGTTGGCAGGTTAGTGCCATCTAAAAATTTTGTAAGCATACTCTCTCCATTCCATTACCCAAGTCATTAATGAAAATATTTAGTATCGCTGAATCCAGGACAGACACCTGTGGGACTCCACTAGATGCACTTTCCCATTAATAACTACTCTGAGTATCGTCTTCCAATCAGTTGTGCACTGACTTTGTAGTAATTTAATCTAGAACACATTTCTTTAGTTTGTTTATGAGACTGTCATGTGGAACTGTGTCAAAAGCCTATCTACTTCTTTCCTCCATCCACTAGGCCAATAACCCTGTGGAAGAGGATTAGGCTGGTTTGGTATGATTTGATTTTGACAAATCCATGCTGGGTATTTCTTATAATCCTGTTTATCCTCTAGGTCAGGGGTTCTCAAACTGGGGGTCAGGACCCCTCAGGGGGTCATGGGATTATTACCTCAGCCTCCACCCCAAACCCTGCTTTGCCTCCAGCATTTATAATGGTGTCTAAATGTATTAAAAAGGTTTTGTTTTGTTTTTTTAATTTATAAGAGGGGGTTGCACTCAGAGGCTTGCTGTGTGAAAGGGGTCACCAATGCAAAAGTTTGACAACTGCTGCTCTAGGTGTTTACAAACTGATTGTTTAATAATTTGTTCTGGTACCTTTACAGGTATTGAAGTTAGACTGAATGATCTATAATTCCCTAGGTCCCCTTTGTTCTATCTTTTAAGGATAGGTAATATGTTTGCCCTTCTTTGTTCCTCTGGGACTTCATCCATGTTCCATGAGTTCTTGAAGTTAATCACTAACGGTTTTGAGATTTCTTCAGCTAGTTCCTTAAGTACCGTAGGATGAATTTCATCAGGCCCTGACAACTTAAATACATCTAATTTATGTAAATATTCTTTAAACTGTTCTTCCACTATTTTGACTTGTGTTCCTTTCCCCTTGTTTAATATTAAATGTGTTGAGTTTAGTGAAGGCTGAAGGAAAACAGGTATAAAACATCTCCGCTTTCCTCACATCATCAGTTATAAACTCTCCTTCCCCACTAAGTGGAGGACCTACACTTTGCTTCATCTTTCTGTTGCTCCTAATGTATTTAGAGAACCTCTTCCTATTGCCTTTTATGTTCCTTGCTAGATGCAACTCATTTTGTGCTTTAGCCTGCCAGATTTTGTACTTGCATGCTTGTGCCATTGCTTTGTACTCCTCTTTAACAATTTGTCCATGTTTTCCACTTCTTGTAGGATTCTTTTTTATTTTCAAGTCATAACAGAAAATAAATAAATAAAAAATAACAAGTACATAAGAAGCCTGCCGAACAATCAGTTGGGGCTAGTGGATCATGGTGCAAATGGAGCACTAAAAGAAGACCAGGCAGTTGTGGAGGAGCTAAATGAATTCTTGGCATCTGTCGTCACTCCCGAGGATATGAGGGAGATTCTTGCACCTGAATTAGTCTTTTTAGGTGACAAATATGAGGAACTTTCCCAGATTGATGTGTCAGTAGAGGAGGTTTTGGAACAAATCAATAAATTAAACCATAATAAGTCACCAGGAACAAATGGATTTACCCAAGAATTTTGAAGGAAGTGAAATATGAAATTGCAGAACTAGTAACTGTGGTATGTAACCTATCACATAAATCAGCCTCTGTACCAGATGCCTGGAGGACAGTTCATGTAACACCGATCTTTAAAAAAGCCTCCAGAGGCAATCCTGGCAATTACAGGCCAGTAAGCCTAACTTTGGTACCAAGCAAATTGACTGAAACTATAGTAAAGAACAGAATTATCAGACATGATCTGTTAGGGAAGTCAAAGTGGCTTTTGTAGAGGGAAGTCATGCCTTGTTAATCTATTAGAATTCTTTGAGGAAGTCAGTAAAAACCATGGGAAAGGATGATCCACTCGATATAGTGCACTTGGACACTAAGAGCCTTTGACAAGCTTCCACACCAAAGCATCTTAAGCAAAGTAAGCAGTTGGGGGATAAGGTGAAGATCACCTCACGGAATAGTAACTGGTTAAAAGATAGGAAACAAAGGGTAGGAATAAATGCTCATTTTTCACAGTGGAAAGAGGTAAATAGCAGCATCCCCCCAAGGAACTGTACTGGGGTACCTGTGCTGTTCAACATATTCTTTTTCCAGATCATTTATGGAGATGAATCGTGAGGTGGCAAAATTTGTAGACTATACAAAATTACTCAAAACCATTAAGTCCAAAGCTGACTACAAAGGGATTTCACTAAATTGGATGACTGGGTGACAAAATGACAGATGAAATGCAGTGTTGATAAATGTAAAGTAATGAATATTGGAAAACATAATCCAAACTATACATAAAAATGATGGGGTCTAAATTAGCTGTTACCATGCAAAGAGATCTTGGAGTAATTGTGGATAGTTCTTTGAAAACGTCCACTCAATATGCAACTGTCTAACCTGATGTTAGGAACGATTAGGAAAAGGATAGAAAATATCATAATGTCACTATATAAATCCATGGTATGCCCGCATCTTTAATACTGCCTACAGTTCTGGTTGCCCCATCTCAAAAAAGATAGAATTGGGAAGAAGTACAGAGAGAGGCAATAAAAATGATTAGGGGTATGGAACAGCTCCTGTATAAGGAGAGATTAAAATGACTGGGACTCTTCATTTTCAGAAAGAAACGACTAAGAGGTCTATAAAATCATGCATGGTGTGGAGAAAATAAATAAGGAAGTGTTATTTACTCCTCCCCATAATAAAAAACCAGGGGTCACCTGGTGAAATGAATAGGCAGATTTATAACAAACAAACAAAAAGAATAATAGAATATAAGGGTTGGAAGGTACCTGAGGGAGTCATCTAGTCCAACCCTCTGCTCAGGGAAGTACTTCTTCACACAACGCACAGTCAACCTGTGGAACTCCTTGCCAGAGGAAGTTGTGAAGGCCAAGACTATAACAGGATTCAAAAAATAATTCGATAATTTCATGGAGGGTAGGTCCATCAATGGCTATTAGCCAGGATGGGCAAGGATGGTGTCCCTAGCCTCTGTTTGCCACAAGCTGGGGGTGGATCACTTGATGATCATCTGTTCTGTTCATTCCCTCTGAAGCATCTGGTACGGGTCACTGTTGGAAGACAGGATGCTGGGCTAGATGGACACTTTATGGACACTCTATGTTCTTAAATTCTATTTGTCTATAAATTATGTAAGGACTCCCACCATCCACTTTGTCTGAGTCAGAATTCCAACTATTCTTCAACATAATCAAACTAAGGCATATCTTAACAAGCCAAGCCAAAACCAAACCCTTTCATCAGGAGATTTGGCTCATTTTCCTCCACCATGGAAACAGTATGGAGACTGGGATAACTCCAGCAATTTCTGCTGGAAATGTGCTAAATGGAGATATACAAGGGAGGAGAACCCAGGCCAGATGTTTCACTTGGGCAGGTCAATGGATGAGTTCTGCATCTTAATTTAAGCAGGGTTTTTAATCTTTTAATATTTATCATGCAACATGTTAGTAGATACCATAGTGGGTAAGGAAGAAAGATATTCTGATGTGATAGGCCAAGAGAAGTATGATGCCAGGTGCTTGGTTTTGCAAAGAAGCATCAGTCCTGCAAAGCAAACTTGCATAAGAACCATATTGGGTTAGACCAAACGTCCATCTAGCCTGGAATAGACACCCAAGGAGAGGTGATTGGCACACTTATTAGTGTTTTGTCTGTAGAGAGCAATCTTGCATTGGACCAAGGAGATAATAGAGATGAAAGTCTCACTTCCATGGTTCTCTAGCAGAATGGGAGCAAACTTTTTCTCTTGGGGGACAATGGAGTAGAAAACAGAAAAATAGATTTCTAGCTATTTCTGAACTCACCTTTGCATAATCAAGCTCTTTTGCTTGTGGTCAGAGGGAATGTCCATTTTGTATTGAACCATAATAACTTTGGTCTTGTGTTCACATGGTGGCAGGAAGTACTTTTTGTCATGAACTGGTACTATTCAATTCTACTCCATTATGCTGTCTTTCTGTGGAAGCTGTCTTAATGCAGAAGTTTCATACAAGACTGACTTTAAACAATATTTTTAGTGAAATGTCACATTATAGGTTGGTTCACACCCCTCCCCCCCAATGTACAATTCTATAGTGTTTCCCTTCAGCACCACAGCAGGGATATGAGCTCATGGCACTCCTAGTCCAATCATTTTGTGCCTAGGCATTGTTGCTTATAGAACCCTTTTTGTGGCTGGCTTGTAGTATATATTCTGTTATGATGGCTTTATAGACTATAAAAAATTGACACAATAATACATATCTGCATGTTTGGTGCCTGTAATTTATAGTGAGAGAGGTAATGACTCCTACATTGTGGTTGCATGATCTTTTCCGTTATAAACAACTTTTGACTTTTTATGGGAAAGAGCTTGTAACGCTTTCCTGGTGCATAGAGAGCTCTGAAATTTTTGACAAGGGGATGTGGGGACAGGGATGCCTTTTTACTGACTCCATGAAAAATCCATTCAGATTTGGCTGACTTGAAAATCCCACCATTTGTGGTTTGCATAGTACAAGTTGTCCTTGGTATGCACTCAAACTTCTATAGCAGTGTACATCATCCAAGTGTCCTGCTTTAGCATTTCACACAGAGGTCACCCGGGGGGGAAGGGGCTTTGGCCGTTGTTGCCCACATCAAAATACTTTTTGGCCTAAGGAATGTACACTGGATTGGGAACTGAAAGACCATCAGTTCTAGACCCCCCCCCCCCCCCCCCCCGAAAAAAAAAAATTCTGTGAAGTACAGAGTTAACTCACTGAAGGGTTTCAGAGTAGCAGCTGAGTTAGTCTGTATCCGCAAAAATAAAAGGAGTACTTGTGGCACCTTAGAGACAAACAAATCACTGAAGGGGTTACACATGTGGGACTAGAACTAAAATCTCAAATAGAGCAGACAGTCTCAGCTTTTTAGACACATAGTCTCATAAAGAACTTGCCGTATGTTTTTGTTGTCTGTAGAATGGGCTACTCATATGCATGAAAACCACTTTTATTTCTTTTTTTAATATTACAGTAAAAGCCATGTTTTCCAGCATGTTGCGGAATGGGGGTTGCCAGTTAGGCAAAAAATCCGGATAGCTCAGGGCTGGGGGTTTGGGTGTGGGAGGCGTTTTGGGGTGCCGGATCTGGGTGGCACTCCTCTCAGGCGGCTCCCCGCAAGCAGCAACATATCTCTGCTGCTCCTAGGTGGAGGCGTGGCCAGGTCGCTTGGTGCACTGCCCCTACCCAACCCTGAGCACTGGCTCCACAGCTCCCATTGGCCAGGGCCACGACTGCAGGTGGGGGCAGCGCGCAGAGCCGCCTGGCCGCACGTCCACCTAGGAGTAGCAGGGATGAGCCGCTGAGGTGAACACAGCCCTTATACAGCACCCCAAAATGCCGGTTTCTAGAGTTTTCCAGTTTATAAAGTGCTGGAAAACACAGCTTTTACTGTACATTGACTTCTCTCTTTCTTCCTATAAGAGAGCAGCCTTTTACTTCTTCAGGGAAATGGTCCTGTAGCTCGAGAGAGCAGCGTTGCCAGTTCTTGCTCTTTTTCATGCTTGTTTTTTGTGATATTTGGTGGGTGTCTTTATATTTAAAAAAAAAAAAGCCCATGAGAACCTCAGCTTTCATTTAAATAAAAAGTGAAGTTTGTGGTTGTGAGGGAAACACTTACAATATGAACCCTAAAGCTTCCAAAACCAAAAGAGGAAATAAAAAGAACAACCAAACTTAGATTTTTAAAATCTGTGTGTGTGTGTGGTTTTTTTTGTTTGCTTTAAAAAACAAAACAAAAAAAAACCCCAACCCCCCATCTAATGATGTTTTGGGGCCTGACTCATGACCTTGGGGTTGGCAGTACTGTTGAAGGTTCGGGGTTCAAGTCTTGCTGATGTTTGAAGGCTGAGTGTGTGGTTAAGTAGCATGTAGCAGATTTTTTTTAACCTTTTCTTCTTTGTCTACAGGAACTCCTCACGTAATATTGTTCCATTGTTACCTCGCTGGTCTATTAGGGAATACACTCATTTTAAAGGTTTCAGAGTTTTTAAAGGTTTTAAAGTTGTGCAGTGTTGTTCGGCTGTGGGGGCTTGGAACCACACTGGGCTGGCAGCCCCACATCAGCTCCCCTCCACCTGGCCCAGGGCCTTCCGCCTACCAGTAGCCTGCAGATCAGCAACTCCCTGCTCTCTCTCCCTCTCCTGGCCTCCTGCCTGCAGCAATCTGCAGTTTTGCAGTGCTCAGAAGGCTGAGAGGAGTGGGGAGGAGTGAGGATGCAGCGCGCTGGGGGGGGCCTGGGGGGAAGGGGTGGAGTGGGGGGGGGCCTGGGGCAGAGCCAGGGGTTGAACACACTCCCACACTTGGGAAAGAACCGCAAGAGAAGCAGCTGGACGATCCTCCCTCTTTCACCCTCTGACTCCTCCACCTCAACCAAGTTTCACATTAATCACTGAGTACAGCATTTGAATTAAGACTGTTTGTTTACAACTTATACCTGTATATGTATATAAACTTTTGTCTGGCGAAGAAAATGTCCCTGGTACCTTCCCCTGCCATTTTACATTAATTCTTATGGGGAAATTAGATTTGCTTAATATCATTTTGCTGAAAGTCACATTTTTCAAGAAAATAACTCCAATGTTAAGCTACGAGTTACTGTACAATTATATATGGAAAGCTGTGAAAACCTATTAAAAAGTGGATAAAAGAAAGAATGCTTGACTTGTCCTTTAATTTTAAGAAATGCCAGAACTAAGCTATCCTGTGCAATCTTAAGTCTACCCCTGTGCTTGTGTTATGATCAAATAGTAGAAAAAAATTAGTGTCTGACATAGGTATTCAGCATGTAACCCCAGTTCTTATTTACAGCACACCTGCAAGGAGTGTGGAATTACTAATTTCTGCATGGTCTTTTCTAGTCTGCTCATTATTACAGTATCTGAATGACTCTCGGACAATAACAAATGCATTTTCACAACTCCTGTAGCAAGAGTGAATAGTATCCCCATTTTACTTATGGGGAGGCTGGGACAGCAAGACCTTGATTTGCCTAAGGTCACACAGTGAAAGAGAGTGGTGGAACCAGTATTAGAATGTAGTGCATCCTGACTCCAACCAAGCCCTGTATTCATTCCTTCGGACTACACTACTGTGCAAAAGGTACTGGGTATCTACAGTCCTGTTTACTTCAGTTATGGTCATGAGTGCTTGACATTTCAGGAACTCGGGCCCTACTCTGTGTCTCAAGTTGAGTGCCCAGAAAATGAAAAACACGCAATTAGTAGTCACCTGCCAAAATTTTGGTTTAAGTGACTCACCTGGCATTACATGAGAAGTCTGATAGACTTTAAGGCCAGAAGGGGCCATCCTGATCATCTAGTCTGATGACCTGCATGTTGCTGGCCATAGAACGTTGCCCACCCACTCCTGTAATAGACCCCAACCTCAGGCTGAGTTACTGAAGTCCTCAAATCATGATTTAAAGATTTCAGGTTACAGAGAGTTCACCATTTGCACTAGTTTAAACCTGCAGGTGACCCGTGCCTCATGCTGAAGAGTAAGGTTTAAAAAAACAAACAAACAAACAAACAAAAAACACCCAGGGTCCCTGCCAATGTGACCTAAGGGGCAATTCCTTCCTGGCCCCAAATATGATGTTCAGTTGGGCCTTAAGCATTTTGGCAAGACCCAGCAGCCAGACAGCTGGGAAAGAATTCTCTGTAGTAACTCGGAGCCCTCCCCATCAAGTGTCCCATCACTAGCCGCTGGGGATATTTTCTACTAGCAGTCAGAGCTTGGTTACATGCAGTGGTAGTCAGTTTAATCATACCATCCCCTCCATAAACTGAGCAAGTTCTGTCTTGAAACCAGTTAGGTTTTTGCCCCCACTGCTCTCATTGGAAGGCTTTTCCAGAACTTCACTCCTCTGAGGGTTAGAAACCTTTGTCTAATTTCAAGCCTAAACTCGATGGCCAGTTTATATCCATTTGTTCTTGTCCACATTGGTGCTTTAAATATAAATAATTTCTCCCCCTCCCTTGTATTTATACCTCTGATGTATTTAGAGAGCAATCCTATCTCCCCTCAGCCTTCATTTAGTTAAGCTAAACAAGCCACACTCTGAGTTTCCTCTCAACAGTAAGGATGATCAGAAGAATGGAAAACTAGTAGCCCTTTTCTGCACCTGTTCCAGCTTGAGTTAATCTTTCTTAAACATGGGAAACCAGAATTGCACATGGTATTCCAGATGAGATCTCAGTAGTGACTTATGTATAAGTATCAAATGAAATTTCATGTCCTGGGTTTAACTTGTCAAATGTATAAATGCATTGGTTCTGGCCTGTCTCTGCAATTAGAGCCTATTTCCGTGGTGAGGACCTATCACAGTCATCAAACAGAATTGTCAACAAGGGTGAAACTTGTAGGACCCTGTGACAAACATGTTGGTAGCTGGACTGCAGCTCTTGGTCTTCATTCCTTCCACAAGAGATTAGAATGGCCCTCTATCTTGTTGCCTTCATGACAAATGGAAAACCCATTTCTTTGCCAGGTCCTACAATACCAACCACTTCCCAACATGAGTAACTGAATCAGTAGATTATTATTAGTGTATGGTTGCTTTCTTGATATTCAGGAAAGGTTGGTCCCTGCCCCAGGAAGCTCCCAATCTAAGGACTGGTGGAGATTAAAGGAAAGGGAGAGAGAAACATTAGTTTATCACAAATCAATTAAACTCACTGTAGGTAGCAAGGCAAAAGTGGGTCTTTAAGAAGACTTAAAAGTAGACAGTGCAGTGGTTATATCCTCCACTGGGGTCCATGCTGAAGATGGGTAAATGATACTGTGAGGAAATAGGAAGGGAGAGAAAAATCTCTGCATGTGCAAGGAAAGAGAGAGAGCTAAATGTCAGCTGATGTTAGACACTTTGACGTGATGTAATTTGTTGCAAGGTCCTCAGGTATTGCTGTGGTGAGTGCAGTATAAATGCCTCGATAGCTTAAATCATACAGGAAAAATAAGTAACTCTGAATACAAGTATAACTTCAGGCCCAAAGCCTTTTCTCTTTGACATTTTTTAATTCCATACTTAGAGAACTATGTTGAATATGAAGAAAGTATTTGACTACAATTAGAACCATAGAAGTGTAGGACTCAGTAGGTCATGTTGTCCTGTCTCCTGCACTCAAGGCAGGATTATGTAATAACCAGTGGTGAGCTGGAGCCGGTTGTTAAATTTAGAAGCCGAGAGGGAACTGGTTCTAAAAGGGCTTCTAAATTTAACAACCAGACAAAAGTGATGCCTTAGGAGCCTGCTCCGTGGGTGCACCGGGGCTGGAGCACCCACAGGGAAAATTTGGTGGGTGCAGAGCACCCACCGGAACCTCCTCACCCGGTACCAGCTCACCTCACCTCTGCTCCGCCTCCGACTCCTCCCCTGAACGCGACGCCCCACTCTGCTTCTCCGCCCCTTCCTGCAAATCAGCTGTTTGCGCAGGAAGCCTGGGAGGGCTGAGAAGCAGGCCGTGGCTTTGCACTCAGGTCCAGGGAGGTGGACAGAGGTGGAGGTGAGCTGGGGCGGGGTGTGAGGAGGGCCGCCCATACTGCAGCAGGTAACCAGGGGGGCGCAGGGGAACTGCTCACCGCAGAGTGGAGGTGAGCTTAGGCTGAGCGGGGAGGGGAGGTGCCGGTGGGTGCTCTGCACCTACCAAATTTTCCCTGTGGGTGCTCCAGCCCCGGAGCACCCAGGGAGTCGGTGCCTAAGGTGCCACTTTTGATGTGATCGGTGGGGGGAGCAGCTGCTCCCTCACCCCTAGGAGCCAGAGGGAGCTGCTGGATGTTTCCCGGGATCTAGAGGTAAGCACCGCCGGGACTCCCCACCTCAGACTCCGGCAGGTCCCTCTGGCTCTTAGGGGCGGGGCGTGGTGGGCACCTACTACGGTGGCCCATGAGACCCTCCTGCCCAGTTCTGGGGGCAGACAGTGGAGGGGGGTGGATGGGACAGGAGTCCTGGGGGCTGGGGCCAGGGCCAGGCCACGACCCCCTCGTGGGGTGAGGAGGGAACTGGTTGTTAAGATTTTGGCAGCTCATGGCTGGTAATAACTAGACCGTTAACTAATATCAGACTATTTGTATCTATTTGTTGTTGTACATTTGTAACCGTGCCTCAGTGGGTCACAACTGAGGATGCCAAATTCAGGACAAACTGCTGAAAAATAGGGCAGATACACCCCAAGACTGGTGGCTAATCCCCCATAGGATATACCAACCCAGCAAAAATAGTAAGATTCCATTTCACCACACTGGCTAACAAGAAGTAATCAAAGCACTTTCCTTAGGCAGTCCAGTTCTTATATCACCACCAAAAACACTGGATTTAGAGATGAGTGGTTCTTTACAACCGTTCTCTTCAAATAAAAGGGTCTTCTGATCCCAAAGGACCAGCCACACACCCAGGTCAATACAGAACTTAAATCTTACCCCAAAATTACGCTGAGTATCCTTTAGTATCTAAAGGTTTATTTATAGAAAGAAAAAAAGGTTAAAGTTAAAATTGGTTAACGGAATCAAATAGATACAATAATTGTCAAGTTCTTGGTTCAGGCTTGAAGCAGTGATGGAATAAACTGCTGGCTTAAGTCAAGTCTCTGGCTACTTCAAAATCATTAGCAGGTCCTCGGTCCATTGATTAGAATGCTCCTAGTGGTATAAATTCATAGTCCAGAGGTTGAAGCAGGATAGAGGCAAAATGGAGGGGTTTCCTGGGCCTTTTATATCTTTTGCCATGTGGAAGGAAGCCCATTGTTTCAAACAAAAACCTCAGCACAGCTAGTGGAAAATTACAGGTGACAAGATAGGGTTTGGAGTCGCACGGGCAAGTCAGATGTCCAAGGATGAAGTTGTGCACACAGTAGAAGCCATTACCTATACTATCTCAAACAGCATGTTTGTAGGACAGCCCATTCAGTGTAGATGGGTGTCTCCCATGGTCCATTGTCAAGTGTTTCTTGATGAGCCACTTAATTTGAATAAAAGAAAAGGAGGACTTGTGGCACCTTAGAGACGAACAAATTTGAGCATAAGCTTTCATGAGCTCCAGTTCACTTCATCGGATGCACTTAGTGGAAAATACAGTGGGGAGATTTATATTCACAGAGAACGTGAAACTATGGGTGTTACCATACACACTGTAACAAGAGTGATCAGGTAAGGTGAGCTATGACCAGCAGGAGAGTGGGGGGGGAAAATCCTTTTGTAGTGATAATCAAGGTGGGCCATTTCCAGGACTATGGATGTAGAAGCCCTCTACACCAACATTCCACACAAAGATAGACTGCAAGCCATTAGGAACAGTATCCCCGATAATGTCACTGCAAACCTGGTGGCTGAACTTTGTGACTTGTCCTCACCCATAACTATTTCACATTTGGGAACAATGTATACCTTCAAATCAGCGGCACTGCTATGGGTACCCGCATGGCCCCACAGTATGCCAACAGTTTTATGGCTGACTTAGAACAACACTTCCTCATCTCTCGTCCCCTAATGCCCCTACTTTACTTGCGCTACATTGATGACATCTTCATCATCTGGACCCATGGAAAAGAAGCCCTTGAGGAATTCCACCATCAACCGCAGCCTAGTCCAGTCCACACAAGAGATCCACTTCTTGGACACTATGGTGCTAATAAGCTATGGTCACATAAACACCACCTTATACCGGAAACCTACTGACCGCTATTCCTACCTACATGCCTCCAGCTTTCATCCAGACCACACCACACGTCTACAGCCATTGTCTACAGCCAAGCTCTACGATACAACCGCATTTGCTCCAATACCTCAGATAGAGACAAACACCTACAAGATCTTTATCAAACGTTCTTAAAACTACAGTACCCACCTGCTGAAGTGAAGAAACAGATTGACAGAGCCAGAAGAGTACCCATACGTCACCAACTACAGGATAGGCCCAACGAAGAAAATAACAGAACGCCAATAGTTGTCACCTTCAGCCCCCAACTAAAACCTCTCCAACGCATCATCAAGGATCTACAACCTATCCTGAAGGATGACCCATCACTCTCTCGGATCTTGGGAGACAGGCCAGTCCTTGCTTACAGACAGCCCCCCAGCCTGAAGCAAATACTCACCAGCAACCACATACCACACAACAGAACCACTAACCCAGGAACCTATCCTTGCAACAAAGCCCGTTGCCAACTGTGTCCACATATCTATTCAGGGAACACCATCATGGGGCCTAATCACATCAGCCACACTATGTTCACCTGCATATCTACCAATGTGATATATGCCATCATGTGCCAGCAATGCCCCTCTGCCATGTACATTGGGCAAACTGGACAGTCTCTACGTAAAGAATAAATGGACACAAATCAGATGTCAAGAATTATAACATTCATAAACCAGTCGGAGAACACTTCAGTCTCTCTGGTCACTCGATTACAGACCTAAAAGTGGCAATTCTTCTACAAAAAAAAGTTCAAAAACAGACTCCAACCAGAGACTGCTGAATGGGAATTAATTTGCAAACTGGATACAATTAACTTAGGCTTGAATAAAGACTGGGAGTGGATGGGTCATTACACAAAGTAAAACGATTTCCCCATGTTTATTCCTCCCACCCACCCTGCTGTTCCTCAGACGTTCTTGTCAACTGCTGGAAATGGCCCACCTTGATTATCAGTACAAAAGGTTTTCCTCCCCGCTCTCCTGCTGATAATAGCTCACCTTACCTGATTGTTCTCGTTACAGTGTGTATGGTAACACCTATTGTTTCATGTTCTCTATGTATATAAATCTCTCCACTGTATTTTCCACTGAATGCATCCAATGAAGTGAGCTGTAGCTCACGAAAGCTTATGCTCAAATAAATTTGTTAGTCTCTAAGGTGCCACAAGTCCTCCTTTTCTTTTTGCGGATACAGACCAGACCAGAGCTGCTGCTCTGAAACCTGTCATTAATTTGAATAGTCCCTCCAAGATGTGCTGGCTAAACACTTTGTGGGCGTTACCCCAGGAGCAAACATTTGAAATCCAGGTATAGAATGAACATTCATAACTTTAAATACCAAAAATTATGTATGCATACAGATAGCATAATCAAACCAGCAAATCATAAACTCTTCATAGACCTCTTACATGCCACATTTTGTACAAGATTTGTTGCAGTATGAGTCGTTGCAACAATGATCTATATTGTCAGATTTTAATCAGATAACATCACAACATTGTGTTCAAGTATGCCTGTAGAGTATACACAGTGACCCTTCAGTTGCAATAATGCTTGCAGATTAAGGATAGACCAATGGTTTTGTTTACTATGTTGAAGTTGCTGATACTGTATTTCTGTCATGTAAAAATGCTTTTGTTGTAATATTTATTTTTTGTCGTCTTGTGATTCTGGTTTGGTTAGATCTTTAAACACCACTTTCTCTAGTTAGCACATCGGTGTGAATGATTCTCAAAACAAGGGCTGGTTTGGAGGACATTGGCTACAAAACTTCTAAGGGCTAGAATGGACTTCAAGATTGGATATTGCCCCTGCGTCTTTCAGCCTGGGATGTTTTATCACAGCTGGACTTGTAGACTTTAAGGTCAGAAGGGACCATCATGATATAGTTTGGCGTCCTGCACATTGCAGGTCACAGAGCCTCACCCAGTCACCTAACCTCTGGCTGAGTTACTGAAGTTCTCAAATCATGGTTTAAAGACTTCAAGTTACAGAGAATTCACCATTTACACTAGTGTAAACCTCCAAGTGACCCGTACCTGATGCTGCAGAGGAAGGCGAAGCTAGAGTAATTCTTGCTGTTGCATGTTTGTGTAATACTTCAAGCAATAGATATCAAGTTCTTATTTTATCATTTTAAATTATGGTGCTGAGTGTCCAAATTGTTTTGCTATTTTTTAGCTGTGTTTGATTATAAGTAGGCTTGACAGAATTAAATTTTTATTTTTATATATTTTTGATTGGATATTGATGATTAAAAATGCTTTAAAATATTCATGGTTGCTCATTTATGGGCTTTAATCATTTGTAATATTTAATTTATCTTTTCATAATTCTGGAAATTTGCGAATTAATGACAGTAGATTTATACACCAGTGGCAAAAAGGAAACCATGCCTTCCACAACAGTGCCAGCAGTTTCAGCCCCTTTTTTGCTGTGTACCCAGGACCTGTGCATAAAAGGAGGAGAAGTTACAAAAAACCGCCTCTTCCCTGCACCTCTTCTGCAGCTGCCAGTTCTCCTAGACAAACTGGGTCTTCTAAAGAATCATTTTGACCTGTTGGTCAAGAGCAGACTACCAGTTACCAGAGTACCATTTTTGCCAACCAGATATCCCACTTTCGAAGTGCTTGGACCTGCATCACTGTGGATCAGTAGGTCTTAAGCATGGTGGAACTGGTATATACCCTTAAATTTATTTGTCCTCCCTCTCCTCTCCCCCCCCTTCCCTGTCCTCCTTCAGGGACCATTCTTATGAGAGTGTGCTACTTCGGGAGATCCAGACGTATCCTTCCATGGAAGTTCCTGTCTCATTCAGAGGGAAGGGACTTTATTCCCGTTACTTCCTAATCCTTAAGGCAAAGAGAGATCAAAGGCCTATTTTAGATATAAGGCAGCTGAACAAGTTCCTAAAGAAAACAAAATTCCAGGTGGTTATTCAAGCACCTGTTATCCCTTCCCTAGATCCTGAGGACTGGTCTGCTGCCCTTGACTTAAAGCTCGTGTTTTATGTGGTAATTTGCCAGCGTCGCAAACACTTTCTCTCAGATACATGATTAACCACTCCCGCTACCAATTTTCAGTACTGCTTTTCAGCCTGTCAGCAACCATTGCGTATTCATGAAATGCATGGCTGTAGTAACAGCGTTCCTGGGAAGACTGGGAGTCCATGTATTCCTCTACCTGGACAACTAGCTAGTGAGAGGCCAGTCAGGTCTCAGGTACTCTCCAGCATAACCACCATTCAGTTCCCTTTTGATGCACTAATGCTCCTGATCAATACAGCAAAATCTATCCTGATGCCTGTTCAAAGAATAGAATTCATTGGGGCAGTCCTGGACACTCTAAAGGCCAGGGTTTTCTTGCTGGAACAGATGTTTCAGACAATGGGGGTCACTGCTCTAGATTTAGAATAGTATTCTGTCACTACAGTTCGGAACTGCCTTACACTTCTAGGACACATGGAGGTGTGCACTTATATGGTGCAGCATGCCAGGCTACATACACCTCAGAACTGCAGCGTTGGCTAACTTTAGTATATTCACTAGCCCATCATCATGTGGGCATGGTGATTCATGTACCTCCTTAGGTCTTGTCCTTCCTGGACTGGTGGGAGAACCTGCAAATATTTTTGTGAGGGACTCCCTTTGCCCCTCTGCAACAATCACTCATTCTAGTCAGAGATGTGTCAGATCTAGGTTGGGGAGCTCACTTAGTTCCCCTTCGGTCTCAGGGCCTTTTGGTCTCCTCCGGATCTAAGTCTCCGTATAAATTTCAGGGAGCTTGTGCGGCTTTCCTTCTGCATGTCAAGGGGTGGAATTTGTTGGTAGACTCAGACAACACAGTAGCCATGTTCTGTGTAAATGAACAAGGCAGGGGGGCATTCGACAAAGTTGTGCAAGGAGGCAATCCTCCTTTTGGAATTTCTGTATTGCCAGCTCCATCAACTGGAGAACGGTTCACTTTTTGGAGGTTCAAAACTCTCTAGCAGACCACTGGAGTAGGTCGTTTGTAGGTGATCAGGAGTGGTCTCTCCACCCAGATGTGTCCAGGCCCATTTTCAAGCAGTGGGGAATTCCCCAAGTGGACCTGTTTGCAACAAGAGCAAACAAAATATTTAACCTTTTTGTTCCCGAGTGGGTCACAGCCCAGGTTCAGTGACAGATACTTTCCTTCTACCCTGGTCAAGAGGCCTGCTGTATGCCTTCCCACCAGTTCCGCTCCTGCCCAAAGTCTTATCCAAAGTCCAGCTAGATTTTGCTCACCATATTCGCTTCCCAGTTTGGCCATGTCAACGTTGGTTTTCAATTCTACTAACCTTTTTGATCAGTGGGGGCTGCCACTCCCAAGAGATGTGGATATGATCTCTCAGGACCTCATTTTCTCCTTTATTCCAACCTTCAGGCCCTCCACCTGAGAGCATGGATGCTTCATGGCTGACAACCTTGGAATGGGTTTGCTCTAATAGGGTGTGGAAAGTTCTGCTAAAGAGTAGGAATCCTTCAACTAGGTCTACTTACCTGGGTAAGTGGAAGAGATTCTATGTTTTGGTCCATACAAAAAGCTGTCCCCCCATCTCAAGCTGTGACTTTTGCCATATCTTGGACTATCTTTTGTTTCTGAAACAGCAAGGGTTAGCACTTAGTTCCATCAGAGTCCATTTGGCAGCTGCCTCGGCTTTCCACCCTTCTGTGGATAAATGATCCATTTTTTAAAACCCTATGCCCATCTGATTCTAAAGGGTTTGCTCAGAGTATATTCACAGTGAAGTTGATGCATTTGTCTCTCCCCCGCCCCCCCATAAGCTGCTAGCGACTTGTTCTCTGTTACGCTTGTCTGTCCAGGTGAGTTTCTTGGTTGCTTTAATCTCAACTGGGAGAGTAGGGGAGTTGCAACCTTTAGTTATTAGAGTGTCCTTGTACAGTTTTCTTTAGGGACAAGGTTTTTGTTTTAGCCTCACCCAAAATTCCGATCTAAAGTGGTTTCCAGTTTTCACATTAATCAATCAATTTATTCACAAATTTCTTTCCAAAGCCTCATTCTAGGAAAGGGGAAGAAAAGCTCCATACTCTAAACGTGAGAAGAGTTTTGGCTTTTTACCTGGATTGGATTAGGTCTTTCAGGTCTTCATCTGAGCTCTTTTGTTTGCATTTTCAGACAGAGTAAAGGGCCACCCAGAGGAACTTTTCCTGGATTTCTCCCTGTATTTATTTATGCCACCAGTTGGCTGATATTGCATCTCCAAGTAAAGGGATGGCTCACTCAATTAGGTCACAGAATACTTTGGTGGCCTTTCAGGCTCGTATATCTATACTGGACGTTTGCAGGGAGGCAACCTGGCTGTCGGTCTGCATGTTTAACTCTCACAGTGTCGCCTCTCATCAGTCTAGAGGTGATCCAAGATTTGGATGGGTGGTCCTGCAATCCCTGTTCAGAGTGGCTCTGAGCTGCCTCCCGTTCAAACTGCTTGTTCCTCACCTGCAGTGGAATGGACATAGGCAGTCGCTTGAAGAAAAAACGGTTACCTACCTTTCTGTAACTGTTCTTTGAGATGTTGCACATGTCCATTACGTGACCTTCCCTCCTTCCCCTCTCTGTTGTAGTCTTTTCAGCAAGAAGGAACTAAGGGAGGGTCAGGTCCGTGTGGCCCTTCATACCGGCATGCGGCACGAGAAGGTGCTCACACTGCCCTGATCGGTAGTGCCAACAACTGTGTCTGAGGCACGCGCACATCTATGGGGGGATGGACGTGTGCAATACATATTAAAGAACAACAGTTATGGAAAGGCGTGTAACCGTTTTATTCATGTTCATACTGTACAGTGACTCTGCACATACAGGGTCCAGGTGTGAGAACAACAAAGGATTATAGTTCCAGTGTCTCTCATGCTGCCGTTCCTATGCATTACATGTGACCTTGCATTTCATAGACCATTCTAGCTGGAGGAAATAATGTTTCTACCCTAGCCAGCTGGTGTTCAAGTCCCCAAAACTTTGTTAGCAAAGGTTGATATTTGGCTGGTGAGGAAGTCCGTGAGTATATGTGCGTGAAAGCATAAGCAATAAAACACCACTGTGCACGCGTGCTAAGGAATGAGGTGTAGCAAAGTGCCTCAGCATCAGATATGCATCTGTTGACTGACATGAGTAGACTGGAATGTGCTGAATCCTAAAAATTAGCTATTTTTAATCATCCTTACTTCCAGTTTTAACTTCATACTAAATTTATCTTTTTATATATATATATATATATATATATATATATATATATATATATATATATATATATATATATATATATATATATATATATATATATATAATGAATTGTTTCGTATATTGCTCTTCCTGCAGCCAGTGCTTGAACTGCTTTTGTGTGTGCAGCTGTCTCTGATGTCTCTCATTGTCATTGGGGGTTTAATTCTAAATTCTTTTCCCCCACCACTGGTTGTCGTCCTCCTTCCTGTAACTCAGAGCCACAGGAAACTAGACATTCATCTATTAGACTTGGCAGAATTAATTTTTAATTATTTTTATAATTTTAGCAGATATTTGCTATTAAGCATTTTCTTCTATTTTTATCAGTTTTCACAGTTGCAGTAAACTATGGGGGAGGGGTCAGACAGCAATTATCAAATAACAGTAGATGCTGAGAATCAAAAAGTTAAAGCTTCATAACTCTGAAAAAAACCCGAAAAACCCTATGTTGTCCACATCACATGTCAAAATATACAACATAAACATCCTTAAATGAAGCTGTAAATTCTCAAGTAGAGTTTTTTTCTTTCTTTACTTATCTGTACATTATTGGTGGAGATGCGTTTTCCTCAGGTTGTGTGTTTATGGTGAAATAGACGGCTTCCGACATTTAGTGATAAAAATCTCACGTTTCTAAGCCTAGCTATGAGGTGCTCCCTTGCTAAAATAGCAAGTGGCACCTCATTATCTTCGTTGCCACGGAAGAAGCATGTTGAGGGGTGAATGGCTTGATTTGGCCTAGGGCTGATAAAGCAGGGTAACTCGTCCGGAATGGGGCTGCTTACCTAAAGCTGAGTATACAGGTAGGGTTAGTAAGGGCAAAGAAACCAGAGGGCAGGCAACCTTGGCTGAAGACAGCTCCTCAGGCTTCATTAGCAGGATGTGTCAAATGGCCTTCTTCCCTACTCTTCTGTTTCCCAAAGTAGCACTGTCAGCGGCTCTGGGATCTAAGATAAATGGCTGTGTCAAGTATTTTATACGCGAACATAATTTAACCACTCTCAATATAAAATAGCTCTTTAACAATGCTGTAGTTTTTATGGAGTGGTGCCACGAGTCCTCCCCTCCATGGGTTTGTGGTGTTTCTGCTAGTGGCATCCCTTTCCCCAGTAAGAGGCTTTCTACTCCAGACCTTCGTTAATTGGCTGTACATTAAATGGCTTATGATCTCACTTAAGTCAAATTGCACTTCTCCTCCCCCCCCCCCCCCACCCTTTGTTAAATACAATCCAGTTAGTTGAGGTTGGGCTTGAACCACACAAATAGCTTGAGCTCTGGCTGGTCAATAGATGTGGGTGCCAGAAGTTGCTTGGCAAGTTCATGGGACTGTTTTTTTTTTTATTTTATTTTTCTTTTATTTTCCCCAGACTGTTTAGTAGAAGGCAATTGAAACCTCTTGCTTCATGCAGCTTCAAACTTCATATTTGACCCTACCTCTTTCTCCAGTCCTGAGCTAAAATTACCCAGTCAGTATACAACTTTACATGTGTGTAAATTTTCTAAAAGGATAAAGCTGCCATGAGTGCTGGCTAATGTATTAAGGGCCCTCTGAAAGGCGATGAGTTTGGTTACAACCATGGCTGCTGTGCTAGGATCACATAGGACTGGGCTGGGCTCATGTAGTTACTTTTTTGTTTTATTGAACTGGTCTCTGAGTGTCTGTTAGATGGGTCTAGACCCATCTTTCCGTAGGGTTTTGTATGTGCTATATAATGGTTCGGGGGAGTTCAGTCCTTGCAGTTAGTTAAGGTCAGCTTTACTATTTTGGATTCATACACTCCTTCCTTAGGGGTTAGCCTCATGAAACTCTTTGGACTGTCATGGAGAACTGTCTGCTTTTTGGACCCTGACAAAACTTTCATATGCTAGGCTCTCAGTTGAAGGGCCCCCCTGTATTTACAAGGAAATAGTTTTGGTTTCAGTAAACGAGAGGCTGGCAGTGAAATGTGTCTAGCTACAGCACTCTCCGGGGCTTCTCCGGCATGTCTTTCTTAGGGTGGCTGTTCAGCATAGTTCATGCTAAAGGGCCCCACAGCTTCCTGAGTGTGTTTCTAACACCATAGGAAATAGTGTCCACTCTCTGAGAATATAGTCTGTCCAACAACACCCTCCAGCATGCCTGAATGGGAAGTAGGAACTAGATGGCTCTAGGGCTCCTTTATATGGATGACAGCTCAGTTACTTGTGCTGCTGTGAAAAGTAGTCCAGCTCTCTCTTTCCCAGAATTTTGTTTGTTTATATACAGCCATCTCTATAGTCTCAGCCTGAAACAAAAAGGGAGCTAACAGCAATGCCAGTCTTGTCCACCACAAACCTCCACAGCCTTCTCTTTGGAGGGCGTGACAGAAGCTCTGTAGGTGTGGGGAACGCACCTCCACTTGCTCCATATGGGGTAGAGAGACGAGACCTCTGCAGCATTCACTTTGAGGAATCCCCAGCAGAGAACTCCCTAGTAATAAAACCAAGTGACCTGGGCAAAGAATGCAGAGCCCATAAGCTCCAGAAGTTTTTGTTTCAGAGTAGAAGCTGTGATAGTCTGTATTCGCAAAAAGAAAAGGAGTACTTGTGGCACCTTAGAGACTAACCAGTTTATTTGAGCATCAAAGAGTTTTTGTAAATCTTGGGAAAACCAGAACCCCAGATAGAGTCGGAAGGGTGAGGGGGAATGTGCTTAGTTGGGGGACAAGGCTGGCAAGTGGGAGATATTTTGCCTTCCATTGCTTCTTCCTCTCCCAGCAGTAGGGGCGGGGGTGTTGGTGCAAGGATGCTTTGAACTATATGTATGTTTGAAGGATCTCAGTAGAGACACCGTTTTGTAATGGGCACAGCCCCTGCCTGTTAGCAGGGGGACAGAACTTGTCTGCAGGGGTGGTCCATCTAGAATGGTTGCTGTCCCACTCTGGAAAGAACAAAACTGTGTGGAAGGTTGGGATGTGTTCACTGTCTAACTTCCTGGTTGTCTCAGGGTATGAAGACACTTAGGGAAGTTTAACACTTCACTGTTGTGACATGGTGAGACTGGAATTATTTGAATTGCTTTTTGTGCTGAAGCCAGATCTCCTGCTACTACGTGTGTTTTAGAGCAAAGGAGGGGAATGGGAGGTAGAGGGGCATTCTGTTAGCTGGAGTTTCCACTGAAGTGCTTAATTGCTACGATCCTTTTGAACCTCTAGCCTGGGAGAATATTTATAGTCGACTGTTTACATTACTGGAGGAACTGAGGATTTGCCTCTTAGTCATTTTAAATGAAATTCTGAAGCGCTGCCTACAGCATCCTTCCTAAATTGGGTAGGGTTTTTGTTTGGTTTTTAGTAGAACTCAAACCCCCCCCCTCAAAAAAAAAAGTGGGGGGGAGACTGTTCCAGATGGTCTCCTGGAGCAGCCAGCGTGGCACAACAGGTTCGTGCTATCTTCTATTTCTCCTCTCTTTGCCATCTCTCCTGCTGTAGGGGGAGCTTGCTGGTTGCTCAGGGGTTAACTGATCTTGCTTTGGAAGCAGCTGGCCAGTTTACACTCCTTGCTGGGCTGTACGAAAATACTTTTCCTTTGAAGTGCTAGGAGGAGCGGCTAAGGGTAAAACCTGGAGCCAGGCTGCGGTGGAGCTGTTTCCAGTGAGCTTGCCTAGCAGTCAGCCTGCTGCCTGCAGTCACGCTGTGAGGTGGCAGAGAGGGACCAGGGTCTGTTATCGCCTCTTCTGTTTTTTTTGGTTTGGGGTCTTTTTTTGTTTTGAGACTCTTAAAATGATGCTTAATTTCTGACCAACACTTGATTTGGGGCTGGTCCCATTGTTTATAAGTTTAAGTAAATAAGTGCCCAAAAAGATACTTGGGTACAATACACAAAACATCCACTCTGCTAAAAATAATTACTTGCTCTGCAGACTCCTGACAACAACCCCTCCCCACTTTTGTGTAGAAGAGACAGGGCTGAATAAAATAACCTAAATGGAGAAGGAGTTTAGAATTCTGAAAATAGCCATTTGGGGCTGGTCCTTGAAAAGCAAATTACCCATCAAAAGTCTATCTCCTCAGCCCAATCCTGCTGAACCTTGGGGCAGTGATTAGCCATAACCCAAGGGCCATAGGAGGAGGAGTTATGGGAAAGAAAATTTCTAATTTTTTAGTAGGGGAGGACCTGTCCCTGTCCCAGAGTATTAAATGGGAGGAAGATGTGGCCCTCTTAAAGGGGATTTCTAGTATGTTTTCTAAGGCTTAAAAACTCTAGGGAGCTTGTTGCAGGCAGTAAAATGGGATGAAACTGCATCCTGCTCATTACCTCATGGGGTCTTGAGTAGTACTGGGGAGGAAGGGGTAGCGGAGAAAAAGCAGTCTCCTCTCAGCTCCAGAGAAGGATCCAATATTGTGCTGGCTAATAAGGAGAAATTGGCAACCCTGCTGAAACCTATGATAAAGAGGTGCTGCCTGCCCTCCAAAGTTCAACACCGGAGTGAACTTCTGCGGAGCGTAAACAGAGGAGCAGGGACTGGTTTGTTACATGCAAGTACAGGGCCGAGCAAAACTGAGTTGGGCTTGTAGGCATTAATACAATACAGATTAATAACAACAAAAAAAAGAAGTGGGAGCTTTCTGTCCTTCCTTCCCACACCACACTACAGTGTTAGAACATAGGTACTTCTCTGTGCTCCCTATCTATAGCTTGGAAAGACATTAATGCACAGAGAACCTAACTGAAATACAACCAGCCTGCCACTTATGATACTTAATGGGCACGTTGAGTCTAATCTTCACTGTTCATATGTTTATAACCCTCATGAAAAATACCTATAGGCCTCAAAAGTGGATGACAGTATTTCTGTGGACATTTTAAATAATGGTATAGAGCGTGATGGAGAAATTGTAGAATTTGTAGAATTGTACACCTTATTGTAGAATTCTGTAGGCTGATCTAAACATTCTATAGCATTTCATTCTCTGTTATATTTTAAAGGCATTTACTTTTCTATAGGTTTCAGAGTAGCAGCTGTGTTAGTCTGTATTCGCAAAAAGAAAGGGAGTACTTGTGGCACCTTAGAGACTAACCAATTTATTTGAGCATAAGCTTTCGTGAGCTACAGATCACTTCATCGGATGCTTATGCTCAAATAAATTTCTCTAAGGTACCACAAGTACTCCTTTTCTTTTTACTTTTCTATAGAATTTCATAGGCTTCATTCCTATTTAAATTGTACAGGATTTCCCCAAAAGTGAATAACTCTTGAAGAGAAGTGTTGGGTAGTTGGATTGGAGTTACTTTTAAATAAGTCGGGGGGGGGGGCAGCACTATGGTATTTGTAAAGGAAAAGGTTGTTGAATGTGTGTTTTGGGGAACCTTTCATAGATTTCTCCAAATGCTAACGGGGGGTGGGTGGGGTGGCATAAAGAGTGCGCCAAATTTAGGGCCGTCAACTCTGAGGATAAATTTGACTGGATCTGGTCTGTGTGCTGGTGAAGGATGCATGCTTCGTCTTTCAATGTCTAGAACAGGTAAGATTTCTCCACAATGAGCTATGGGAAGAAGGTGTAATCCCAGGCTGCAAGCCCACTCCTAATGGGCAACATACATTTTCAGAGCTTTAAAACAAGGTTGATAGAACCTGGAGAAGCTGGGGAAATTGCATGCCCTGAAGTCAGCCAACAGTCAGACCAGCAGCAAATGAGTTCCGAAGTAGATGTTCCTTCAGTGACAGGCCATCAGCGCTCTAGCTGTTTAAACCTGGAACTTTCAATGGGACAGCTTCAATTGTTCTAGAGCAGAGGTCCCCATACTGTGGGGCGTGCCCCCCCCTTGGGGGGTGGGGAGAGAGCACCGCCCAACTCTGCTCCAGGCCCCCGGCTCCCATGTGTCACCCTCCCCCCCCCGGCTCAGGGTGGACAGAGGTAAGGGGGGCATGAGGTAAAAAGTTTGGGGACCACTGCTCAAGGGAACCAACTTAGATGTGCTGTTGAGTGCAGGGAGTCTTTCCAAGTGTGATGTACAGTGCTATGCACAACTGATGGGAGTCTCCTGTTGAGTTTGACGGATGAGCTACAGTCACTTATTTTGCATCCTGAGATGAGACCACAGACCAGTTTTGGACCTGCAGTCCTGTCTGCAAGTGCCACAGGTAAAGACAATGATAGATGAATGTGTATTGCTTTTAGCTTTATGCCTCATATGTCTGTCCCTGATTGCAGCAGTCTGTGAGCTCTCAAAATCTTTCCGTCTGAGGTGGCAGAGCTGCTGCCATGAGATCTTGTCATACTCTAAGCGCTCCCAGGTGTTTAGGTCAACAATGCAAGCTTGGAGGTTGGCCTCCAATGTCTTCGTAACGCTTTCTTGGCCTTGCCCCTAAAACGAGTTTGTCTGCAATTCTCCATAAAAGATGGGGTTCAGCGTTCTACTGTCAGACATACAGACCACATGACCATACCATCCCAGCTGTGCTCTAACAATAAAAGGTTCAGTGTCTGTGATGTTGCAGCACTCAAGGATCTTGTTGTTTGGAACCAAATCTTGCCATTTAGTGCCCGTTATCCAGCCTAGCTATTGCAGGTGGAATCGATCCAAACATTTTACATGTAATTGATGAGAAGTGCACGTAGAGGACCATGCAGTCACAGAGGGATGTGGTGGTGACGGTGGCTGAGAAAACATCAATTTTTGTTTGAAGTCTGACAACGTGGTCATTCCAGAGACAACACTGAAATTTTCCAAAGGCATTGCTGGACACACCAATGCATTTCATAACGTAATAGTCAATCATTGCATCTTGTGAAATGACACACGCCGGGTAGCAAAATTTATCAGCAATCTTGAGTGGTACATCTTTGATGGATACAAGTGGAGTCGCTGCAGTACTTTCCAACTGAGGCTGGACCATGACTTATGTCTTCTTTAGGCTGATTATTAAACCAAAACATTTTGGTGCACATGCATTGTGGTGAGCAACTGAATGTCCAGGAGGTTGTGGGCAAATAAAGCATCATCATCATCATCCGCGAACAGTAATTCGTGAATAATTGTGTTAACTTTTAGTAGTCAGGCAGATGATGCAGATTCAAGACACTTCTGTCCATATGGCAATTCATATAAGTGCCACAATCAATGTCTCTGAATGCGTCTATTGGAACAGATGCAAACATGATGCTAAATAATGTTGGAGCAAAAACACAGCATTGTTTTACTCCATTGGTGATGAAAAAGGGAGCTGAGAAGGACGCAAAACTGCATTCCTGCTTGAAAAGATTTAATAAAGTTGATAAACTTATGGGAGCCACTGAATTTGAGGAGGACTATCCTCGGGCCATCTTGATTTAGAGTCAAAGGCCTTACTTAGATTGACAAAAACTACATGTAAGGCTTGATTCTGCTCATGACACTTCTCCTGAATTTGACAGAGTGCAAAGATCAAGTCAAAAGTATCGTGCCCAGAATGGAAGACACATTGGCTTTTAGGCAGTATCTTTTTTACAAGTTGATCACTTAGCTGGTTTAGTATGGCTTGGACAAGTACCTTTCCTGCAGTGGCAAGGAGTGTGATGCCTCCCTGGTTATCGCAAGAAGCATGATTCTTTCCTTTTGTAAAGGCGAATAATGTCAGCATCTTTAAGCACAGCATCCTGTTCCCAAAACCTTAAGTATAGGCCAGTGAGCTTCTTGATTGGCTCCTGGCCCCCACCTTTCAAGATCTCTGCAGGAATAACATCTGGACCCGCTGCTTTCCCATTTGACATTTCTTTGACAGCTTTCCATACTTCAGTTACGTTGGTGGAATTGAGAGTTGGTCTTGAATAGGAAGTTGTTCAGGATCATCAAGCGCTGACACTGACATGGTGAACAGGCAGTTCAGAATCTTATTAAGTGTACAGCCTATCTTTTCAGAATTTGTCCATGGTCGGTCAGCAGCAGTGACTCATCTGCATTTGATATAGGAATGATACTATTGGATTTCAGGTGTAAATGGTCTTCAGCTCATCAAAAATCCAACTGGAGTCTTTTTGGTCTGCCACGGATGGAAGCTGCTCAGCTTTCATTTTCTACCAGCTACCCTTCATGTGCTCAAGCTTAGCTTACCCATTACACTTTATACATGACTGTGCCACCATGTAAATAGGGGAGTTTTTATCATTTGTCCACAATGTGTAAAGAGCATGCATGGATGTCAGAAGTTGCTTTATCTTAGTGTCTTTGTCAAACCCGTCCTGATGTTCTTTACAGACCGGAGGCTTCTTTAGAAGCACTGAACACACTGTTTCCTTAAAACAGGGATTCTCAACCTTTTTCTTTCTGAGACACCCCCCCCCCCAGCCCCCGCAAAGTGCGATTAAAAACTCCATGGCCCAGCCGTGCCACAGCTGTTTTTCTGCATCTGAAAGCCAGGGTTGGCGTTAAGGAGCAGCATAGCAAGGAGGACAGTTGCCTGGGACCCACGCCACAGGGGCACAGCGAAGCTAAGTTGCTCAGGCTTCAGCTTGAGCCCCAGGTGGTCAGGCTCAGGGTGCAGTCCTGTACAGTGGGGCTTTGGGTTTTTGCACTGGGGACTAGTTAGTCTAATGCCAGTCATGCTTGGTGGACTCCCTGAAACCTGCTTGTAGCTCCCCAGGGAGACCCGTATCCCTGGTTTAGAACCCCACTGCCTTTAAAATATGACCAGGCAGGGTCAGTGTTTGTTATGTCTGACTTGAGAGTGTAAAGAACTTCATCAAGCTTTTTAACATAAGTGAGCTCAGGTTCAATGCATGCACATTCAGCTTGGGTATTGGAGATTGATGACATCTGCACTGTTCTAAGTGGAAAATTGTTGTCCCCTTACATCTCACAAGCCAGTGATCAGACCACATGCATGCTCCCTGCGCTGCATGGGTGATTCAGATCTCCTGATTGTCATGTCCATTAAATGCCAGTGACCAGAGCAGAAATTCATCTTTGTTGTTTTGCACGTTGTTGCTTGTTGAAATACTGTGTCTGTGATGACTAGCTAATTCTCCATACGCTTTGTAAGAAGTAGTGTGCCATTTGAGTTCTTGTCTCCACACCATGTTTACAAATTACTTTTTAAGTCAAGCTTTGTGGCTATGGCCAACTCTGGCAGTAAAGTTGCCTAGGATGATTGATTTATTGTGCTGATGAGATGACTGTATGGCATTGTAGAAGTCTTTGTGGAATTTTTCTTTGCATTAGCAGAAGATGTCGATAATGACTGTTATGTGATGGGCAGATGTCAAGTTGAGGCAAAGGACCATCAGGTGATCATTTATTCCTTTTTGGTACACAATCAGATATGTGTGCAATAGATGTCCCAACAGCATCTGTGGTGCATAGTGCCATATACAACTATGTTGCTTATAAATAGCCATATAAAGCCGTATTGTTGAAACACCTTGAATTCCACGTGCATAAGTGAAATAGGGATCTCGTGCAGTTGCTGCTTCCTGCCACTAACAGCAGCTGCACTGGACTAGCTGAAAATTCAGAGTGGTCTTCAAGTGTAGCCTTGTGCATTTCGTTAATCGTGTCTAGAAGTTACACACACATGAGTGATTATTGAGGCAAGGCCCAGATCTCTGTTTCTGCCTCCTGGAAAGGTGTTAGAGAGGCACTCTTGGCAGCCAATACCACTGAAGGTTCCAGTAGCAAACGTAGATCCAAAAGCAATCTGATGGTGAGCCTATTCAACAAATGGTGGACAATTTTCCTCACTAGTAGGTAAAATTGAGTGTATCAATACTCAAAATTGAGTGTATCCTCAAAACTTCCTCCCCACTCACAGCATTTCTTTAGTCTTTCTTAGATTAAGTTCCAACCAGATCACTCTCCATCAAGTCCCTACCTGCTCAGGCACTTGGAGGACAGCATTTAATCTGATGCATTTGACAGAGTTGTATTACAACTATTTACACTTCTCAAACAACCCTTAATTCTTTCCTCTTTCATGTTATTTACAGCCTTTATTTGTAGGTGGTTATTGGAGCTTTCCAGTGGCCAAACTCCAAGTATCTAGTTATTGGAGTATTTTCTCACAAATGGAACCTCCAGCCTCTTGATCCTCTTTGTTGCTCCTCTTGGGTCCCAGTTGTCAAACTTTCAGGTGCTGAAGTGACCAGAACAGACTCCTGTGTTCTAGAAGCAGTCACACCAGTGGTTAGAGAGAGAGGAACATATCCTTTTTCTTCCTCCTTTCAAGCCTTCTGTTGGATTCTCTCCTGTGTATGAACTGATCACCTAGCAATATATGAACCTCTTTGCTTTCCCATTTAACACTGTCAGTGCACATGAACATGTGTAACACTGTAGTGAGAGCTTCATAACCGAGATCATCTGGCCCCATCGCAGCACCACTGATCTCCCATCACAATACCACATCTTCAACCTGCACCTGGTAGATGCATCATTTTGTATTGAAGCAGGGAGGGTAGGCAGGAGAGATACTAAAAGGGCTCTAAATTACATAAACTACAGGTGCTTGTTCATGCTCCTGGTCAAAGAAACTGCTAAAAGTTTTAGAACTCTGGTGGAAAGAGGAGTTGCCTGGCTCCTCACGATCATTATAGTCCTTTGATCCTGTTGTGCAGCTTTCCAGGGTTTAGGAATTCTGAAAAGTTCTGCTGGATTTGGTATTTAGGTGGTGTTATGGTAGCTGAAGCATTATAACTTCATGTAGATGATGTTCCTTAGGTCTGGTTTTGAAAAACCCAACTGAGTAAACAGTGCATTTTTTTTTAGAAAGCCCTCAACTAAGTGGGTTCAGAACAATGAGCTGGGAACCCAGAAGCTCTAAGGTTTCTGGATGCTATGTGCTGGTGCACAATGCATTTGCCTTTTGTATCTTAAACAGTTGAATAAGTGTGGCAGCTCACTGGCAATCTAACAGAAGGACAAATGCGTCCTGTCTAAATGTTATGGTAGTGTGCACACTCGTGGCACATGTTCATGAGCCTCCTTGCATGGGGGTGTATGTGCCATATTAGTGTATTTAGCAAAGATTCACTCGGGCAGGAATGGGTGCTGCTGCATTACCTACACTGTGCAGGCAAAGCCGATATTATCAGCTTTGGCCCTGGGGTGATGAAATGGAAAGATCAAAGAGCACAGCAGCAGCACAAGAGGCTCTTCAAAGCCTGAGTAAGGCAGGATTGATACAGAAGACGAGAAGGCTCTTGCTGATGTAATCATAGCCTGTGAGACAGGTTTTTTTTTTTTAAAAAAAACTTAAAGACACAAAGACCATCCTTTGTTTGTTTAGCGAGGTGAAGCGTGTGCCACAGAGGCAGGGAGGGATACCTGGATGTTTGGAGGGCTTCAGCAGTTGTGCCAGAATGTTGAGCCCCAGAACTTTGAAATCATAGAAGATTAGGGTTGGAAGGGACCTCAGGAGGTCATCTAGTCCGACCCCCTGCTCAAAGCGGGGCCAATCCCAACTAAATTGGGATTGTTCAATATCTTCATAAATGATCTGGAGGATGGTGTGGATTGCACCCTCAGCAAGTTTGCCACTGACACTAAACTGGGAGGAGAGGTAGATACGATGGAGGGTAGGGATAGGATACAGGGGGACCTAGACAAATTGGAGGATTGGCCCAAAAGAAATCTGATGAGGTTCAACAAGGACAAGTGCAGAGTCCTGCACTTAGGACGGAAGAATCCCATGCACCGCTACAGACTAGGGACCGAATGGCTCGGCAGCAGTTCTGCAGAAAAGGACCTAGTTGTTACAGTGGACGAGAAGCTGGATATGAGTCAGCAGTGTGCCCTTGTTGCCAAGAAGGCCAATGGCATTTTGGGGTGTATAAGTAGGGGCATTGCCAGCAGATCGAGGGATGTGATCGTTCCCCTCTATTCGACATTGGTGAGGCCTCATCTGGAGTACTGTGTCCAGTTTTGGGCCCCACATTACAAGAAGGATGTGGAAAAATTGGAAAGAGTCCAGCGGAGGGCAACAAAAATGATTAGGGGACTGGAACACATGACTTATGAGGAGAGGCTGAGGGAACTGGGGATGTTTAGTCTGCAGAAGAGAAGAATGAGGGGGGATTTGATAGCTGCTTTCAACTACCTGAAAGAGGGTTCCAAAGAGGATGGATCTAGACTGTTCTCAGTGGTAGCAGATGACAGAACAAGGAGTAATGGTCTCAAGTTGCAGTGGGGGAGATTTAGGTTGGATATTAGGAAAAGCTTTTTCACTCGGAAGGTGGTGAAACACTGGAATGCGTTACCTAGGGAGGTGGTGGAATCTCCTTCCTTAGATATTTTTAAGGTCAGGCTTGACAAAGCCCTGGCTGGGATGATTTAGTTGGGGATTGGTCCTGCTTTGAGCAGGGTGTTGGACTAGATGACCTCCTGAGGTCCCTTCCAACCCTGATATTCTGTGATTAAATCATCCCAGCCAGGGCTTTGTCAATGTTGCAGGCTTGTTAGTTTCCTTACCTTAGGCCTGGTCTACACAGCGGTTGATCTAAGTTACACAACTTCAGCTACATGAATAACGTAGCCGAAGTCGATGTACTTAGATCTATTTACCGCGGTGTCTTCACTGCGGTAAGTTGACTGCTGACGTTCCCCCGTCAACTCCGCCTGCACCTCTTGCTCCAGTGGAGTACCGGAGTCGATGGGAGAGCACTCGGTGGTCAATTTATCGCATCTAGAAGACTTGATAAATCGACCCCTGCTGGATCGATCGCTCCAGAGGTAAGTGTAGACATGCCCATAAACTGCAAAATTGCTGTGGATGGAAGTAATTTCTTTTTTATTTAAATGTTTGAGGGGTTTGTGTGGGAGGGAATAGATAAAGATGGGAGCAAGAACATCTGGTCTCTCAGCCCTCCTCCCACTGTTCTTTCCTAACTGAAACTTTCCCTCCCCCTGACCGTGCACCTCAGCTAAGGATTTCTGGGGCTTGTGTGGAGCAACTTGAGGATACACAAGGTCTAGGGGAAGGAGAATGGAGTCAGCCCATTTCTTTTGAGGAAGCCGCTACCTCTGCTCAGCATGTAGCCGCCACGTCTGCTCAATCCAGAGCCCAGGGTGTGTAGTGATTTCCCCCTCCCTTCAAAGAGCAGGGGAGAAACAGTTAAATTGTTTCAGACTTAATTCCCATATTCATGAAGGGGGAAAGGAAAGTGGGGAGGAGGAGTGACTTTTCTGGGAGATGAAGATTGGGGGCCCTTCAGTTGACTAAATCAGGCCTCTGTGTTCTGCAGCTGCAGAATTTGAGGTTGGGGTGGAGACTGCATCAGAATTATGCTCCAGATTTTTGGTTTTCATTTAAAAATAAAATTAATTTCTAGCCTTCTCTATTACAAAGAACTTTAAAAAAATGTGAACTGAATACAAACAATATAGAGTTGTCTGCCTGAGTGTGCAGACAACCTGAAACAGTTGTGAACAGGGTGAGCTGCTCCCATTAACTTACAGTGGGTTGTTAACTCCAAAGCATAAAGCTGATAGTTAATATGCAAAAAGAAAAGGAGTACTTGTGGCACCTTAGAGACTAACCAATTTATTTGAGCATAAGCTTTCGTGAGCTACAGCTCACTTCATCGGATGCATCACGAAAGCTTATGCTCAAATAAATTGGTTAGTCTCTAAGGTGCCACAAGTACTCCTTTTCTTTTTGTGAATACAGACTAACACGACTGTTACTCTGAAACCTGATAGTTAATATGTTAGCATTGTTTCACTGCTGATCATTTTAGCAGAAGGATACAACTAATGGGTTTATCTCCACAATCCAAATCTGCTTTCCAGGGTGCCAAAAACCAGGACTGTCCCTATCCAGCTGGCAAAACCTTGGGGGTTTCTCTTCTCTGTCCTCCCTGACCTCTTTTTATAGTTGTGTTGTCAATACAAACAAGTAGTTGCACATTGAAAACTGAAATTGTAGTGACAAGCTGTACAAGGGAATGGAGGCTGCACTGACTGCTATTCATTTTCATGTTTAATTCAGTTAAAAAAAATAAAATGTCGAATTCAGGCGGAGCTGCCATAAAATTTCCTGTCTGCTGCTTCAGTAGTGTTGACTAACTAGGTGGTCTTGGCCTGGAATTTGAGGACCACTTTTTTCCAGACTATACTGGGGTTTGGGTGGGATTTTTGAATTGCGTGTTCTTTTTGGAGACTCTCTAATCCATTCACTGACCCCACAACTACTTCTTTTTCCTTCTTTTGAATCTCTCTTGCCTTCCTGACCCCCCACTCCCAATATATCCTGATTCGAATACAACTGGAATATGTTGATTAGGTTTCTAGTTACTCAACCTGCAGGCATTAGGGAATTTGCACATCTTACAAAGCTCTGAGATGGGCCACGACATGTATTTTGCTACTGCTACAGGCATTTTCCCCCTTATTCTGTAAATTACTACAAAGTAAACCGACTGGATTTCTGATATGTGAAACCAGGAGAGGAGAGCTGAGAGGGGAAGGGCAGTTATAACCATTTTCTGGGAGTTGGATCCCCTTCCAAATATCTCCTTTTGGAACATGCATCTGGATTCTTGTAGAACAGGGTGTCCCAAACTGTCACAGTGCACCTCCCATAAACATTGTCCCTATAGAACCAGTGCTGGAAGGGAAGGGGAGAGGTGGCAAAGCATTTGGGGTTTCATTTGCGCTGGAGAAAGGTGCATTTTTGACATGTAAATAAAAGCTTTTTGTCAGTAGAACATCAGTGCTCGGTTTGTAGGTGTTTTTTATGGTCAGACTCATGTGAAGCAGACACTTTTCCACATTTTCCCTGGACTTGTTTGACCTTCTATAGCAGAGGGAAAACTGTGTGTCCAGGAGTGCCGCTGCTACGAGCATCACCTCACTGGGGTAGCACGGAGTGCGGGAGAGAGCTCACTCCCCTCTCTTGCAGCTGTGTTAGGGCAGGGACATTGTGTTTGTGGAGAGTACAGTGAAGAAGCCGCTCGCTGGGTTTCCTGTGAGCCGTTCCTGTTGTTTGTAAGGTCTTCTGGGCTTATGATAGAGGGGAGACATGAATTGAATAAAGGAATAATTCACCTCAGCATCTTGCCTGAATCTGGAAGGGCTGCAGTGCAAGCTGCTCTGTTCTTAGAAAGGCCTTTTACTGGCCTTGAGTAAAGGGTCACATGATTAACCCTTTTTTTGGCTCCAGAGATCAGGTGGGGTAGGGGGAGAGTGGTGTCAGTTTGGTGTGTGTTGGCATGATCAGCAACAAACTAGCTAATGTTGAGGTAGGTAAGAGCCCATTGAAACAAATGGGGACGTGCATTCTTAGGCTATGTCTACACTGGCAATTGAGCAACAAAACTTTTGTCGTTCAGAGGTGTAACCCTTCTCCCCCCAGACAAAAATTTTAGTGTGGCAAGTATCAATGTAAACAGCCGTTGTCGGCAGGAGCGCTCTCCTGTCGACAAACATGAACGCTGCTCATTGGGGGTGGAAGTCTTTTGTTGGCAAAAGTGCCAACAAACAGTGGCTACAGTGCCCGACTTTTAGCAACATATCCGTGTGGCTAAAAGCTGTGTAGTGTAGACAAAGCCCTAGTCTGTGGAGATCTCTGATCTTCCTGCATAGTGGGATTAGGATGATGGAGCTGCATAAAATGGCGGTATTGGCCGCTGAATTGTAGCATGCCCACCACCAAACCCTTCCTGTGTAAGGAGTTCCTCCTGTGGGAGGACGTCTGTCCTGTTTAGGGCCTTTTAAGCTTGTGAATGAAGGAGCAGTATTTGGTCCTGAGAGTTGTTTGGTCTAGCTATGGGCTCAGCTCTGCAGTAAGGTCACAGTCAGAGGGTTTTCTTCAACTCCTAGTGGCTCCCAGAGAATAGCCAAGGTGCCTCACCAGAGTAAAATAGTTCTATTCCATTGGCTCAGGCTGACTTGTATTAAAATTGGAAGAGATGCTAGTGTCTACTTATTTGTGGTACAGCCACATCATAGAGGGACATGATTCCTGGATTTCTGTGGTGCTGTCTCTGTGCACATACAATGCTTTTATCTAAATAGCAATTTTCATTTTTCTATTTTGTGAATGTTTGGTTTAGGAAGGTAGAAATTGCCATGTCAGATCAGACCATGTACTCATATAATTCAGTTCTGGCTCTGATGGGCCAGAGCCAAATACTTCAAAGGAAAATGCAAGAAGATTTATTATGAACAACTGGGCACCACTCTGAGTTGGTTAAAAGTTAGATTATTTCCTGCAGCAAGAGTGTGGGTGCCCTTTCTAAGCACTCATACCCTGTCAAACATAACTGCATGTATTTATTATCGATATAAATGTCTAACTCTTCATGAATCCTGCTATACATTCAACCTCACTCTCTAGTGACATAGAGTTTCACAGGTTAATGTCTATGACCAGAGTATTTCCTTTTATCAGGTTTCAGAGTCGTAGATGTGTTAGTCTGTATCAGCAAAAACAACAAGGAGTCCTTGTGGCACCTTAGAGACTAACAATGAGTCCTTGTGGCACCTTAGAGACGAACAATTTATTTGGGCATATTTATTTACTACTATGTTGCCCATTCACACAGAGTTGCCAGGTCTCTTTGAAATTCCTGTCTTGTATGGTTCTGACTGTGGCTCGAGGCAGCACATGCATGTGCTCTGCAAATTTCGTTTGCTCTCACTCCCACACGTTGCTCTGCTAAACCACCTTAGCCCTGGCATTGCTGTCCTGGGCACCTACCCAGCTCTTGATGCATCTGTGCTGCCCTGCAGCACTCCCTGCTGTTCAATCCAGATCCCTAACAACTCTGCCAAGGCACCTCATTCTAGATGCTATTCCTATTGCGTGCTTTCCTGCCAGGGACTGACTTAGTTTTAAGTTGGATTTCGCTTTTGTTGAGTTTGTTTTTTTTCCTGGTGCTGTTGGTGTTATGAGCTGCTTTGCAACTGAGAAATGAAAGTTTTTGGGCTACCAAGCTGGGGGCATATAAGGGTGTGTGAGGGAAAATTAGTGCTTGTCCTTCGGTAGCTGGGTATTGTGCTCCTGGACTAGACAGATCTGAGTCTTACGAAAGCAATTCATGTCTCACCTGGTGAGGAGTATGATTACTCTGTGAGTGCCCCTCCTGCTGCTCTGGCCTCTGTTGGGAATTGCATCCAGCTCTCTGGCAAGAAGGATGCAACACCTTGAAGGGATCTCGTGTGTGTGTGTGTGTGTGTGTGTGTGGTGGAGGGTGGGCAGCATACAACTCTGAGCTGCTGGGAGAACTCAGTCTGGCATGAGTAAACAGTATTAGCAACTGACTTTTCACTGCCATTTTATCTGTTGAGGGAGGTGCAAGAGACGGTGAGGGAGTGAAAAGTTCATGGGGACTGGGTCCTCCCCATCAGTCAAGCTCCCAACCTTGGTTTATCTTTGGCTTCTCACTTCCTGTCTCTTGCTGAACCTTATCTCTTTTCCCACCATCCCATTTAAAATCTGCCATTCCTCTCTGTCCCCACTGCAAAAGCCCTGGTTCACAGCATGGTTTTCTTATGTGGACTCCTGGAAACTCCTAATCTCTTCTCTCTCCACCCTCTCTAGCATGCTACAGCTAATGTCTTCTTCATTCCTCACTCCTCAGCTCCCTTCACTGGCTTTCTGTATGAAGACTTAACTCCTGGCATGTGTTGCCAAGACTCTGCCTCTGTGGACATTTCACTGCTCATCTGCCCCCGAGCTCTGCCCTATCTTTGTCCCTTCATCTCCACATCTCATGCCTTTTGTTCGCCTTTTTCCTCCTCCTGTGAGCTATGAATACTCCTGTCTTCCTTCAAATCCTTCCTCAGTGCTTTGCACCATCAGTGGCCTCCGCTCCTGGCATGACTTCTCCTGCCCAACCCTCTATCTGTGTGCTGCCTTGTCTACACTGTGCTGCAGTATGGGCCACGAGGATGTGAATTGCAGACGTCACCAAAGTGTTGTACTCTAACTGCCCCGTATGGATGCTGCTGGTGCAAACTAAAATGTACCTAGTTTTACGTTAAGAGTCTTGTTTGAAAGAGGACTGTATTAACACGAACTAGCTACCTTTAGTTTGTGTCAGCAGTATCCACGTATGGCAGTTAGAGCACAACACTTTGGTGCTGTCTGCAATTCATAACCCCCCATTGTCCAGACTGTGGCAGAGTGTAGACGTAGCCTCTGTGTAAAAATATTAGAATTTACAAGATTTGCTCACAACACAACTCACTTTTGTTTTAACTCTCATCCCTCCTTTTTATATTCCCATCCTTTGGTTATCTTCATGTTCTATATTTAAAAGCTGTTTGGGAGAGAGAGAATCTCTTATTTCCTCTACCTGTAAAAACTGTGCAAATATGGTGCTAAAGAGAAATGCTTAATTATAATAATAATAATAATAAGGTGGCTCTGATAGGAATCCAGGCCAGGTTGAGAGTCAAACTGTTGTCTGAATGCTTAATGGCCTGTGTGAAATGAAATTGGAGGTGTGTATCTCAGCCACAACTCACAGGCCACCATAGTCTGCCTTACTGGGAGTCTTCAGAGAGGCTGAATACTGAATGGGTTATGGGGACTGCACTCCTTTCTTGGACATAGAACAGAAAGGACTGTTTGCGGCAAGTCACGTTCATGGGGAATACAAGCATTTTGTGAGTAAAGAGCTTATATTGATATTGACGACATTGTGCAGGTTCTGGGAATAGCAGAACTGTCTCCAGGACTGTAAGTGCCATTCATTTTCTATACAAAAAAGTAATTAAAAAAAACAAAACCTGAGCCATGTTGGTGTTAAGAGGACTCCCACCATGCAAAGCAACTGGGCCTGGCCTGTTCCTACCTCCCTCTCTGAGAGGAGGGGGGTAGATTTGAGGTCAGTCACATTTTATTGCATTATATGATAGTAACTGTAAAAGCACTAAGTTACCTTTAGACTGGGAGATTGCTCTGAGCAAGAGGGAATGCTCCCTTGTGACTTCAGACCATACTAGAAAGCTGATGACATGTTAAATGGAATGGTTTTGTTAGCAAAGCACTACATCTACACATGAATTTTTTTAAACACCTCTACTAGACATCTTTCAACTTCTGCAACAAATGAGACCGGGGTCCTACAGACAGCTGTCTCCTTCACTACACAGCTCTGATTCACCAGCACGGTTTGGATAATTAGAGCTACAGCAGTTCTTTGTCACTGAGGTAATGGAGTAACTGGTATCAGTACAAGGCTGTTATTCTCTATATAGACCTGCCACTAGAAACCCTTGGCCAGTGGGTTTCACAGCAGAGGAACTCTGAGGGCTTGTCTACACTACCATGTGGGGTCGATCTAAGATATGCAGCTTCAGCTATGTGAATAGCATAGCTGAAGTCAACGTACTTAGATTTACTTACTGTGGTGTCTTCACTGAGGTAAGTCGACAACTGATGCTCTCCCATCGACTCTGCTTGTATGTCTCGTTCTGGTGGAGTTCCGGAGTTGATGGGAGAGCACTCAGCAGTTGATTTATCACGTCTAGTTGACCCCTGCTGGATCGATCGCTGCCCGCTGATCTGGCGGGTAGTGTAGACAAGCCCTGAGAGTCAGGAATAAGGGTTTCAATTCCAGGTTCTGGAGGGGAATATGCTGTAGTGGTTATACAGACCTTTCTGCCCCTGTCCAGTTCAGTTTCTCCCAGCCTATGCTTCCTGCCTGGCTCTTGCCCCTCTCCCATCTGCATTTGAGTCAGGCCACTTCCTCCTTCCCCTCCATGTTGCCTGGGTGCCAGCAAGAGCATTGAGAGCACAGGAGAAACAATATCCCTGCTCTTAATATAGTATTTCTGCTGCAGTGGCACCCTTGCAGACAGGTGGAGCAACAGCCATTGCGAGGAAAGTCCTACTCATCTCGTGCATCCTTGGGAATGGAGTGTGCCCAGCTGCTGCGTAGAGACGCTACATGCCCAGTCCGGTGTTATATAGGAGCTATGAAGGGAAGGAACCTGCTCAGTATGGACTGAATATTTGGAGAAATTAGACACCAAACAAGTCTCTACTGAGCATGTTTAAACTGAGAATTCTCAAAGGCTTCCAACTTGTCCAAACTTGTCACTCCACTTCCACCCACCCAGAACAGCAAAAGGCACATCCTTCACACCAGGGCACATTTGAAGTTCCTGTTCCAAAGTATGGAGGCACTAGATCTTCTTAATGAAAGATTTGTGAGAATTTTTTTAAGGTGGGCAAAACAATTTATTTCCCCTTAATTTTGTTCTCAGTAGTGGCTGAACCATTTTTTGCTAAAACTTTCTCAACAAATCAGCCTGAAGCAGACACCTGACATGGAAAATTTCAGCCTGCCTGGCTAACTTGGGCAAGGTTACAAACAACTGACAACTGGGTCTTCTAATGGAAGTGTCATGCAACCTTAGGTTTAGGCAGCACTGCTAGTTTCACCTATAATTTAGCATCCGTGGCACCTGGCAACATCCAAATTGAGTACAGGAATTCATTTCAAATTGAGTACAGGAATTCTCTGATTCTGAATTATTCCTATTCCCAGGTTTTAGTGTCTCTTGCAAAAACCTGTCAAATACAGAGCACTGCTTGTTCTAAGAGTTTCATTATTAAAAGTCTCTCTGTTTTTGGATTGAGTGCATGTTGTCTTACGTAGCATTGCAAATAAGCAGCTACCATTAACTAATCAGTGACCAGAATCTTTAATAAAGGTTTTTTATTATCTCCTACATGTTTAAACATTAACTAAAAAGCATTCACTGGTATCATGTTATTAACATTCACTTGAAAGGTTTTAGAGACTATTGGAACATTGTTTTTCCTTATGTTAAGATGCTGGAATATGACAAGAATGCACCTTGGTATGGTGCCAGGGAAAGACCTCGATGAGAGGAGCTTTATTATTATGGAGGCACCAGCTGCAGCTCCATAGTTAAGATTGAGTTGAATTTTACTTTTTCAAGCTGGGATTCAGTTGCTTTGTTATATTAGAAATACAGCAAATTACCCTCAAGTTTACGCAGTAACTCTTCGAGTACAGAATTGATTTTGAGAATTTACAAGTAAATCTGTTATAGTTCAGGATTTAAAATGTATTTTAAAATGGGTCCCCTCCTCTAAGAAGCTTAGCATCTCGTGTAAGATGTGTTTTTTGGTTTTTTTTTGTTTTTAAGAGAAAATTAACTTAATAGAATAACACCTGTGCTCAAACTCTGAGAGTTTAAACTATATGGGAAGTGAGTGAAATCTTGTGCTTTGGCCACGTTTGAAAAATTTAGGAATAATGCATATATATATATATATTTTTGTTATAAGCCAACAGGGACTGAAGAATGTTTGACTATTGATAACATTGCATAGAAGTGACCTCTTTCAAAATGGCTGCTGATTTCCATTTGGAACAATGGGATTGAAGTCGGACTGTCAGGTGGCCATTTTGAGAAGGGCATCTCTCTTCTCTTGCTCTCAGTGGGTCTGAGTGTTCCTCTCCCTCTCTTTGCAGCCTGGGGAGCCACCATCTTCTCTTGCTTCATTCTCATTGGGAGCAATGGAAGATAGGAAGCTATTCTGACTGAAGGTGCCGGTAGCAATAGCAGCAGCCAGAGCAGGGAACTTTTTCACTTTTAGACATTCCAGTCAAAACGGTACACAGTTCTGACTTTCTCTGTCTTGTGCTGTTTGGCTGTTTTGCTTCAACTCTCCTCCTCCCTCAGTCTCTTCACCTCTGCTTCACTTCACACCTGCCCCTCCTGAGCTTCTACTCCCTGGCCTGACCCTTCAGCCCCCAACCTTGCCAACTTCTTTTAAGTTAGCTGATCCCCTCCTCAGTAAATGCACCCATATCTATATTGTGGTGCTAACATGACGTTTGACACCATCATATAGTTCACTCTGCTTGAGTGTTTTACTCCCTCCCCCACCCTGTTTGTGACTTGTCTATTTAGATTGTAAGCTCTTTGGGGCAGGAGTGTCTACTTTTAACCACAGAGGAAACCGAGCTGTGGGTTTTGAATGATTGACACTTACCAAACCCCAAAGTTGGGGTGACCTCTGGTAAGGCTTTTGGCATGATTATAGGTTCTTTTGTTGTTTTTAGTACATCTTCTGTGTAATGCTTTCACCTCAAAAATAAATGTGCTTCCATATAAAGAGCTGTGTGGTAACTTATAACTGCCGGCCATTACGCTAATTGTAGCCTCCAGAGAGAAACCGAAGTGCAAATGCTGGCCTGTTTAGACAGTCTGGCTTGCTAGTGCAGCCTGGAAAACACCCAGTTAGGAAGGAGAGAGGTGTGGGTCTCTACCCAAGAGATGTGATGGCTGAGGAGCTGGGAGCCTAGAGGGGGGTGCCCTGGATGGACTATAAGGGAGAAATACAGGTGTGGTTGCCTGAACTGTGACAGCATTCTCTTGAATTTCTTGTTTAATGTTCATGTATGAAATTTTTAGTTGAGAATTTCCTTTTTTAGACACAACTACATCAAGTTGGAGAAAAAGTTGAGTACTTATCACTAAGGTAGGTAATTGTAAGATGTTGTAATTATCCCAAAGTCAACCATTATAAACCAAGAAAATTCAAAGTTAACATGCTTGGATTTTGTTAACCTTAACTGTCAAGTAAGAAATGTGCAGTCAGGGCACCCAAACAACCTTAACTCAGCCCTATAGCAGTACTGTGATGGGGATGGAAATTTTATATATATTTAAAAATTAATTTTAATGATGTGGGATTTTTTCTTTTCTGCACATGGTGTCACTACTGAGGATTTGGGGGAAGAATGAAGAGTTCAGTTTCTGACATGCTGAGACAGGTGGAAATATCTCATGATAGAGGGGCGAGGTCAAGGATGGAGATGGAGGTCCAGGGCGAGTCTGCATAGAGCTGTTAGTTAAAGCCATGAGAATGGATGAGATTGTCTAAAAACACTGTGCAGAAGGAAAAGAAATAAGAGTGAAAGCGTAGATCCCCAGACTTTCTGATTCTAAGAGGCTAGCTAGTGAGAAGGGCACATTTTGGAAACCAAAACACTCCTGAAGTCTCTCAGGGACATGTTATAGGGGATGGGAGTGAGAGATACTTGCCACCTCACCATCTCCATTTAAGATTTCCTCACAAGGGAGTAATCTTCCAGACCGCAAGAGTGGGGTAATGCCTGCTCATCTTCCATGCCATCTACTGTTCAAGTAGAAACACCAAGCTGGACAAAACATGGTGTTGAATTCTCAAAGATAATCCTCCCCCAGGGGAAATACCAGCTATGAGTATGCTGTAGACTTAATATAAAATATCATAGTAAAAGGTCTGCACTCAGATCTCCAAAACCAGGTTGTGTGGGCAAGGTGAAGGGGCCTGAGCTGTGTGCATGAAGACAACTCCTGCCTACCCACCTAATGGCATCTTGCAGGTACCTTGCATGTACATCTCCTGGAAATTAACAAATGTCTTTACAAATATTTCTTATCATGTGGAGATTTAAGACACATTTAGATGTATGCGGATCTGTTTTGCCTTAGTCAAGGCATCTGTACTTCATCTTATTCAAAGAATCAGTAAAAATACTTTCAAAAAGAAAAGGAGTACTTGTGGCAACCTGCTCACAAAAGCTTATGCTCAAATAAATTTGTTAGTCTCTAAGGTGCCACAAGTACTCCTTTTCTTTTTGCGAATACAGACTACCATGGCTGCTACTCTGAAACCTAAAAATACTTTGTGGCTCTAATGGTACCTATTAGCAGACAAATGAAGGGAAAATCAGAACCCTTTTTAATATCTGCTCCTTCTCTGGCTCTGACACACCTTATTGGACCCCATGTTTAAGTACTCAAAGGTTCATCCTGGCTTCTTCTGTATGCTGGTCTATGAAATAGAGTTCATCTTCTGGTGCTGGCAAATTATGCATGTCTAGCCACAGTAAGTCATTCAGAGCCTTACAGAGAATATCTTGATCCCAAGACCTTCACCTCATGGAAAATTTTTCTCTTAGATACAACAGGTATAGCTTTAGTAAAATCTTATTGGTGCCGCAATGAGAAACTGTGCTACTTACTCTCCTGGTAGGCCTTAAGATTTTCTTTGAGTCAGACTTGGGGCAATAAATTTAGTACTCAAAAAAAAAAAAAAAAAAAAAAAAAAGTCTTGTCTTCCTCCTGGGTAGGGTGACCAGATGGCAAGTGTGAAAAATCAGGACAGGGGGTTTGGGGGTAAAAGGCACTTAGATAAGAAAGAACCCCGAATATCAGGACTGTTCCTATAAAATCATGACATCTGGTCACCCTACTCCTGGGCCCTCTACTGCAGGTTTTTCTGTGTGAGAGAATGGGAGAAGTGTATGGTACAGCTGGCTCATAGTTTTCTATTCAGACCAAATAGTTGTAAGGACTGTTAGTGTTTGTACTCCAAGGTACCATCATACTCTTCAGTGTGAACTGAAACTTTATGCTTCCCTGGATTTTTCCTAAAATCAGACCAGAGGAGAAAAAATAGGGGCATCTCCTGTGTGTCAGCTAGACCATAACATTTGAAAGTCTTTAGGCCTATGGGAAGGATTTTTGTGCTTTGGGAGGGGAATAAATTGAGGCAAATAACTTCTGTTCTATTCTTGCATGGTAATTTAAGAGCTGCATTTCAGAGTTTTGTGAACTGCTTGGGTGGATTGCTTTGCCATGTGGAAGGGTCATGCCTAAAAGGTACAAAGTGAGGTTTGAGAAGCTACGTAAGGCAGGTGCTTTGGTTTTCTCCCCTCAAAATAAACGTACAGTTCTCCAGTGGTTGGTTTATCTGCTCCAGTGATCAGGACTTGTAGGTTTAGAGTTCTGAGAGTAAATTTCCTCTCTCCAACTCCTGGTTTCAGTGTTGACAACCCAAAATGTTCATAAATAGAGATTTATTTTTTTTTACATGTAAATTTGAGGCTTTTTACTTCAGGGTGCACTTGGGTCACGTTTTTCTCTGCAATCAGTGGGGCTAGAAACTTACTGTTTTTTAAATAAAAGCTGAAATTCTCATTCATGTATTCACATCTTTTCAAGAGCGGGAGCTTAAAAATGCAATATTTAGAAGCACACAGTAAAATCATGTGAGCTGGCAACACACTGGTTTTGAAGTTAATGAGAATTGCGAATAAGATCCCATTTATGCTGCCTTTAGTGACACCACATCTTTCAGTACAGGACGTGTCCAATTTAATGTAATCTCAGCACAGTTGCTTATTTATAACTATCTTGATTTGTTACATACAGAATCATGTAAACAAAATATAGAGCTTCTGACTTCTCATCTGTCAATTTTCATAGCAAGCTCACAAATAAATAAGGTTGCAGAGACGTGACTGAAGCTTGAGAAAACCAATAATCAAACAGTTTGAAATGGGTAGTGCGAGCAGATGAGATTGAGTCTGGTTTTAAGGTGTCTGACTGACCTTTTGTGTTTGCTACAAAAGGTGTAAGCATTATTCCAGGATTTTGTGGATGATTCAGTTTGTTTTGTCTGTATCTTGTCAGATAAAAATCCCATAGCCCTTCCTATTGTGGGACTAATCTCTGCAGCTCTGATTTCTGAGGGGGGGGGGGGGAGGAGAGTGTTTGACTTTGCTCAGGAATGTTCCTAATGTAAATACCTAATAGTCACTCCTCTACCATCCCTCTTTGCCCACTTAAACTGGGTTGTGAGTTGTAATTTGAAAATCTGCTATTTAAATGAAGAAAAGGGCCATCCTTGGGCCTCTTCTAGTTGTTGTTGGACTGGCTCAGTGGGGCACTTTCTTTCTGATGTATCTAGATAATGGTTTACGTATTCAGTAGCCAAAAGTTGGTTGGGGGAGGGAAATTATATTTTAGACCTTTTCCGTCTTGCCCTCTCCCTGCTGAGAAGCACAAAATCACCAATTTTTACATTCCAGGAGCCAGCTGCTCCCTAGCACTGTGTTCTCCATGTCTAAATTTCCCTCCAACCCCCAGGGAAGCTGTACCTTTGTGGTTCTTTGGCAGCTGCTGTACTTTGATGGGGACATGCCTTCTGCCTTTGCACTCGCTTCCCTTGGCAACCAGCCCTTTGAAGATGACCTCTTGCTGTTTGCCTGTTGTCTCTTTCTTGTTGGATTATAGATGAGGGGTGGGGGTGGGGTGGAGTGTTGATTTTTAGCTCATTTCCTTTGAGATTCCCAGCTCCCCTCCTCTCTGGCTTTCACCTCTCTGTATGTAGCTGAAACATTATCATGCAGAAATGGGCATATGAAAAATGTTTTTCTTGGTGGGAGCGCTCAGAGTTTCTGCTTCTACTTGACGTTTGCTCCAAAGGCCTGAGAGCCAGTTTGGTTTGCAGTGAAGGTGTTGCCGTTCGCCCTGTAGCAATCCACTTAATTTATTCCTCTTTCATAATACGTTTAGTGCCACAAGTACTCCTTTTCTTTTTGCGAATACAGACTAACACGGCTGTTACTCTGAAACCTGTCATAATACATTTGTAATCCCCCTTTCCTTCCAGGGTTTCTCAGAAGCAGGCAACACTCACCTGTGTGCCTGGGTGTCAGATGTTGTTGACATTAAAGAAGATCCTGAGTATCCCAGTGGTGCTGTTGGATAGGTGGGGATCCTCTGTTCACCCCTCTGCTGCAGTCCCTTTACTCCTAAAGGAATTTAAGATTGGCAGTGCCTCCACCTGGCTGACCCCCGTACACACTCAATGGTGTGCCTTGGGAACCTCCAGGAATAAAGCTATTCTGATAATTAATAATATATAATCTGTGGCATGGGGGAACACAAAAATACCAATTATAAATAATATACACCCGATATACTTAAATTTGAGGTTACAAACCTTTACTTAACAACTAAAAAAATCAGGGTATAACAGTTTTAAGATATGTCACTATTAATTTAAATCTACAGGGGGCAGTTGAATAAAATCAGTTAACAAATATAGTATACAGTAATAAATGAAATGTGTATGCTACCATTTACCCCACCCCGCAGTGAATACTCCTCTGGATCTGAGAGTCCTAGATGCTTGCATGGGTGCGCTTGGAGATCTGCAGTTGGAGACAGCACGCTGTTGGTTCTGTTTATCAGTCCAGCCAAGGCAACAACCCCACTGATGATTAGAGCTGGCCCCACCAAATGTCAACAGCTCTGGGTCCTGGTTTGGTGGGAAGATCACTCTGCCTCTCCTCAGACTCAGTCTCTCTGCTGTGCCCCTTCCGTTGCAAGCACTGTCCCAAACTAGAGTGGGGGTTACTCACAGTTCCTTCCTGCGGGACCACCTCAGTCAGTTCCAGGCACAGCAATAGTCTCTGCCCTGGCCCCAGTCAAACCACCAACAGCCTCGGAGGCTCCCTGCTCGATCAAAGCCCCTGCAGACTCCCAGCAACTGCTTCTGGCTTCCTAGCAGCAGCTCCTGGTATGGACAGAGCTCCACAGCAGCAATCTCACTCCTTTTCCGAAAATGGAGTCCACCGCTGGCTCCACTGGCATGAGAAAGTCTCCCCCTCTTTCCCCAAGGCATCATGGGAGTTGTAGTCTCTAAGGCTAGATTGCAGCACACAGGCTTTTCCCTTGGACCACTCCCCCAAAAAGTTCAGAGGCTTCTCTCGTAAAGGGTGCCCACACATTGTTCTTAGCTGTCATGGGGCAACCACTGTAGCGCCATCCCCTCCCCCCCATACTCTTCTCTCTCCCCTGCCCCTACCCTGGCCTCTCTGGGGCAACACAACTGCTCTAGACGATTAGCAAAGGCACTGATGTGAAGAGCCAGGGGAGGAGACGGAGCCCTGCATCTAGACTTTATTTTCATAGATATCAAGGCCTGAAGATACCATTGTGATCACCTAGTCTTAGGGTGACCATCTGTCTCATTTTTAAGCCCTCTTGCAAGTGTCCCGCCTTTTTTTAAAAAACGAGCAAATTGTCCCATATTTTCTGCTCCCCCTGCTGGTTAGTCAGCAGAACGTGGAGCCCTAGCCACCTCCTGTTTGCGGTTGGCTGGCGGTTGAGTGTGGGCATGCGGTGAGCATGTGGTGTCTTCAGGCCGGGTGCAGAGGTGGGAAGACACGACGCCAGGTAGGAGGAGAGGTATCCCTGTGTGATAGAGGGGCAAGGGTGTGTGTGTGTGATAGAGGGGTAAGGGTGTGTGTGTATGTGGGGGGGGGGTTGGGGTGTGTATCACCCCTCCCTGTGTGAAACCTAAAGAAGGGTTTCTAACAGGTGTCCGCCAGCCCTTTCAAGCTGTGAGTCTGAAGCCTCACCCCCGGAGCCCATTCCCCCTTGTGGGGCTGAAGCCCTGAGCAGTAATGCCCCCCAGGAGAGGAGAGACCACCACAGCTGCCTGCTCCATGGCACCAGCCAGAGAAGCAGCTGCCCTGCATGCACAGCCCGGATACGGCTTCCTGCCCCTTCCCAGGCGCCACCCCCTGCTGAAGCCCCGCCCCCCGGCTGAAGCCCTAATTCCCAGCACATCCTGTGGGACAGAAGCTGGGAGCCCTGCCTCCTTCACCCTCCCCCCACCCTGGCTGAAACTCTTTCCCCGGTTCTACCCCCCACATGCTGAAACCCTGGCACTCCCCTCCCCAGGCTGAAACCTCCATCCCTGGCACCCGCCGTGGGGCTGAAGGCAGGAGCCACGGGGCTGAAACACCGATCCCTGGCATGTGTCCCCCCTCAAAGCCATGAGTGGTGGGACTGAAGCCGAGAGCCAGGGCTGAATCCTGGATCCCCGGTGTTCCCCCTGTGGGAGAAGCCTCCTGAGCCCCTGGGCAGAGTTGGGTGGGTACCGGGGGTGTTGTCCCCCCAAACTGCAGTGCAAGTGCAGGGCAGTCCAGGGGGCAGCTCCACTCCCCCCGCCCCATAGCTTCTTCTTTTCCCTATGCCATGTCAGAGGCAGGAAGCCATATCCGGGCTGTGCGTGTAGGGCAGCTGCTTCTCTGGCTGGTGCCATGGAGCAGGCAGCTGTGATGGTCTCTCCTCTCCTGATGGTGCAGGGTCTTGAAGCCGCTCCTCAGCTCCCAGCCTGCTTTGCTTACGCAGCTGGTAAGAGCTGCAGGGTGGGGACCCGGCTCCATGGCTGGCAGAGCCCTGTGGGAACAGGAAATGCAGGGGAGCCCTCCTGGCACACAGCCCCTGGGTACCCCTCTCCCTGCACCCTGAGCTGTTTTCAAACTTTTTCAGCTGACCCCTCCACCTTTGAGTTGTAATTTTTGGTTGTGTCGTCGTCGTCTCCCCCCCCCCCCCCCCCCCGCAAACAAGACAGGCTGGGTGGCCTGCTGAGGTGAATCAGGGGGTGGAGGTGGCTTAAGCCGTGCAAGCCCCTGCCCCCCAAATAAGTCAGAGCAGTAACCACTTAATTGTAAGTCTATACTTATAACTTTTACCTATTATTAATGTTATAATAATGCAGTATTTCTTTTTAATGGGTGCTCAGTCAACTTAATGTTATTTTAAACATTTGTACTGCATAATTCTGATTAATTGCCATTGAACTCGCTTGAATACGAACAATTTTACCAGGTGTCCCGTATTTGGCATAGGGAAACATGGTCACCCTACCTAGTCTGACCTGTATAACACAGGCCATAGAACTTGACCAAAATAACTCTGAGAGCAGATCTGATAGGCAAAACATCCAATCTTGATTTAAAGTTTCAGTGATGGAGACTCCACCACAAACCTTGGTAAATTGTTCAAATGATTAGTTACTCTCACTGTCAAAAATTTATGCCTTATTTCCATTCTATTTGTATAGCTTCAACTTCCAGCCATTGGATCATGTTATACCTCTCTCTGCTAGATTGAAGAGTTCATTATTAAATATTTGTTCCCTGTGTAGGTACTTAGAGACTGTAATCAAGTCACCCCTTAGCCTTCTCTTTGTTAAGCTAAATAGATAGACTCAAAGAGGGTATATTTTCTAATTTTAATTGGTCTTGTAGCTCTTCTCTGAACCCTCTCCAATTTATGAACATCCGTCTTGAATTGTGGGCACCAGAAATGGGCACACAATTCCAGCAATGGTTGCACCTGTGCCAAATACAGAGGTAAGAGAACCAGTCTGTTCCTACTTCAGATTCCCTTATTTATGCATACCAGGATTGCATTAGCTCGTTTGGCCATAGCATCATATTGGGAGCTTTTGTTAGCTGGTTATCCCTAACAGCCCTTAAGTCTTTTTCAAAGTCATTACTTCCCAGATAGTCCCCCATCCTGTAACTATTCTTTATTCCTAGATGTGTTTAACATGTAGTTGTTTTAAAAATGCATATTGTTTGTTTGTATCCAGTTTACCATGCGATCGAGATTGCCCTTAATCAGTGACCCTTAATCAGTGCATTATTTACCACTCCCTCAATTTTTGTATCATCTGCAAACTCGATCAGTGATGATTCTGTTTTCTTCCAGGTCATTGATAAAAATGTTAAATAGCATAGGGCCAAGAACCAATCCCTGTAGGACCCTCCTAGAAAAACCCATTTGACAATTCCCTGTTTACAGTTACGTTTGAGACCTATTAGTTAGCCATTTTTAAGTCCATTTAATGTGTGCCATGTTAATTTTATACCATTCTAGGTTTTTTAACTCAATGTTCTGCGGTACCAAGTCAAATGCCTTGCAGAATTCTAAATATATTACTGTACATAAACACTGTTACCTTTATCAACCAAACTTATAACCTCATTTTGTGTAGCCATGGACTCTGTTAGTTGAAGCCTGCCTACCTGGACTTCTTAAAAAAAAACAACACCTCTGACAAAACACCTTTCAAGAGGCTACTAAGGAAACCAAGTAGCCATGGGATTAGAGGTAAACTTCTGTCATGGATCAGAAACTAGCAGAGAGACAGGAAAACAGTAGGAATAAATGGCCAATTTTTCAACAGGGGGTGTGAGGTTCTGTATTAGGGCCAGTGGTGTTTAACATAACAATCAGTGATCTGGAAAAGGGAGTGAGCAGTGAGGTGGCAAAATTTGCAAATAACAAAATTATTTAGGTGAGTAAAGACTAGACAAATCTGTGAGGAACTTCAGAGGGACCTAAAACACTTAAGTGAATGGATAGCACAATGGCAGATTAAACTAATTGTTAACAAATGCAGGGAAGTGTGCATTGGCAGGTATAATTGTACACTTCGGTTGGTACTATATTAATTGTAACCACTGAAAAAGAAAACATGAGCATCTTTATGGACAGCTCAGTGAAAACTTCTCAATATGCAGCAATGGTCAAAATCCCTAAAACGTTAGGATCTATCAGCTACAACGCAATTATTTTCCATATCGCTCATTAAATAACTTCCAGAATAGGAATTTGTAGAAGATGTGATGTTGAATGGTATCTGCGGGTTGCACAGGGATATTTCTTTTAGAGCCAGTTGGTTTAGCACCTTTAGTAAGCCTGTAGATGCTGCTGTTGAGTGATATGCAGTTTATGCCGTGTCTACGCTAAAATTTTGTCGACCTAAGTTATATCGGCATACAGCCGCTGCAGTTATTACATCCCTTTTGCGTGTCTACACTTTGCTCCTTGTGTCGGCAGTGCACGTCCTCAAAAGGAGCATTTGTATCAATGCAGAATGCAGGGTACCATGGGTAGCTATCGCACTGTGCAACTCACCACAATCCAGGACAGGCTATTTTGGAAAGTCTTTGCAATGCCTGGTGGGGCTGAAACAGGTCATCCAGGGGTGACTGGGAGTATGGGGTCAACTTCCCATAATGCAGTGTTCTCCATCCCCTAAGTTCACTTGCATCCCATAATATTCCACACCTTCTGTTCAAAATCTGCATATCCCATCTCGCTGGCCACTATCTCTGATAGCAGGTTTAAAACAAAAGGAAGTATTTTTTCACACAACACACATTCAACCTGTGGAACTCCTTGCTGGAGGATGTTGTGAAGGCCAAGAAGGGGATGGATGACTTGATGATTACCTGTTCTGTTCATTCCCTCTGGGGCACCTGGCACTGGCCACTGCCAGAAGACAGGATACTAGGCTAGATGGACCTTTGGTCTGACCCAGTATGGCCGTTCTTATGACAGAAGCATGGAGCCTGCGTGGCTCTGCACTGTTGTCATGAGTGTTGCAAGCACAGGATGCATGATCTACCAGTATTTGCAGAAGCACAAGAGGAGCTTTGGGGGACATGATGATTCTTTGGAGGCTAGATCGCTGTGGGGCATGGAAAGAAACAGTTCAAGGCTGTTGGAGGCATTCATGGAGCAGCTGGTGGTAGCGGAGCACAGATGCTGGGCCTGAGAAGCAAACACTGGCTGGTGGGATCGCACTGTCATGCGGGTTTGGGATGATCAGCTGCGGCTGCAGAACTTTCCATTATGCAAGGCCACATTCCTGGATCTTTGTGCCAAACTCACCCCAGCCCTTCAGCCAGGGACACCAAAATGAGAGCTGTGCTGACAGCTGAGAATGGAGTGGCGACATGCATTGTGGAAATGTGCAATGCCAGATGGCTACTGGTCAGTTGGGAATCAATTTGGAGTTGGGAAATTCACTGCAGGGGCCATTGTGATGCAAGTGTGCAAGTCCATTAATTGCATCCTGCTATGCAGGACTCTGACTCTAGGTAATGTGCAGGACATAGTGAATGGTTTTGCAGCAATGGGATTCTCTAACAGTGGGGTAACAGATGGCATGCATATCCCTATTTTAGCACCAGACCACCTTACCATGTACATCAACCGAAAGGGCAGTGCAAGCACTGGTGGATCACCAGGGACGCTGTACCGACATTCATGTGGGTTAGTCAGGAAAGATGCATGACGTTAGGGTGACCAGATGTCCCGATATTGAGCAGTTTGTCCCGCGTCCCAACCGAAGTACGGTCGGGACGCCATTTGTCCCGATATTTTGTTTCGGGTGCAGCAGCCCTGTTTTTTTGTTGTTGTTGCTTAGGTGGCAGTGACAGGCAGAGGGAGCAGCTTTTCAGTTGTTTGACTCACCCGGCACGTCCGGGTCTTCAGTGGCACTTCGTTGGCAGGTACTTCTTTCTTCGTCGGCAAGATTTATTTCCTGCTGCCGAATGTGCCGGGTGAGTGTAACAATTGAAAAGGTGCTCCCCCTGTAGCGATCCCGATATTTTGGATTTAGCATCTGATCACCCTACATGCATGCACATCTTTAACAACACAGGAATGTTCAGAAAACTGCAAGCAGGGGACTGATGGATTACCATTGGGAATATTGAAATGCCAGTAGTGATTCGAGGAGACCCAGCCTACCTCTTGCTCTCATGGCTTATGAAGCTGTACACCGGTCACCTCAATAGCATGAAGGAGCGCTTCAGCTACATTATTAGCAGCTGCAGAAAGACAATTGAATGTATCTTTGGTCATTTGAAGGATCGCTGGCATTGTTTACTTATAAGCTTGACCTCGGTGACAAAAATATCCCATGGTTATAGCTGCGTGCTGTGTCCTGCCTAATAGCTGTGAAGCAAAGGAGAAAAATTTTCTTCCGGGGTGCAGGACAGAGGTGGAGCGGCTGTTGAATTTGAACATCCAGATATCAGAGCAATTAGAGTTCAATGCAGAGCTATGTGGCTCAAGGAGGCTTTGAAAAGACCATTGTAATAGTGAACCAGAGTAGTGTGCATTGCTGTAGTGTGCTCTACCTGGTCTTGCTCTTATGGAGCCTGGTATGAATGCTGTAATGTGTGCCGTGTGTGTAGGAACATAAGATTGCCAATGCACCAATTGGTATAGTCTGTGAATGATACGTGTTCTGTGACAAAGTGAAATAACAGGAAATTGGTTGCTGTCAGACCTGCTCAGCACTACACAACATATGTTGTAATCTAATAAATATGAATTTTGTTCCAAAAAACATATACTTTTATTCTGTAACATGAACCCCGCAATTAAAACTCAATATCAGCGGTCGTGATATTGAGTTCTCTATGGGCTGCAGAGGGAAATGATCACAGGGTTGTTGAACCTGCAGCTCTGCTACAGTCTGCAGCATTTCCATTTGCTGTTTGAGAAGTACAAACACTTTCTGCTGCACTTTCTGTTCCTTTTCCAGCAGCTTTCTCCTCTTCATTGTATCCTTCTCCATGCTGTCTGCAACGGTGATCCTCCAGGCCCTGGTCTCGTTCTCTGATGCAGCACTGGCTTGCAGGATCTCCTGGAACATGTCATCCCGAGTCGTCCTCTTTCTCCTCTGTGTCTGGTTCAGGTGTTCTGTGGGTGTGGAGAGGGAGACTCTGAAGGCCACAGTGGCAGCAGCTGCACATACAACACATGGGTACCATTGTCAGTGTATTCACGATGAAATTCAAAACTTAAGATACTGCCCTCACTCCCCTTGCACCCCAAAACCCCTTGCACTACATTCTCACCTCTCCTTGGGATTGATAGAACACGGCACCTATCACAGTACCAGCCATGGTGTGTATGGCCCTAGGGGTGGGGAAATGAGGGAGGAATAGCTCGCTGGCATGATTATAGCTATATAGGGCAATGGAACTGAATACTGGCACTGTTTTTGACAGGCAGTCGTGCTCCTCATGGCTCTCTTTGCCTAACTCTAGAGGGAAATGAAAAGCAGCTAGCAACTCTGCCTCTCTTGCTTGTTCCACTATTACTTCTAGCACAAATAAGAGTTAATTAACAGATGTGTCCTGTTACACTGGGGGTTCCAACCCTATAATTTCAAAGCAAACTGCATACTTAACTGAGGTTCCTTCCCTGCATCAGGCTCACCTGTCCTTGACTTTCGGGATTGGCTGGATTGTGGTGGAGTCAAAAACAGTTCCTGGCTCACTGTGCAGCTGGACCCCCGGTTGCCTTTCCCCCTTGTCTATCTCTTCCTCCTTGCTGTTCATGGCAGGGGCCTGTGACTTCGGCTCCTCTGAAGCATCCACGGTGCTTGTGGGGTTTGCCGAAGGTGGCATGCAACTCTTTGTAAAAGCGGCAGGTTTGCAGCTCTCCACCAGATCAACTGTTGGCCTTTCTGACCTTCTGGTACACCTGGTACACACTGCTGCTTGTGCTTGTTGTAATCTTTCTTCTGCATCTCCTGAGCAATTTGCTCATTGCTGTGCTTGAGCTGTACTTGCATAGCCTCTTCTCCACATAAGCCCAGGTGATCCACCCCCTCCTGTGTACTCCAGGCAACAGCATGTCTGCAGTGTGTAGTCTTTTGGGCAGTTACACTCAACAATGGAGAGCTGCTAGTTTTGCTTGCCAAGCTGAGCAACCAAGAAGAGGAACTTCAAAAATTTGCAAGGCTTTGAAGGGAAGGGGCGGCTTCCTGTCCACCTGATCCCTGGGCAGCAGAGTTCACACTGGTGACCAGAGTGGTCAGCGTGGGGCAACAGGGGACAGCTTTTGGTAGCCAGAATCAGTTGATGTAAGTAACGTAGCGTCCACGCTATCACTGTGTCAATCTAACTACACTGACCATGACTCTACACCACTCGGGGAGATGGTGTCATTCATTACAGCAATGTAGCAGGGCAGTTACGTCAGCGGGAGCCAAATTTAAGTGAAGACACATCCACAGCTAGCTCGACATAAGCTGCTTTATATCTACCTAACTGTGTAGTATAGGCCAGGCCTTATTCTTTCCAGCCCTAAAAGTTCCCTGTGGCTAAATGAGTAACTTCCATTATAAATAAATTTGGTAGTCTCTAAGGTGCCACAAGGACTCCTCTTTATTTTTGCTGATACAGACTAACATGGCTACCACTCTGAAACCTGTCATCTAGAAAGCTTGGATTAGGGCCCTCCTCCACACTCCCACCTTCGTCTTCCAGTGGAAAACTTGCTCACAAAGCACTTGTAAGTCTGTTTGGTGCATCTTGCTTTAAGTGCAGGCTGTTTGGCATTGATCTGATACTTGCAGGGTAAATCCTCCACTGAGTAGTAGAGGACAAATTTAGTAGTTTGTGAAGTGTAAGGTAATCCTGTTTTCCCAGCTAGTTCTGACTCTATCTAAAGCCCTCGCAAGGCCATTAGTGTATTTTGGGACATTCTCCTTTTATATAGTGCCAGAACTCTTAGATTTTACTGTATAGCTACTGGCAACACTCTTCTGCCAAGAGAGGCTACGAATGTATAATTTTTACACGTAATTTTCCCTCCCCTCTGTCAGTGACATTATGCTTACATCTCTCACCAGCTTCTTTCTACCCAGTAAATACCACCTCCCCACAAAAAAAACTAACTATGACTCTGTTCCTTCTTTGTTCTATTGATATTGTGGAAGGAGCACTTGTATGTTGTTGGTGTAATTAAAACACTTAAATTTTGCAGAAACCTCAAGAAATTAATTTTAGATATTCACATCTTTGTGGGGCTGTGTTTTAACGAGACCATTTGAGAGAATTAAAAGGCTGAAAACTGATGCAGAGCTTCCCCTGCCGAGTGCAGAGACTCTCTTTAAAGGAATATCTGAGATTGGAAGACAATCAGCTTGCCTCAGTGGACTGCACACTGAGTCTGTGTGGCATGCTCTGCTTTATAGTGAATGAGAGACAAGGTGAGTGAGGTAATATCTCTCATTGGACCAACTTCTGTTGGTGAGAGAGAAGAGCTTTCGAGTTACGCAGAGCTCTTCCTCAGGCCTGGGAAAGGTGCGCCGAGTGTCAGTTAAATATATGGTGGAAAAGACTGTTTAGTATAAATGGTTAACACATATCCGAAGAGACCATTCAAGGTGAAGTGGCCTGTTAACACGTCTGCAGTCATAGGAAAAAATTAATGTCTTACTACAAGAACATGATTTTTAGTGTTTTGAAAAGTTATGAATTGCAGTGAATGATCAGTTTGGAGAAGCCTATCTGTGTCAGTTCACTGATAGTAGTGCCAAGTCCTGGATGCTTTTTAACAAAATTTAGCTTTGGCTGAAATGCAACCTAATGGTCAAAGATGACCATTGGTGTTCACAGGACCTCCTGAGTAGTTTGTAGTTCCATCCTATCTGTAAGCCTCCATGCTGGGTTTTTCTGCATAGTGGGTGTGCTCAGCTGCCCTGCCCTAGTTTCACATGAAATCAGAACTCCAGCCTATGCTATAATCCTGTCCCTCAGGCCATTCCCTTTCTTGGGGAATGAGGAATGGGAGCACACTTCTAGAGTGCTTGAAGTTTCTGGTTCTGAGGGTAATTTTCAGTGGGACCCTCTTGTAGGTTCACTGCTAGTTTGAACCGCATAGTCACAACTGATGACCAAGAAAAGCAAACTTTCTGGATTATTCAAGTCCTGTAAAGTTACAGTTCATGGTGGTTTGGTTCCCAGCAGGATACCCTTGTAAAAAAGCTCTCTAATGGGGCTGTTGTTGTACTTGCATTTGAGGCCGTATGTTGCTCTTAATCTTGCTGAGTTCCATGTCGGAGGTGTGAAGAATGTTGAGGAAAAGCTTCTGGCTTTCACCTTTAGAAGAGCTGCTCTACTCCAGCAGCTGCTAGCATGGAAAGTTCATCCACTTCGTTGGACTGAAGGGACACAGGCAATAGTACCTTAATGTTTTTGTTAGTCTACCTCATAGATCGTGAAAGATTTTCTCCAGTTTGTTTCCCGTTCATAAAACACTGTTTTCCTATTTTTAATGGCACCTTCAGGTAAACAAATAAAGCAGTGTTACTGTTTTGTGCCCCTTTCTCTCCAGTGGGTTATGGCAATGATTTGTTGCTAACAATATCTACACTTGGGTAAAGCCTTGCATCTAAGGCCTCTCATCTGCAAAAGAGCTTTGAGTGCCATTCCTATTTTAAGGTAATGCACTGTGAGTAAATACTTACATTTTATAAATAATTGGGGAGGTACTCAAGTGCCATGGTGATGCAGCCATATAAATACCTAGACTGACTTGTCCAAGATCTCATAGTGAGCCAGTGGCAAAAGTGGGAATAGAAGTCAGCTGTAACCACCAAGACTGACTTCTGTTTGTTGTCCTGCAGCTCTAGTAGGATACACAAGAGCAAAGTATTGTTTCTGTAGGCCCTATAAAAATAGTGGGTGCTTTAGTGAATGAGAATTTAAAAACAAAATAGTTAAAATCACAGGAAATACAAACTGAAGATATTGCAATATTAAACTTTGCTGCATTGCTTGCCTTGTATATCTGTGAATAGTAAGATGCAAACAAATAGAATACATTACATGGTTCACTAGGAAATCAAGACAAGACTACTGGGGATGTGCATTTCAGTGCAGCAGTTAATGACAGTGGAGATTTAGCTTTGCATTTCATGACTGATATTTTTTAACTGAATTTAAAGTTGCATTAAAATTTTTTCTATTTCATTTGTTAGAGACAGGAGGAGCTGTTCATGTTTAATAATGGCAGCTTAGAAATTGGAGCCAGTCAGGCTTTGAAATTGTCATATCATTGAAGTGAATGGACTGGGAAGTGGGGTATTTTCACTAATGCTATTTAGCTCTTCTTATGCCCTCGTTATTAGCATTTGAACACAGTGACCCTTTCTGCACTGGGTAAATTACCAAAAAAAATATCCCCCTGATTTCAGCTGACTCAGTATTCGCATTGGTGGGAGGTGCAGTGGCTGATTCTAGTTTTACAGCAGTTTAGATTAGACTTGCCTAGCTTTACCTAAGAGAGTGGCTGAAAACTGTTCTAAGTGCTGGAGCAGTGTTTATGTGCCAGCTTCCACTAGTACTGATGGTGCGGGTCAGCTAATGAGGCTTTGAATTTTTTGGTAAACTTACCCAGTGCAGACAGGGATGTTGGCTGTGTCCGTGCTAGTAAAGTTAGCAAACTTAATTTGCCTCGAGAGGAAGCTGTAGATGGAGGGCCAAGGTGGTGGATTAAGACTATGTGACACAGCTGTTGTCACATCTAAAATTAGGTCTCAAACCTTTTCTGGTTAGGGCCCTGTCTTCTAGCGCATTTTTGGGTACTATAAAATAACAACAAATGGATATTATGAAGATTTAGTCACCATTATGGAAAGAGAGGAACATAAGAATGGCCATACAGGGTCAGACCAATGGTCCATCTAGCCGAGTTTCCTGTTTTCCCACAGTGGCCACTGTCAGATGCTTCAGAGGGAATAAACAGAACAGGGCTATGACTGAGGCCTGGTCTACACTACAGTTAGGTCGACTCAAGGCTGCTTACATCAACCTAACTATGGTAGTGTCTACATTAAAATTTCACTCCTGGTGACGTAACTGCCCTGCTACATTGACTTAACTGCACTTCCACAAGAGGCATAGAGTCAAAGTCGATGTAGTTAGATTGGTGCAGTGTCAGTGTACACTGCATTGCTTACATCAACTGTTACTGACTTTGAGAAGCCATTCCACAGTGTTTCACACTGGCAGCGCAATCGGTACAAGAGCTCCTGGTAAGGAAGTGCACTGCTGACACAAGGAGCAAAGTGTAGACACGCACAAGCAATGTAATTACTGTGGTGGCTGTATGCCGAAATAAATTAGGTTGACTTAATTTTGTAGTGTAGACATGCCGTGAGTTATCAATCCCCTGTCATCCAGCCCCAGCTTTTGGCAGAGGGTTAGGAACATCCAGAGCATGAGGTTGTCTCTCTAACCATCTTGGCTAATTGCCATTGATGGACCTATCATCAATGAACTTGTCTAATTCTTTTTTGAACCCAGTTGTAGTTTTGGCCTTCCCAGCATCCCCTGGCAACAAGTTCCTCAGGTTGACTCTGTGTTGTGTGATGCAGTACTTCCTTTTGTTTGTTTTTTAAACCTGTTGCCTATTCATTTTGTTGGGTGACCCCTGGTTCTTGTGTTCTATGGAGGGGCAACTAACACTTATGCACTTTCTCCACACCATTCATGATTTTATAGACCTTTATCATATTTCCCCTTAGTTGTTTCTTTTCCAAGCTGAATGGTCCCAGTTTTTTTAATCTCTCCCCATATGGAAGCTCTTCCATAACCTTAATAATTTTTGTTGCCCTTTTCTGCACCTTTTCCAATTCCAATATATATTTTTTGAGAGGGAGCAACCAGATCTGCATGCATTATTCAAGCCGTTGGTATACCGTGGATTTATATAGTGGCATGTAGTGGTTTTCTAGCCTCTTAATCATTTTTGTTGCTCTTCTGTGGACTTTCTCCAGTTTGTCCACATCTTTCCCGAAATGTGGTGCCCAGAGCTGGGGACAATACTGCAGTTGAGGCCTAATCAGCACAGAGTAGAGTGCAAGAATTATTTCTTGTCTTGCTTACAACACTCCTGTCAATACATCCCAGAATGACATTTGCTCTTTTGCAACAGTATTACCCTCTTGACTCATGTTGAGCTTGTGATCCACTATGACCCCCAGATCCCTTTCTCCAGTACTCCTCCCTATGCAGTCATTTTCCATTTTGTATGTGTGCAACTGATTGTTCCTTCCTAAGTGGAGTACTTTGCATTTGTCCCTATTGAATTTCATCCTGTTTACTTCAGACCATTTCTCCTGTTTGTCCAGATCATTTTGAATTATAATTCTGTCCTCCAAAGTTCTTGCAACCCCTCCCAGCTTGGTATCGTCTGCAAACTTTATAAGCGTACTCTCTCTTGCATAATGACAGGTTTCAGAGTAACAGCCGTGTTAGTCTGTATTCGCAAAAAGAAAAGGAGTACTTGTGGCACCTTAGAGACTAACCAATTTATTTGAGCATGAGCTTTCGTGAGCTATAGCTCACTTCATCGGATGCATACCGTGGAAATGGTATGCATCCGATGAAGTGAGCTGTAGCTCACGAAAGCTCATGCTCAAATAAATTGGTTAGTCTCTAAGGTGCCACAAGTACTCCTTTTCTTTTTGCATACTCTCTCTGCCATTATCTAAATCATTGATGAAGCTGTTGATCAGAACCTGATCCCTGCGTGACCCCACTCAATATGTTGTTCCAGCTAGACTGTCAACCACTGATAACTATTCTCTGGAAATGGTTTTCCAACCAGTTATGCACCCACCTTATGGTAGCTCCAACTAGGTTGTATTTCCCTAATTTGTTTATGAGAAAGTCATGTGAGATTGTATCAAAAGCCGTACTAAAGTCAAGATATACCACGTCTACCACTTTCCTCTTCCCACTCCCCTCCCAATAGACAAGGCTTATTACCCTGTCAAAGAAAACTATTAGCTATTATCATGTTCTTCTGTGTCTGATAATTCTGTTATTTACTATAGTTTCAAACAATTGTCTTAGTACTAAAGTTAGGCTTAATGGCTTGTAATTGCCAGGATTGCCTCTGGAGCCTTTTTTAAAAATAGCGTTTTTAGCTATCCTTCAGTCATCTGGTATAGACTGATTTATGCGATAGGTTACATACCACAGTTAGTAGTTCTGCATTTTCATATTTGAGTTCCTTCAAAGCTCCTGAGTGAATACCATCTAGTCCTGGTGACTTATTACTGTTTAATTTATCAATTTGTTCCAAAACCTCTTCTATTGACACCTCAATCTGGGACAGTTCCTCAGATTTGTTAACTAAAAAGAGGTACTCAGGTGCCGGAATCTCCTGCACATCCTCTGCAGCGAATAATTCATACAACTTCTCCACAATGGCCTAGTTTCCTAGAGTGCTCCTTTAGCACCTTGATTGTCCAACGGCCTCACTGATAGTTTGGCAGACTTCCTGCTTCTGATGTACTTATTTTTAGTTTTTTTTTCTTTTGCTAGTTGTTCTTCAGATTCTTTTTTGGCCTGCCTGATTATACATTTGTACTTGGCTTGCCAGAGTTTGTTCTTTTCTACTTTTCTCAGTAGGATTTTACTTCCAATTTTTAAAGGGTGCCTTTGCCTCTGTCTCTTTTACTCTGTTTAGTCCAGGGTGGCATTTTTGGTCCTCTGTTTTTTATTTTGGGTATTTATTTAATTTGTGTCTCTATTAGTGTTTTTAAACAGTTTACATGCAGCTTGCAGGAATTTCACTCTTGTGACTTTTTTCCTTTTAATTTCCGTTTATCTAGCTTCCTCATTTTTGTGTAGTTCCCCTTTTTGAAGTTAAATGCTACTGTGGTGGGCTTCTTTAGAATCTCCACGGATGTTAAATTGAATTACATTATGGTAACTATTACTGCACTGTTCAGCTATATTCACTTTTTATACCAGTTCCTGTGCACCATTTAGGACTACATCAAGAATTGTCTCTCCTCTTGTTAGTTACAGGACTAGTTGCTCCAAGCAGCAGTCATTAATGGTGTCTAGAAATTTTATCTCTGCATCCTGTCCTGAGGTGACATGTTCCCAGTCATTTTGGGGCTAGTTGAAATCCCCCATTATTATTGAGTTTTCTGTTTTTATAGCCTCTCTAATCTCCCTGAGCATTTCACAATCACCATCACTATCCTGGACAGGTGGTTAATATATTCCTACTGCTATATTCTTACCGTTGAAGCATGGAATTTCTGTCCATAGAGATTCTATGGCACAGTTAGATTAATTTAAATATTTTACTATATTTTACTCTGCTTTCTCCCCCTCCAGTATGACTTGCTCTGTCATACCCATATATTTTATACCCTGGTATTACTGTGTCTCATGGATTATCATCATTCCACCAAGTTTCTGTGATGCCTATTTTATCTATATCCTCATTTAATAACAGGCACTCAGGTTCATTCATCTTAGTATTTGGATTTCTAGCAACATAACTCTTTAAAAAAACAAAACAACCCCCCCCTTAGAATTAGCAGAACATTATAGAATAAACCAAAAATTACAGAGGCTCGAAGCCAGCACAACTTGCGACTTCCTGCAACCTGTGCTCATTATCTCTTTCCTGTACTGGATGTTGAGGCTCGTCGCTTTCTTTTGTGCGGTACAGTGTTGCAATGCACCACTTGAAGTTTCCCTCGTGAAAACTGTTGCTGTGGCAGCTGCTGGGCTGGTGAATCCAGGCCAGGAGAATGCGCAGTAGTGTTTCCAAGGGGGTGATGCTTCATTGTGCTATGCTTTCAAACTTTTGATGCGCACTCAGCATGCCTGGAAGTTGGTGGGTTTGTGTTCAGTTGCTTCCCACTTTATTTTTTAGTTCCCTTCCCAAAGCTTGCTTCCCCCATCATGACTGGGCTATGTCCCTGCTGTATTTCAAACTTAAGCCATCTTTCCTTTAACCCTTTTTATTTTTCTAAAGGTGGCTAATATTATTTACAATGGTATAATGTATTTTTATTGTCCCATAACTCAACTGGTGAGACCAACTTATTCAAACTTTGTTAAAAGCTTTCTGTTCCATTCAAATGTCAGAATTCTTTTTAAGTAGATTCCTCGTTTAGCATTTGTCAAGGAATCCGGTCCGTCAGGGCTTTCAGTCTGGCCCGTGGGATTGCCAGCTCTGTGGTGCAGCCGGGTTAAGGAAGGCTCCCTGCCTGCCCTGGCCCTGCGCTGCTCCTGGAGGCAGCCAGCACCATGTCCCTGTGGCCAGCTCCCTCCCACACCCCATCCCCTTTCCCCAGCCCTACATTCATGGCCCTGCATATAATTTCCCCATGCAGATGTGGCCCTTGGGCTGAAAAGTTTGCTTGCTTCTGATATAAATAGTAAAGACTGAGTCGTCCACCCTTAGAGGCATGAAACTTATTTTGAATGCTGTGTGGAAAATACCCGGAGGCAGATTTGCACAACTTCCATCTACATGATATGCCAGGTATTACACAACTGGGATGTTCAGAGCCACCTTCTTTTCCGTTGTGCAGCCTCTCTCCTCATTCTTTATTCATGCACTAATGCCACTCACCTGTGGAAGTGGGAGTTTGTCCAGTGTTGTTGCTGGAGGCTCCAGGACTAGACTCTGCCTTTGAGCTCAGGCCACAAGATCTGCTTCTGGCAGTGGAACAAGTTGCCTGATAAATATCTCCTGACCACGTTAAGGTTTTAAACCTTAGTTTCTAATCTTTCTCCTTCTCCTTTCCCTTGATCAGGAAAATAGCAGGGTGGTGGTTTCAACCTCTAGATTTGCTTCTGTGGCACCTCCCTGCCAGGCTTCTCTGCCCCCTCTCAGCATGGCAAAACTGTCCCGCAAATCCCAGGTTTAGATCTAGCCAGACTGTAACCATGCCTTTGTGGGTCACAACTGAGAATACCAAATTCAGGACAAACTGCTGAGAAGTAGGGTGGACATGCCCCAAAACTGGAGGTTATTCTCCCATGAGATATACCAAACCAGCAACAAAAGTAAACTTTTTTGTTTCACTTTTTGGTTAACAAGAAGTCATAAAAGCCGTTTCCTTAGGCATTCCAGTCCTTGTATCACCACCAAAAACACTGGATTTAGAGATGAGTGGTTCTTTACAACCAGTCTCATCGAATAAAAGGTTCTTCTGATCCCAAAGGACCAGCCACGCAGCCAGGTCAATACACAACTCAGATCCTACCCAAACACCCCACGCTGTTTCCAATCTTTTAGTATCTAAAATCTAAAGGTTTTATTCATAGAAGGAAAAAATGGTGAGAGGAATCGAATACATTCCGTAATTGTCAAGTTCTTGGTTCAGGCTTGTAGCAGTGATGGAATGAACTGATGGTTTAAGTCAAGTCTCTGGTTGTTTCTAAATCATTGGAAGGACCTCAGTCCCTTGGTTAGAATGCTCCCATTAGTAGAAGTCCATAGTCCAGAGGCTTGAGCAGGAGAGAGCAAAATGGAGGGGTTCCGAGAGCTTTGTATAGCTTTTGCCTTATGGAAGGAAACCCATTGTTTCAAACCAAGCTCTAAGCACAGCTACTGGAAAATTATAGGTACAAGATGACAAGGAGTCCAGAGGCACCTTAAAGTCTAACAGATTTATTTGGGCATAAGCTTTCGTGGGTAAAAAACCATGCATGAAGAAGTGGTTTTTTTACCACAAAAGCTTATGCCCAAATAAATCTGTTAGTCTTTAAGGTGCCACCGGACTCTTTGCTGTTTTTGTGGATGCAGACGAACACGGCTCCCCCTCATACCTGTGGTAAGAATTGGAAGTTTGGAGTCGAATGGACAAGTCACCTGTCCATGCCCGATTTTGCTTAGTCATAGCAGGAAGCCAATACCTACACTTGAGATGGAAAGTCCACCGGAAAGTCCATTCAGTTTAGATGGGCGTCTGCCATGGTTCGTTGTGAGTTAAGTGTCCTTTTGGGCCACTCAATTTGAATAGTCCCTCCAAGATGTGGTGGCTAACTACCCTGTGGGCATTACCACAGGAGCAAACATTTGAAATCCAGGTATCGAGCCAATACTCATAATTTCAAATACGAAAATGATACATATATACAGATAGCATAATCGTCACCAGAAAATCATAACCTTTCCATAGACATCTTACATGCCACAGTTTGTACAAGATTTGTTGCAAATATATAACAGTGGTTGCAACAATGATCTATATGGTCATATTTTAATCCGATAATGTCACACCAGTTCTCCCTGCGTGAGGCAGCACTGATAGGCTCTAAGGAGGGTGAATTATGCCTTGCCTGTCACCAGGCAGCCGACCCTCGCACTGTCAGCATAGAATCATAGAATATCAGGGTTGTAAGAGACCTCAGGAGGTCATCTAGTCCAACCCCCTGCTCAAAGCAGGACCAATCCCCAACTGAATTACCCAGCCAGGGCTTTGTCAAGCCTGACCTTAAAAACCTCAAAGGAAGGAGATTCCACCACCTCCCTACGTAACCCATTCGAGTGCTTCACCACCCTTCTAGTGAAAAAGTTTTTCCTAATATCCAACTTAAATCTCCCCCTCTGTAACTTGAGACCATTACTCCTCGTTCTGTCATCTGGTACCAGTGAGAACAGTGTAGATCCATCCTCTTTGGAACCCCCTTTCAGGTAGTTGAAAGCAGCTATCAAATCCCCCCTCATTCTTCTCTTCTGCAGACTAAACAATCCCAGTTCCCTCTGCCTCTCCTTATAAGTCATGTGTTCCAATCCCCTAGTCATTTTGTTGCCCTCCGCTGGACGCTTTCCAATTTTTCCACTTCCTTCTTGTAGTGTGGGGCCCAAAACTGGACACAGTACTCCAGATGAGGCCTCACCAATGTCGAATAGAGGGGAATGATCACGTCCCTTGATCTGCTGGCAATGCTCCTACTTATACAGCCCAAAATGCCGTTCGCCTTCTTGGCAACAAGGGCACACTGTTGACTCATATCCAGTTTCTTGTCCACTGTAACCCCTTGGTCCTTTTCTGCAGAACTGCTGCCGAGCCTTTAGGTCCCTAGTCTGTAGAGGTGCATGGGATTCTTCCATCCTAAGTGCAGGACTCTGCACTTGTCCTTGTTTAACCTCATAAGATTTCTTTTGGCCCAATCCTCTAATTTGTCTAGGTCCCTCTGTATCCTATCCCTACCCTCCAGCATATCTACCACTCCTCCCAGTTAAGTGTCATCTGCAAACTTGCTGAGGGTGCAGTCCACGCCATCTTCCAGATCATTTATGAAGATATTGAACAAAACCAGCCCCAGGACTGACCCTTGGGGCACTTCGCTTGATACCGGCTGCCAACTAGACATGGAGCCATTGATCACTACCCGTTGAGCCCGACAATCTAGCCAGCTTTCTACCCACCTTATAAACCATTCATCCAGCCCATACTTCTTTAACTTGCTGGCAAGAATACTGTGGGAGACCGTGTCAAAAGCTTTGCTAAAGTGAAGGAATAACATGTCCACTGCTTTCCCCTCATCCACAGAGAGAAGGCAGTTAGATTAGTCAGGCATGACTTGCCCTTGGTGAATCCATGCTGACTGTTCCTGATCACTTTCCTCTCTTCTAAGTGCTTCAGAATTGATTCCTTGAGGACCTGCTCCGTGATTTTTCCAGGAACTGAGGTGAGGCTGACTGGCCTGTAGTTCCCCGGATCTTCCTCCTTCCCTTTTTTAAAGATGGGCACTACATTAGCCTTTTTCCAGTCGTCTGGGACCGCCCCCAATCATCGTGAGTTTTCAAAGATAGTGGCCAATGGCTTTGCAATCACATCTGCCAACTCCTTTAGCACTCTCAGATGCAGCGCATCTGGCCCCATGGACTTGTGTTCATCTAGCTTTTCTAAATAGTCCCGAACCACTTCTTTCCCCACAGGGGGCTGGTCACCTCTTCCCCATGCTGTGCTGCCCAGTGCAGTAGTCTGGGAGCTGACCTTGTTCGTGAAGCATCAGGGCTCAGAATCAGACTGGCATGTCAGGTCCCCACCTTTCCCTGAGGAGCTGTGACGTGAACTGAGTAATGCCCAATCAGGAGCTTCTGAGCTTTGGAGGCAGAGTCTAAGGACCAAGGAGGAAGCCATCTGTCTAGCTCAGGGAGGTAGATCCTGCAACAGACCTGGAATCGAGGGGCAAAACAACTGAAAGGATCCTGAGTCCCAAACCGCCTAATGATACTGTATGGCACCTCAGCTCCTTGGGGAAAGAAGTAGGACTCCTGCACAGCTCTCCTTCCTCCCACTTTGAATCAGGGGTTCTTATGATGCTCAGGAGCAGGTTTGCACACCCCAGAGACTCCAGGTCCCAAAAGGCAAAAGCAAGTGTTGCCTTCCGAAGGCAGTAATTTAATATTGTCAATGAACAAGAGGGGTGAAGATCAGGGGTTAAACCCCTTCTGCCCGCAGGAGAATGTCTGCTGGGGTGTTTTTCCTGTACAGTGGCTTTTGCAGTGCTCTGCATCATGGTTTCTACTCCTCCCCTACCCTGCAGCATCTGGGCATGCAGAGAAGCCTGTTCTTCCTGGGCAGCCCTGCCTCAAGCTGCAGCCTGATGGAAATTGTGCTTGTCTGGGTTTCAGGCTGTAGCCCAAGGTCCTTTGTTCTGCCAGGAAAATGTGCTCAGGGGCTACAAGCCAGGAAAGGGTCTCTCTTCCCATCCCCCCTGTCTCCACAGGCCTGAGGAGCACTTCTGGCAGTCTGTGACCAGAGCAGAGGCACATGAGGATTCAGTTTCCCACCCCCACACTCCCTACATAGCTGCACCATCGTGGGGTTACAGAGGGCTAATGAGAAAACCCTTCCCATGTTCAGAATGATCCTGATTTCCTGAATAAGCCCCTAGGTTGCTCCTACAGTACTTACTTGGATGCTGACTAGCCTCGGGGAGCTGGCAGGCAGACTTTCAGGCTCCCAGGACATCTAGCAAGATACTTCCATAACCTCAGACTCCATTCACATTTGGTATTTCAGGAGACCAATGCTAGGGATCTGGTTCTTCATACCTGGTATTCTGGTTGACCATAATTACATTTCCGACAGTTAACTATTTGAATGAGTCCCTTCCCAATAGTTTTGATAGGGCAGTGCAATTAGCTCATATTGCAAAAAGCCTCAAGAGGTTACCATCTGTTTGTTTGTGGTTTATTTGTTTATCACCAAATGCAATGCATTGTTAAACTATCACAAATTTTATAATCTTAGATGAAGCTTGTATTGTTGCATAACCTTTGGTCAGATGCATAATACTCATCCTATCTTATACCAACTGCTACTAGGCGTCACTCTAAGCCCTTAATATTTTAATGCTTAAGATCTATAGCTGATCCTATTTTGAATACAGATATTTTGGTGGTTCTGCTTGCCATTACAGCTTCAATAACTTCCATTATTATTTCTGTAAACATGCTTGCAGATAGATGTTATTTTATCCAGAACTATAGACCCTCCAATATCAGGTCTGGGGTCAACAATCAGCAGTTTTGTTGACAGGTGCATCAGATTCTTCATTTGAGTTTAATCAGATAAACCTGTGGCTGGCCTAGTCACCATTACCCCGGAAAGGAAAATTTTGCAACTAGTTCCCATGTCCACACAAGAATCACACCTGCCTTTTTGGCATCCGATCAAGTGAGCTGTAGCTCACAAAAGCTCATGCTGAAATAAATTGGTTAGTCTCTAAGGTGCCACAAGTACTCCTTTTCTTTTTACACCTGCCTTTGTCATGGAGAAATGGTTATTCTTATCGCTCCAGAAACCTTTCTTTTCAAGATAAGTTCTTTCCACAATTCCTGGGAAACCATTGTCCCATCATTTTGTTCTAACCCTTGGAAGGTTGTGGCATGAATGAGCATTCCTAGAGCTCTAAAGATATATCTCAAGCACATGGATTGTATAAACCATTTGTACCCTGCTGATCTCATTCTATCCAAAATGCCAAGGCTGTCAGACCTCAAGGTTACTGCAGGCAAGATGTAAGAATCTGTACCAGTTGGCATGCTAGGCATCTGGGACACTGTTCACAGAAGTCCCTACAGGCACTTGGGGGAGAAAGTATGAGAGTTACTTCACCATTCTTCCTTAAATGAAAGTTTCCATTCCTTTGCAAAGGCATCCTTTGCTGGAAGGTGCTACTAGGGTTGTTTCCATGTAACTCCTTGTTTTATAAAGCACTTGCTTTATATGGGGAAACTTCATTTCTGCCTATATTTCTTACTATAATTTTGAACTCTGCTTATCCTTTCCTTCTCTAATTCTTGCTACTTCCCATAAGTAATTAATGAGGAGAAAAGCTGTGAAATACAATGAGAAACTTCTTACCTGATAATTTTCTTTCTGTTCGCCGTTTCTCTCTGAATTCAAACCACGATGGTAGCGTACTAAAGAACCATGATAAAAATGGATGATTTTCTTTCAAGGAAGACTGTTGGCATGTCTATACTACAATGTTAAGTCAACATAAGGCAGTTTACTGAAAACTTCCACCATATGACCTACAAGCAATGATCCAGTAATTCTTTAAAAGCGCTGAATGGTTAGGGTTCAGGTTAGCCCCCAAATGGCAGCAGGCTCCCCTAAGAAATACTTGCCCCTGGGTTTGGGCAGCTGAGCCAGTATCCACAGCATTTTCTCCAGTCAGGACTTGTCAGAGTCTGTGGTAGAGGAAGACTCTTCTCTGCCTCCAGCGCTGGCATGTTGTGTATGTATCTGTGATCCTGGTTATCCTTAAATCCTGGAAACTGAGTCACTTGAGACCAAAAGGTGTGTCTGGTATTTCCGTGGACGCTAATGTTAGTATTGTAGGCTTTAGTGGGTGCCATTTTCTTAGATTGTGTGCTGTCTTAAAAGTTAAACAGTGTTCTTTATGGCCATGTGTTTGGCAAGACAAACAATTATGTTTGGGCTCTTTCCAGGTTCATTGGCTAAATATGATATGGGGATAATATCCAAACTTACTCCAGACTGGCATTCAGAGTTTCATTGCTCAAGATTTTTTTCTTTGCAGTGTGTCAGAATCCCAAAGTTTTTCAGAGGATTAGTTTAATAGATCATATGCCATTTGGGCCTTAGATGGTGTGAACATGCTGTGACCAAGAGAGGACTGGACATTTACGTCTCATACTTAATGGTTTATTGTTCGGTGTATTGAAGCTTCTGCCTTGAAATACTGATACTTTTGGCCAGAAAAATGCCAATTTTATTGGCCTTCAGTTGAATCCTTAATAGAGGTCTCTGTACATTTGTGTATATCAATGAGTTCCAATATGGATTCAGATTGTAGTTTATAAATTGGACATTTTGGTATTTAGACACTTGATTGGAAGTCTTCCTTATTGTTATGCTAGAGTTTTTTGTAATGTACCTTGTTTATAGCTGGGAAAGAATAGACTGTTTTGGTGGTATTTGTCACATTCTAGGCCAAGATACACAGCAGAAAATTGTGACCCCCAACTCAAAAATAGACTTTCTAACTTTCTTCCCTCATTTATGAATCCACTTAAATTTTGAAGTGTCTGTAGTCACTTGTGTATTAATTTGGATTAAGTCTCTTTAGAATTAAAGTTTTCACAGATTAAATTTTAAACAGAATCTTTTGGGGTTGCATTTATTATTTCTGTGGAATGGATGGCTTTGGTGTCTCCTCCATCTAGGGTGACCAGGTGTCCCGATTTTATAGCGACAATCCTGATATTCGGGACTTTGTCTTAAATAGATGCCTATTGCCCCCACCCCCGTCCCAATTTTTCACACTTGCTATTTGGTCACCCTACCTCCATCAGGCATTGAGGCATCACCCTATTCATCCTTGGAAGTTGCAGAGAACTAGCAGGCAGCCAGTTTTCTCCTTTATAGCATCCTTCTACTCTCCATAACATTGGGTTTGTTTGGTGAATAAAGCAGGATCTCGTATCTTGGTTTTTCTGTTTTTTTAATGTTGGGCTATGAAGTGTTGATCATAGGAGTCTCAGGTCTCCCTTCTTGCTTTCTAGCATTGCAAAATTGACTGGGAATGCAGAGCCAGGCTAGATTGTAGTCTACAACTACAGAATTTATTATGCTAATGTAAATTTTAGAAATTTAGTCTAGCTCTGATTTGCTCTTTTTATTCATCCAAACAGGACTTTTCATTTGGTTTTAAAACACAGCTTTAATTTGGTCTTTTTGTGAGCAGGCCTTGCAAAAATTTTTATTAAAATTCAGGGCTGAGTGAGATGGTTTCCACTTCACCATAGTGTTTACATCCCCACTGTCTTCCACAGCAAGCAACTAGACACACTCTGTTGGTGAAATATTTGGAAGGAAAACTTTCTCCCCCCTGTCTCCACCCCAACGGACTGTGTTGCAACCTTTCTGTATTGGGAGGGAAGACACTGATGCGGAAATAGCAGTTTTGTGGCATAATTAACAGGCATGTAGAATTTTGGGACTCCTGTACCTCTCTTCAGATCACTCCCACCCACCAATCCTTAATCTCTGTATTCAGTCTAGAAACGTAAACATTCAAATCTGCTACTAGCACCATATTAATGTGTTTACTGCTTTGGTTGGAGTTATTTAGATTGGTTGGCCCTTATTAGTGCTTTACATCAGAAACAGCATGGAAATGTCATTACCAAAGGTGCCTAGGAATTCTAGCGAGACAGTGCTTGAAAACCTAATCTAGACTTTTTTGTACCTTCCCCCCATTTTAAATTTTTTTTCATCAGGGCATATAGTAGTAGGGAAAATGAGGAGATCTTAGTGCATTCACAGGCTATGCTGAAAAAGTGACAAGATTACAGTAGCAAGATTACTTTTTGTTTTTCCTCATCTTCTGATGTGTGAATTATGAAAGTGAAGGACTGATTCGATTAGAGACACACCTGTGCTGTATACTAGAAGCTACTGTGGAGGCCTGGAATATGTTGCAGTCTAGAGTTTTGAAAAGAAACTGAACTTGACCTGGAAGATTGAGATGAAGCTGGTGAGATGTGCCATAGCAGTGGAAGAGTACAGATCTGTCTGGCAATAGCATTCTGTTAATCTAAACCAATGGCTGGCACAATTCAGTTAGGCGTATACGTCGCACATCCTTGCCACCATGGTTGGTTATTGCTATTGATGAGTCATGTTGACTTGAGTTTCATTTTCCTAGACTTTAAAATTAGTCTGCATTTTATAAAATGGTGAATTAAAAAATGCTGTATACTAATTTCCAGACCCCTATCTTTCAGCAACCAAGCCCCTGCTCCTAATTCTAAAACATCTAACAGTGTTTCATATGCAAAAAGCAAAGGAATTCAGGAGGTAGAGACTGTTGTAGAACATTGTGCCTACTAGTAGGAACTCTTAAGTGTATCAGACTTGTAAAGTCTCATACAGCTGGAGGAAAAAGAGAGGCAAGTGAAAAAGTGTGTGCTTTAAAATCAAGTGTCTGCTCTTTCCTACCAGACTCTGTATCAAAATTGGAAGACTGAATTGGTGTTCTCTGTCCTGTTGTTTAAGGATGTCTATTTGATGTTGCCAATTTAGCGTTATAACTTCACTTTGGTCAGAAGAACAAACTATATTAAATAAAATGTTTGGTTTATTAATATTTCCAGTAGTGTGCAAACAAAGTTTTAAAAAAGGACTACAGCCAATCTCTTAGAATAACCTACCTCCACGTGGGATGACTGTGTGTGTATGCCAACAGAGAGAGCTTGGAAAGATGTGACTGGTGAAGATGGAGGAAGTCAGAAGGAAGGGCCATGATGATGTCAACATGCATACCGTAATTCCCAATGAAGATGAAATTTGAGACTCTGAGGCTGATTAGAGAGAACACAGGATTTGAATGAAGAGATGGGGATTGGCACCAAAGTTACAGAGCTTGAGGCAGTGGAGAGATGAATGGTGAGATGGTTTGAAAGAGGAGTTTTGGAATAGAGAATGTGAATTCAGAGTAGGTGATAATGGCATTGGAGCATCTCTGACCCAAGCAATAGAGATTCTTGAAAGAAGATGTAACTGGTGTGTTAGCTTTGGGAATGGATGAAGACTTGATAGCAGAGAGGATATCAGTGGGTTCGTCTAATTATTGAGCGGATGTGGGGTGAGCTGGGAAAATTTAACAGGCAATCCATGTCATGGGGTGATGTCTGGCTTGGGACAGTAAAGATCAGACTGGGGAAGGAGTTGTATGTGTGGTTTATTTTTATTTTTTTCACTGAATTAAAATGCAACTAGAGTGGGACTGCAGAGGTTTAAAGTACATTATATAACCCTCACTTTCACAGATCTTGGTAGATAGGCCAGTCCTCGCTTACAGACAGCCCCCCAACGTGAAGCAAATACTCACTAGCAATCGCACAAAAAAACACTAACCCAGGAACCTATCCTTGCAACAAAGCCCGTTGCCAGCTCTGTCCACTTATCTATTCAAGGCACACCATCTAGGACCTAATCACATCAGCCACACTATCAGAGGCTCGTTCACCTGCACATCTACCAATGTGATATATGCCATCATGTGCCAGCGATGCCCCTCTGCCATGTACATTGGCCAAAGCGGACAGTCTCTACGCAAAAGAATAAATGGACACAAATCAGATGTCAAGAATTATAACATTCAAAAACCAATTGGAGAACACTTCAACCTCTCTGGACACTCAATTACAGACTTAAAAGTCACAATTATTCAGCAAAAAAACTTCAAAAACAGACTCCAATGAGAAACAGCAGAACTGCAATTAATCTGCAAACTGGACACCATTAAATTAGGCTTGAATATAGACTGGGAGTGAATGAGTCATTAGAATCATAGAATATCAGGGTTGGAAGGGACCCCAGAAGGTCATCTAGTCCAACCCCCTGCTCAAAGCAGGACCAATTCCCAGTTAAATCATCCCAGCCAGGGCTTTGTCAAGCCTGACCTTAAAAACCTCTAAGGAAGGAGATTCTACCACCTCCCTAGGTAACGCATTCCAGTGTTTCACCACCCTCTTAGTGAAAAAGTTTTTCCTAATATCCAATCTAAACCTCCCCCACTGCAACTTGAGACCATTACTCCTCGTTCTGTCATCTGCTACCATTGAGAACAGTCTAGAGCCATCCTCTTTGGAACCCCCTTTCAGGTAGTTGAAAGCAGCTATCAAATCCCCCCTCATTCTTCTCTTCTGCAGGCTAAACAATCCCAGCTCCCTCAGCCTCTCCTCATAACTCATGTGTTCCATTCCCCTAATCATTTTTGTTGCCCTTCGCTGGACTCTCTCCAATTTATCCACATCCTTCTTGTAGTGTGGGGCCCAAAACTGGACACAGTACTCCAGATGAGGCCTCACCAATGTCGAATAGAGGGGAACGATCACGTCCCTCGATCTGCTCGCTATGCCCCTACTTATACATCCCAAAATGCCATTGGCCTTCTTGGCAACAAGGGCACACTGCTGACTCATATCCAGCTTCTCGTCCACTGTCACCCCTAGGTCCTTTTCCGCAGAACTGCTGCCTAGCCATTCGGTCCCTAGTCTGTAGCTGTGCATTGGGTTCTTCTGTCCTAAGTGCAGGACCCTGCACTTATCCTTATTGAACCTCATCAGATTTCTTTTGGCCCAATCCTCCAATTTCTCTAGGTCTTTCTGTATCCTATCCCTCCCCTCCAGCATATCTACCACTCCTCCCAGTTTAGTATCATCCGCAAATTTGCTGAGAGTGCAATCCACACCGTCCTCCAGATCATTTATGAAGATATTGAACAAAACTGGCCCCAGGACCGACCCTTGGGGTACTCCACTTGATACCGGCTGCCAACTAGATATGGAGCCATTGATCACTACCCGTTGAGCCCGACAATCTAGCCAGCTTTCTACCCACCTTGTAGTGCATTCATCCAGCCCATACTTCCTTAACTTGCTGACAAGAATACTGTGGGAGACGGTGTCAAAAGCTTTGCTAAAGTCAAGAAACAATACATCCACTGCTTTCCCTTCATCCACAGAACCAGTAATCTCATCATAAAAGGCGATTAGATTAGTCAGGCATGACCTTCCCTTGGTGAATCCATGCTGGCTGTTCCTGATCACTTTCCTCTCATGCAAGTGCTTCAGGATTGATTCTTTGAGGACCTGCTCCATGATTTTTCCAGGGACTGAAGTGAGGCTGACTGGCCTGTAGTTCCCAGGATCCTCCTTCTTCCCTTTTTTAAAGATTGGCACTACATTAGCCTTTTTCCAGTCATCCGGGACTTCCCCGGTTCGCCACGAGTTTTCAAAGATAATGGCCAGTGGCTCTGCAATCACAGCCGCCAATTCCTTCAGCACTCTCGGATGCAACTCGTCCGGCCCCATGGACTTGTGCACGTCCAGCTTTTCTAAATAGTCCCTAACCACCTCTATCTCCACAGGGGGCTGGCCATCTCTTCCCCATTTTGTTCCCCATTACACTAACTAAAAACTATTTCCCCATACTAATTTTCCCCCTACTGTTACACCTTCTTGTCAACCGTTTGAAATGGGCCATGCTAATTATCACTAGAAAAGTTTTTTTTTCTCCTGCTGATAATGGCCCACCTTAATCGATTGGTCTCTTTAAGAGTTGGTATGGCAACCCCCATTTTTTCATCATGTATGTGTATATATAAATAATCTTCCTACTGTATTTTCCTCTGCATGCATCTGATGAAGTGGGCTTTACCCCACGAAAGCTTATGCTCAGATAAATGTGTTAGTCTCTAAGGTGCCACAAGTACTCCTTGTTCTTTCTAATGAACAGAGAGTTATACTTGTGAAGTTGAGATTTATACTTCATCATGGATTCCAAAATCTACTTAATTAGCCAAGTTTCCTTGAATAAAGGCAGTGAGGTATAAACCAGTTGTGTAAATACATTTGGAGTTTGGCACCAACATAGCTTCACAGTCCTGAAAGGAGATTTCTTTTGGTTCAAAACCATCCTAGTTAAGAGGGGAGACGAAGGCAGCTCGCACTCTCTCTCTTTCCCCTCTTCCCTCCACTACTAAAAAAAATCATACAGTCACACTCATATATTTGTCCAGTTCTGTCTCAGAACTGATTAAACCCACGTAACTATAGGATGGTTAACTTGACATTGATCTTGTGCAGAATTACAGAAACAGTGATATGGGATGCAATCTGCAAGTTAACCATCCTATAGTTACGTGGGTCATTCAGTTTACCCTTTTTAAAATATTGGCACAACATTAGCTTTTTCTTCGGTCCTCTGGAACTTACCCAGTATTGTAGGATTTACATTCACAGCTCAGAAAACACCTTAAATAATTCTTTACTACTCTTGGGTGCAAGTCATCCAGGTCTGCAGGTATAAAAATTTTAAACTTCAATTGTTCTGTTGAATATCTTCCCTAGTTAAAGGCTGCTATAATAATTAATGCTAGTCAACACGATTTTATGGAAAACTTGTCAAACTTGATAGTTTTTTTATGAGATCACAAGTCTAGTTGAGAAAGGTAATTGTCTATGTATATTCTGTCAGACTTGTGTATGACCAGGGTGAATAAAAATAATTTTTTGAAAGAAAAATCAGTTTTTTATTTAAATCAGGTTTTTTATTTTGTTTAAATTATATTTTTTTCTTTTTAAAAATGAACCTGTTTAAAATGAAAATTGAATTTAATACAAAATATGTTAAGGCCTAAACTTATTCGTCTCTTAAAACTTTTATGTAAAAAAGAGGTGCTCACGGATTCAGCATCTTTATCAAAACTTTTGAGTTAAAGGCCGCTTTTCTATGTAAAGAAAGATGTTTTCTCCTGATTCTAACTTTTGATGTCATACTTTATAAGTATGGCACTGTACATCAGCCTAAGTAATTTAGGAGACTGTCTTATTTTCAAGAGACATAGATATTAGGAACTTAAGCTTCAGTCTCTTTTGCTTTGCCATATTTGAAAATTTTCCCAAGGCTGACAATTAGTTTAATTCACTCACTGCAGTTATTTCCTCTGATTAATAAATCATTTAGTTGTAAACGTGAAACATGTTTGATAAGAAGTTCATGTATCCAAAACATTTGAGGTTGTTTTGTTTAATAAAAATAAATTTTATATGGTGTTTTCTGTGTTTGTTTAAATTCCAGCAACTGTCCTAATGCCACTTGACACATATGAACAAAAAATTAATTATGTAGTAAATAAGAAATAGGTCATTCATTCCTTTCTAAAGAGGTACAGTTAATAAGAATCTGAAAATATTAAGATATATAATTGCTTAAATTTATATAGTTTGGTATATCATCTTAATTAGCAAAAAGGCGCACCAAATCTGGTGTAAAGTTGTAAATCAACATGTTTTAATGGTTATATCAACCAATGAGAATGCACCTTTCTTTAGAAGATTACAAAGTACAGATGGAAAAGTTGATTAAAATGGACCAGGCTTTCCACTGGATTTAAATTGTGATTTAAATCCCCATGTAAATAGCTTTGATTTAATTCAGTCCACCCCGTGTAGGATACGTGATTTAGACCCACATGACATTGTTTTTTTTTAAAAAAGCACTGTACAAAATCAGTGTAGCCCATATTAAATGGATTAAAAACTGTGTAATTGATGGACCCTGAAAGTAACTGTAAATGGGCGATTTGTCATTCAATGGGGCTGTTCTAATGCAGTCTTGCAGGCCCAATGCTATTCAATATCTTTATCAATGATCTGGAAGAAAATAGAAAATCACTATTTATAAAATTTGTGGATGACAAATTGAAGGTGTGTAAATAATTAATTATGGGGAGAGCTAAGTTCAGCGGTGTGCGCAGGAATTTAAGTTTGACCGCTTTTGGAGGAGCACATTAAACACACACACATTAAATCATATGCATAGAAAAACAGCAGTTCACTCACCCTTTCAACAAAAATTAATGCGCCATGGAGCCATCTGAATAAATGTATCCACAAGTACTTGGCTGTGGTGGGGTCACAGAGCTCTTCCGGCCCTGGGGCTGTGATGGGGAGAGAGTCAGGCGTTCTGTGCCCCCACTGCAGCCCTGAGGCCAGAGGAGTTCTGTGCCCCTGCTGAATACTGGGGAGGCCAATGCCCCTACTTGCCCCCTCCCTTGTGGGCACCTCTGACTCAGATTCAACTGAATTGCTTGGCACTGTGGGCTTACTTGATCAGCAGGCATGTTAATGTAGCCAAATGCAAAGTCTAGGAACAAAGAATGGAAGTCAAACTTTCAAGATGGGAGACCATAGCCGGGAATACATTGACACTGAAAAGGGCTTTGGGGTCATTGTAGATAACCAGCTGAACCTGAGTTCCTGGTGTGATGCTGTACCTAGGAGGGTGAATGTGACTCTTGGATGCATAAATGGGAATATCAGGCAGGAGTAGGAAGGAGGTATTACCTCTGCGTACAGCATTAGTGAGACATTGCTGGATACTGTGTCCATTTCTGGTGTCAACACTTCAAAAAAAGATGTAGGAAAATTGGAAAGGGTTCAGAAAAGAGCTGCAAGAATGATTTAAGGTCTAGAAAACCTGCCTTAAAATGAGAGACTTAAGCAGCTCAATGTATTTAGTTTATTGTCTAGAAGGTGACTTGATCATGGTCTGCAAATATTTACATGGGGAAGAGATTTCTGATGTTAGACAGCGCTTAGTCTAGCAGGAAAAAGGCATAATGAGATACAGTGTTTGGAAGATTAAACTAGACAAATTCAAACTAGAAATTAAGTGCTTGTTTTCAACAGTGAGGGTTGGAACAGTTTCCCTAGTGGCGTGGTGGATTCTCCTTCACTTGAAGTCTCTAAATCAGGACTGGGTGTCTTTTTTTTTTTCTAAAGGATCTGCTATAGCTAAAATAGAAGGTTATGGGCTTAGAGCAGAAATTACTGGATGAATTCTTTGGCTTGTGCTGTGTAGACGACCAAACTAGACACTCATAATGGTCCCTTCTGTCCTTAAAATCTGAGAATATCAACATTCATTTTTCCCCAGTGTTTATTACAATTATATCATTTTCTGAAACAAGTCCATTAAATTGCAGGTACCAAATGCAAACTTTGGGAAGAAAATTTGGGGAGGTGGGACAGTGGGCAAAGCCCTAAGCTGAATTTGTTCCACTGAAACAGTTTCTTGTGTTGGGTGGCTGTAAGGCATTTTTAATCTTTAAGAGGCCTTGTCAGTGTAGAAAGAGCTGAAATTCTGGCAATAATTTTAGATTGTCCTGCATTATTTATTTCTATGACATCAAATCTTAGAAAGTCTGGCTGAAATGTTTAGTAGACCTGCATATTGAATTTATTTTACAACACGTAATACTTTGGAGGAGTAATTTACATGGTAACTTAGATATGGCAGAATGAGAGGAGGAGTGCAAAGATGTCCGATCAGTAAGATTGTACGGCTGCTCAGTGAAGGCATTTGCATAGCATGAGCAAGCCGTTTTGTTTAGTTATGAGAAATATCTTTGACTTGCTGCTTGTAGGTATGACAGCAGAAGTGAACTTTTGAGAGGATTTTAATGAGCTCAGGTAGGGTATGCCATGCGTAGGAGGTAAAGTGTGGAAAAAGGCATGGAGTAAAATTTTCAAAAGTGCCCCAAGTCCCGTTTTTCAGAACTGACCTTGGTCCTTTGAAGCTGAAGTCTCATTGAAAAGGCCATACCAAATTCATGGTCCATTAGGGTCAATTTCACAGTCATAGGATTTTAAAAATAATAAATTTCATGATTTCAACTATTTAAATCTAAAATTTCACTGTGTTGTAATTGTAGGGTTCCTGACCCAAAAAGGAGTTTGGAGGGGGTTGCAAAGTTATTGGAGGCGGGGTTGGGGTCCTGCTACCCTTACTTTTGCATTGCTGCAGAGATAAGGAGTTTGCAGTAAGCAAGTTGGGAGATGGTAAGGGCATGAATGAGAGTTTTTTGATAGCGTGGGCAAAAAAGAGGTCAGATCTTGGATTATGGGGACAGTGGAAGGATTTGCACACTACCTGTGTGGTGAAGGAGAGGGAGGAGTCAGATGTCTCTGTTACTGGTCCAGGTGACAGGAAGAATGGTGGTATGCTCAGGAGTGACAGAGAATTGGACTGAGAGTGAGTGTGTTTGAGAGGAAAGATGTGCTCAGTTTTAATAAATTTATTGTTGGTGACCTCTCCAGGGGAGGTGTTAAGAGAATTAGGCCAAAATGTTAGATTGAGGGAAGTGGTTCAGGTGGACCTGTGAGTCACAGCATAGGGACAGCAGTTGAAACTCAGTGTGCAGAGAAGAACACCTAGTGAGAAGGTGTATAGAGAAAGGAAGGAGGGACCAAGATCAGAGTCCTGCGAAAAGCAGGGGAGAGAGGGCAGGAAGTAGGCCCACCAGAGGAAATACTGAAGAAGTGGTCAGAGAGAGTGGGGGGAACCAGGAGAGCATGTTGTCATGGAAGCCCCAAGGATACCAAGGAGAAAGGTCACACTGGTGTCCAGGAGGATGAGGATGGAGTATAGGCCCCAAGATGTGGCTAGAAAGAGATCATTAGGACCTTGGTGAAGGAGGAAGACATTATGGCAGACATTGTTGCTATTTTATGATATTTATGGCTTTACAAAGCAATAGTGTGTGGTTGTGAGCTTGATTCCCCCATGTTCACTTTGTAATGTTGGGTAACAATATGACTAGGTGTTTAAGTTCTGTCTCCTGGTTGAGTTTTACAGTTTCTCCTATCATCCTCACCTATGTTCGTTGTTGGATTTTTATTTCAGTTGTTTGGTTTCATAATGCACACGTTTTTAATTGGACACTGGAATGTTTTTGTCATTTGTCCTTCCCTGAAGCACATGGACTATGAGAGAACATCACCAGGATTATCTAATTTGTTTGGAATCTCACCAGGGCAGTTAACCTATGTGATGCAACAAAATCCTTGTGAATTTGTAGCCTGCAGGTATAGCTAATGAGTCCTCTACATCTGCCAGCACAGAGCCTGGGGCATCCTTTTTACTGTTGACTTGCTGCTTATAGAGAGTTTCATGTTTGGGTTTAGGTTTTTTCTGTGTACAGGATTATTTTGCCTGTGGATGGTGACTTACTAAAGTTCATAACTTCTAAGGCCAGTAAGGACCATTGTTATCTGACCTCATGTATAACACTGGCCAGAGAATGTCGCTAAAATGATTCTTAGAGCAGAGCTGTTAGGAAAGTATCCAATCTTGTTTTAAAAGTTGTTACTGATGGAGAATCCACCACAACCCTTGGTACATTTTTCCAGTGATGATATTCTTCCCGTTAAAAAATTATGCCATATTTCCAGTCTGAATTTATCTAGCTTCAATTTCCAGCCATTGGATTGTGTTAGACATTTTTCTGCTAGATTGAAGAGCCCATTACTAAGTATTTGTTCCCCATGTAGGTACTTATAGACTGCAATCAAGTCACCCCTTAACCTTCTCCTTGTTAAGCTAAATATATTGAGTTCTTCGAGTCTGTCACCGTAAGGCATGTTTTCTCATTCTTTATCATTCTAATGACTCTTCTATGAACCCTACTCCTGTCGTTTTTGCCCCCTGTAGGAGTTTATAAGGTGTTTGACCTCACTTGTCCTATTGGACTACAACGTGAAGCTTTCATTTACCATTTGTGACCTTCTTGCTCTAGCAGCATTACTGGTCAGTAGGGAGCCGTGCCGTGTCAGGGAGAAGCTTCCCTTTCTGCCAACTTCTTAATTTTGTAGTTGCCCCAACCTCAGCTTTGTCCGAAGCAAGGAGTTATAATAAAATATTTGTAGAACCCTGCAGTTACCTGTTGGTAATGCTGGGTTTTCTATTCAGATGGAGTTCCTGGGTTTGATCTGGAATATATGAACATCTGTCCTTCAGGGTGAGTCGGAGATGTGTGCAGTGTTATTGGTCTGAACCTTGTACTTAGGAGGTGGGTTCTTTACTTCAGTGTTCCAAATTCCAGCAGACTTTGCTAATCAAATTTCTTTGAGAAGCTGCTCTGTCAGAGCACATTTCTGAATCTCAGGAGATTCCCTTGCATTCTGCCAGGTGGCCTCTTGCATTAGAGTGGGTGTATGCTTCTCAGGAAGCCTGGTACTGATGACTGTCATTTCCAGGAGTAATGGATTCTCTTCTGACAAAAACAAGTTGTGAAATGTAATGCAATGTTCAATCAGTGCACAGCCCAAGTCTCTCTGGTGGAGTGAGCCTGTTGTTTCCCAGATCCCAGCTTCTTTCATTCATCCATTCTCCACCCTTGCTTCATAATACTGTTTACATGTACATAGTGCATTTTTCTTTATAGCTAGGTGAGTTGTCTCTTTGCACAATAGTGTGTTTTGCTATTGGATTCACATCTTGCAGATGTAGTTGATGGATCCCTGCTGCAGGCTCCCCATGCTTCAGATAGTGTTAGGAGGTATGGTGATGCACACTGTATCAGAGACAGCTGTAAGGTCTGTATTGTGAAGGAGTGAACAGCCCATACCGCTTTCCTAGTCTTGCTCCTCGACATGTTTGTTCTCCATTCATCTCACCGGTGAGATGCCTTTCTTGTTGAAGCTGGTAGGAGCTAGTTAGAGGATGCTGCATGAGTGCTTTCTGTCAGGCTATGTCTACACTGGCAATTGAGCAACAAAACTTTTGTTGTTCAGAGGTGCTAATCCTCTCTCGCCCCCAAAAACCAAAAATTTTGCTGTGTCAGTGTGAACAGCTAACGCCGCTCATTGAGGCCTCCCTGTTAGCCCAGGTAAGTGTTCTACTTGCTGCTGGCAAATGAATTTCGTAAGTTCAGCAATGGAGAGAGGTTGTCTGGAATCATGAGGATTCTGCCTTCTTATCTAACAGGGGCTTTTAGCTGCTTGTCCTCTAAATTACATGCAGCTGCTTTTCCTAACCCTGTTGGTTTTCTGAGGGCTGTAGAGAGATGGGTCTACTGGAGAAATCTGTTCCTGTTCTTTGTTCAGTTATGTATGCTCCTCTTGCTAAAGTTTATAGTTCAGCACTGCTCAAAACATAATCTTGAGAGCGGAGAGGCACACGTGCTGGTGTGCTCTGGCAACTTTTGAGTGACACTGAGTGGACTTGTGTAGATAGTAACGAACCCCAAAAGGGTCACTGACACACTCAATACTTCCTTCCTTGAAATTTTATGTAGTTTATAATCGAATACTTCTCTTTTCCAATTTTCTGTTCCTGAATGGGAGCATGGTACCAGACATCTAGTGCTGGCCAGTGTTGGAGATATGATGATGAACTAGACGGATCACATGTCCAATCCAAAATGACAGTGGAAAGTACAGTTCAGTCAAAAGAAGAGGCGATTTTATAATTCGTTTAAGCTCATCAACCAGTCTGTCTAGTGATGTTTTTGGAACGTGTTTCTCTGAAGTTTTAGTTCTTTCCTGAATATGCTCTTAAGGCTTATCTACACATGGAAATTTACTGAAATAGCTATTCAGGAATGATTATTTCAGTATAAGGGGATATTTTGAAATCGTTATCAGTAAATTTCCATGAGTAGATAAGGCATCTGCCCCATACTTTTATGTCCTAACTGCTGTAACTGTTGTTGGTTGTTTATATTATTGGTGCCTAGGAGACCTAGTCATGGACCAGACCCTGTTGTGCTAGGTGCTGTACAAATATGGAACAACGACTGTTTCTGCCCCAAGGTGCTTACAGTCAGACAAGAGATAACAGACGGGTATAGACAGAGTACAAGTAAGCAGTAAGACTGGTCAGGTTGTTAAGTAGTGGGCACTGCATCCTTGGAAGTTTTAACCATTAAGGTTTTGTAGGTATTGCAGCAAAAAAGAATTCAGAGGAGGGATTTGAATGTGGATGTGGGTAATGAGGCAGCTTTGCAAATATTTATGGGGAGCATGGTCAGTGAAGGCTGGCCTGGTGAGCTGACTTGATGTGAGCATCAACAGGTCAGTAGTGAATGAGAGATATGATAGGCTGGGTGGGGACTGACTGTGAAGGGCCTTGAAACTGTACACAAGTAGCTTGTGTTTGATGCGATAGACAAGGTGGCACCAGTGGATGGGGTGACATAGTTTTCTTAACCTGCTGCTTTGGCAATCTTTACAGCAGCATTTTGAATGGATATGGGTGGGGCAAGAATGCATTTGTCAAGGACAGAGAGAAGGATGTTGCAGTAATTGATGTGAGATGAGAGCTTGGATGAGAATTTTAGCTGTGTGGATGGCTGGGAAAGGCCATATCCTAGAGAAGTTTTGTAGGAAAAACCAGCAAGATTTACATTGAGGCTGGATGTGAGAACCTAGAGAGAGGTCCAAGACAAAGATGACAGTCGGTTTATGGGCCTGAACGACAGGCAGGATGCTGATGGGGGCGGTGGTTGCAATGATGGAGAAATGAGGTAGTGGGGAGGGCTCTAGCCACTTCTTACTTACCAGAGCATAGATTCTTTACAGAACCTTAGGAAAAGTTTTGCACAAAATGGGCAAGAGGGGAAATAGGTTATATGAGAATTTGAAGTGAGTGGCAAGTGTGGAATTTCAAAGAATAAATTTCAGGTGGTGCTGCCCTCACCCTAACAGTCTGGTGACCACCTGGAGAGTGCAGCACAGTGTTCTGCAGTGAACTTCTCTGCTCTGATTGCTAAAGACAGGCCTAGAGCCTCTAAGAAAATGAAATGGTTGGTTGGTTAAGCACTTTGATTCCAGTGGTCTGTCACCTGCCAGGGACTATTAGCGCTGAAGGATCTCAGTTTGGCAGCTTGTGGCTGTGGCCTCTTGGGAAAGTTTTAAGTCTGGTTGAGAGGAAGAAACACCATGCTAAAGGAGCATAATGGTATTTAGCGCAAAGTGACTCAGTATATAAATGGGAAGAATTTTCTATTCTTCGCAGCACCACTCCAAGAAACTTTTTCTGGTCTATAAAAAGTAGGTGGAGAAAGTTTGGGTGGAGACAGTTCTCTATGGATGGATAGAAAATACAACCCTTTAATCTAGTAACAATGTCTTTAAGAGAAGATCCTGAGCTGTTCATTTGGAGGCTAGTAATACCATGACATCCTACCCTAGCAGACAGGGGAAAAGGACAAAAGGACGGAAGTTTTCCCTTTTAATCTCCAGGACTTTTCTGAGGAGATAAAGTTACAGAGTAAAATGTCCCTCCCTCCTTCCCAGTTCACTGTTTGTCTGCTGTGTAACAGCAACCCACTTAAAACTGCACGGCTCCTTTGAAGTTAATTTAAACCCTCAACAGTGTATACTGATATTGTAACCTTGGATAAAAGCACCACCCAGCTGTGGTTTCAGTTTTGCCCTTTTAGATGTGTGGAACGTGCCCCAGTATATTTCAAGGATTTTGTGCTGGATACTTCTTAAAGAGATGGGCTATGGTTTCAAAGCTCAATTGATAAAGTGTATACCAGGGGACTGTTTCTCTATTTCTCTAGATATTTAACATTGTCTAATAGTTTCTATTGGCTTAGACGTTCCCATAGATTCTTTTCCACTAACCAGAGAAAGCCGCTATTATAGCCAAGCTTGGTGGATTTGGAGCAGTTTGCAAACTCCATTTTTATACATATTGGAAAGACAAAACTCTGTAAGCTGAACCCTTTGGTGTTGGTGAGCTTTGAGTATGTCGAGGTAGCTGAGTTTGTTTAAGGTTTTTTGACCAGACAGGGTGTGCTTCCTCTATCTTTTCCCCCAGCTCCTTTTCCTTGCTTTTTATCTGAGCTGAGTGACTTTCTGTGGGTCAAATGCTGAGTTTAAGGCTTGTTTTTTCCTGTCGAAATAGATATCCCAGCCCCTTAAAGGGAGTAATTTGACCTGCTTATCCACATGAACTAGGCATCGTTGTGGACAGCTCAGTAAAAATCTCTGACTGTGCCGTGGTAAGCCAACAAGTAAATGATGTTAAAATGAACAAAATGGAATAGGGTTCAGTGCTGGCTAACCCATATCTAGAAGGATGTCTCAAAAATAGATGTGATTTAGAGATGGGTTTTTGAAAATAAAGACCTGGGAAAACTTCTATGTTGGAGATTGCTATTGTTTAACACTTATACTGCAAAAGTGAGTCTTCCAGTAAGTCAGGGCCCCACTGTGTAGGGCACTGTAAACAATTGTCCCTGCCATAAAATGTTTATAAACTGAACGACAAGACAGAACACATGTCTGAGACAAACAAGGGGATGAGCAGGAGGGATGGGGTAACAAAAATAATAGGATATTACTTTTAGCACAGACAAGTGCTGTGTGCAATTCTTAACTTACCGTGTAATTCTTTAACTGTAAACACAACTTGCCACCTGTCCTGCTGTTATCAGATTGCAGTTTTCTGTGTGTTCTGTGAGTTTTGAGGAACGGTTTGAAGGAGGATAAAGTAGTGGCGTTCTGGATTTTGACTGGGAGTCTTTCCTGTGCATAAGGGCAGCAAGGGAAAAGGTGTTTATATGGGAAACATTCCCTCATACTATCTGAAGACCAGGATGTTTAGTTGAGAAAGAAGACAAATAGAAGGGGACGTAAATGTGTACAATATAGCAAATAGTGTACAGAAAGTAAGTTGGACATTCTGACTTCCTATGTCATAATACTAGAAAGAGACATTAAATGGAAAGGCAGCAAATTTAAAACTGATCGAAGGAAAGGAAATACTCTTAAAATCAGTGCCTGAATTAACCTGTGGAACTCATTGCCACAACAAAGGTAATAAATGTAGGATTGGAAAAAGGATTAGATACTTTATATGAATAACAAGAACATTGATGCTTACTCTGAGTAGGGTATCAAAATTCAGAAGGAATTTAAACTGCTCTGCTTCAAGATTTAACCCAAAGATTGTTATTTTCTAATTTGTCCACTGTGGGTGAGGGGAAGGACAAACACAGGGATGTAGTCTCTGCATGCAGCAGTAGTAATCCTGCTTGTGTGGAAGGGGAGGCTATCCTGGTGATGTCTGGCCAACTCAGCACATCCTCCAAGGCAGCTGGCAGCAGGCTATGAAGGTGGAGACTACAACCTCACACCTCACTGGCATGTGCGGATGATTCCTATGTTGGAACAGCTTCTTGCTCCAGCAACAGAGATCCTTCTACTACAGTCCCGACCAGCACCAGCCTGAGACAACACTACCGCCGCATGGAGTGAGTGCCTGAATTCCCCATCCATCAGTGGAACTGCAAGGGTGCCTCCCGAAGTAATGCGGTAGCTGGATGCCTCCATGGGGAAACAGGCAATCTGTGTTCTCCACCTCCCTCCACCTAGTCAGAAGAGATTGTTAAAGGGGTGTGATACACTCTCAGGGTCCTTAGAAAACAGGAGCTTTGGCCTGTCTCAAGGAAGCAGACAAACAAACTTCATGCACAGGAGTCCCACTTCTTTCCATCGCACTGAACCCTTCCCTGACATTAAAGCCTAACCAGTGATGCCAAGGGACCCTAAAGGGGAAATATGACCCTAGGCCTGATCCTCACTTCAAATGGGCATATCCCTTTAGTGATGGGAAATGCCTGACTCTCAAGTCTTGGATCTTCACAAAAGACCAAAGACACCACTGATGGTGCCCGGGTGTGTGTTGGTATTTAGTCTGAACACCCAGAGTGGCCAAAGGTGGTGAAAAGAGTGGGAGGGGGGGTTTTCTCTCAGTTTAAGAAGGAGCATTTCTGGCTAGCATTTGTTTTACATCTTCTACTCATTGCTAAAAGACGAGAAGGACTGACCTTCTGCCTAAGGTGGAGGCAAAGGATGGGAGGTATAATGAAGAAACAGCGTCACCCTTGTTCTGCTTATATCTGCTTTTCAGAACCTGTCCTGTCTTGGATGATGAGCCGGCTGGTTTAGTCTCCCTCAAAGACCAGATAAACCCGTTATTCCTAAAGAGATCTTGGCAGCAGCTTCTGCAGCAGATGTATCTCTCGATTTCCCACTTGTTCTTAATATGCTTGTTGACCTCCAGCTCAGTAGCCCAAAGGCATCTGTGGCTCATTGCACAGAAATTGGGTATGCAGGTGAAACAGCTCATAATGCCTTCCAAGTACAGGTATTTGGCAATGGATGGGGAAATTGGAGAGTTTCATGGACAAGGCTATAGCTGACATAACAGATAAAAGAAGAAATCTTTCCCCTCTATGAAGCAGTATAGAAGGGGCTACAAGCAGTCCTTTGGGAACAGGCATTCATCTTGTGCCCACCAGCCTTCTAGATTGCAGAAGTGAGATTATTTGTTAGGAAGACAGCTCTGGAATAAATTTGATAGGGAAGGAAAATCCAAATCAGATTGCAATTCCAAAGACCCTGAATTTTCTCGTCCAGTTCAATGGACAACTCAAAATGGATATTTAATAGAATCATAGAATATCAGGGTTGGAAGGGACCCCAGAAGGTCATCTAGTCCAACCCCCTGCTCAAAGCAGGACCAATTCCCAGTTAAATCATCCCAGCCAGGGCTTTGTCAAGCCTGACCTTAAAAACCTCTAAGGAAGGAGATTCTACCACCTCCCTAGGTAACGCATTCCAGTGTTTCACCACCCTCTTAGTGAAAAAGTTTTTCCTAATATCCAATCTAAACCTCCCCCACTGCAACTTGAGACCATTACTCCTCGTTCTGTCATCTGCTACCATTGAGAACAGTCTAGAGCCATCCTCTTTGGAACCCCCTTTCAGGTAGTTGAAAGCAGCTATCAAATCCCCCCTCATTCTTCTCTTCTGCAGGCTAAACAATCCCAGCTCCCTCAGCCTCTCCTCATAACTCATGTGTTCCATTCCCCTAATCATTTTTGTTGCCCTTCGCTGGACTCTCTCCAATTTATCCACATCCTTCTTGAAGTGTGGGGCCCAAAACTGGACACAGTACTCCAGATGAGGCCTCACCAATGTCGAATAGAGGGGAACGATCACGTCCCTCGATCTGCTCGCTATGCCCCTACTTATACATCCCAAAATGCCATTGGCCTTCTTGGCAACAAGGGCACACTGCTGACTCATATCCAGCTTCTCGTCCACTGTCACCCCTAGGTCCTTTTCTGCAGAACTGCTGCCTAGCCATTCGGTCCCTAGTCTGTAGCTGTGCATTGGGTTCTTCCGTCCTAAGTGCAGGACCCTGCACTTATCCTTATTGAACCTCATCAGATTCCTTTTGGCCCAATCTTCCAATTGGTCTAGGTCCTTCTGTATCCTATCCCTCCCCTCCAGCGTATCTACCACTCCTCCCAGTTTAGTATCATCCGCAAATTTGCTGAGAGTGCAATCCACACCATCCTCCAGATCATTTATGAAGATATTGAATAAAACCGGCCCCAGGACTGACCCTTGGGGCACTCCACTTGATACCGGCTGCCAACTAGACATGGAGCCATTGATCACTACCCGTTGAGCCCGACAATTTAGCCAGCTTTCTACCCACCTTATAGTGCATTCATCCAGCCCATACTTCCTTAACTTGCTGACAAGAATACTATGGGAGACCGTGTCAAAAGCTTTGCTAAAGTCAAGAAACAATACATCCACTGCTTTCCCTTCATCCACAGAACCAGTAATCTCATCATAAAAGGCGATTAGATTAGTCAGGCATGACCTTCCCTTGGTGAATCCATGCTGGCTGTTCCTGATCACTTTCCTCTCATGCAAGTGCTTCAGGATTGATTCTTTGAGGACCTGCTCCATGATTTTTCCAGGGACTGAGGTGAGGCTGACTGGCCTGTAGTTCCCAGGATCTTCCTTCTTCCCTTTTTTAAAGATTGGCACTACATTAGCCTTTTTCCAGTCATCCGGGACTTCCCCGGTTCGCCACGAGTTTTCAAAGATAATGGCCAGTGGCTCTGCAATCACAGCCGCCAATTCCTTCAGCACTCTCGGATGCAACTCGTCCGGCCCCATGGACTTGTGCACGTCCAGCTTTTCTAAATAGTCCCTAACCGCCTCTATCTCCACAGAGGGCTGGCCATCTCTTCCGCATTTTGTGATGCCCAGCGCAGCAGTCTGGGAGCTGACCTTGTTAGTGAAAACAGAGGCAAAAAAAGCATTGAGTACATTAGCTTTTTCCACATCCTCTGTCACTAGGTTGCCTCCCTCATTCAGTAAGGGGCCCACACATTCCTTGGCTTTCTTCTTGTTGCCAACATACCTGAAGAAACCCTTCTTGTTACTCTTGACATCTCTGGCTAGCTGCAGCTCCAGGTGCGATTTGGCCCTCCTGATAACATTCCTACATGCCCGAGCAATATTTTTATACTCTTCCCTGGTCATATGTCCAACCTTCCACTTCTTGTAAGCTTCTTTTTTATGTTTAAGATCCGCTAGGATTTCACCATTAAGCCAAGTTGGTCGCCTGCCATATTTACTATTCTTTCGACTCATCGGGATGGTTTGTCCCTGTAACCTCAACAGGGATTCCTTGAAATACAGCCAGCTCTCCTGGACTCCTTTCCCCTTCAAGTTAGTCCCCCAGGGCTAGAAACTGATCCAGCTCCCTCTAAAAGAAATGAGATCCCAGAAACCAGAGTCCAGAAAAGGTCTTCAAACTGTAGTAGATGCGGGTCATAGAACGCATCAAAAGTGCAGTAGTATGGAGTACAAAGAAGGTGGTCATGCAGTCCTCCTGGTTCTGAAAGCAAAATTCTATTTCTTCATGATGACCTGTAATACACCGTTCCATATACCTGTCAGATGTCTTTCTCTGCATTCCTGCTAGCACAGGAGGCACCTCCAGTGCATAGAGAGAGCTATCTAGCACAAGGCATAGAGACTGCAGTCTTTCTATAGGAACGTGCATTTATAAAAGTCTCCTGATTCCAGTCCCAGACAAGGTCAGAATCATCACCTGAGAAGTTAAAATAATATCAGTAATGTTTTTGACTTGTGCTAGACAACTCATGCTGGTGATATTGTGAAAAAACAACAGAGATCCTGCTCCCACAGGAGGACTGCAAAGATTCCTATTCCCCTTTCAACTCTTTCTTCCACAGCTTCAAACTGAGGGTACCAGACTTAATAATTCAATCCACAGAGCTGTGGACTTGCCCCAGCAAGTTTGAACTGGGATATCCCATGTTAGAACTGGAAAGGATCCTCATCACCAGCAGTACTAGAAAACCAGTTGACACAGGATGTGCTGTCCAAATAGGAACAAGGGAAAAGTAACTCAACTGTTTGGAGCTCAGGGTGAGATGGCTTGCTCCACTGCACTTCCAACTAGTAGTGCAGCATAAGCATGTTTTAGTCCTTATGACAGCAGCTTGGTGATTGCATACTTGAATAAGGGGAGGAAAGGCTTACTGCTCTCGAAAAGGAGTCCCACAAGCTACTTAACTGGGTGGAAATCACATTGTTCTATCTGTGCCCCCATGTCCAGGAAAGATAAAGGCTCTGTACTATAGGAAAAGTAATCCTTTTGAAGGACTTCCGTGTTGAGACCTAATAGGGAGACTGAGAAATTTTTGTAAGACAAACATTCAGAAGTGAAGGCAATAGATACTACCCCACAAATGACCTTTTTTAAACCTTTCTATGTATTCAATTCTTGGCAAAGACTAATAGGAATCTTATTGGCAAAGGCCATGGAGATCAGATGCAGATTGGTGCACCCCAGTCGTATTGATAGATTCCTGACCGCGTAACTCAGTGACCAGTTGTGCATCAAGAGCCCGGTCACAGAATGTACTGGGCCCTTTAGGAGGGAATTGCTCCAGCACACCTGTGATTTGTTAACAGCCTTGATGGAGTCTGACAAAGGATAGGTGTCCTCAATAAAGAGCCAAGAGGAACAGGAAACAGGGAGAGGTAGCATAGGAAAGAGTAGAGAGTGAGGATGCAGGAATGATGCTGGCACCGGGAGAGTTTGGATGTCAGAGCCAGAAGGTTGAGCCCCATCCAGGCGAACCCTGGGAGTGGCAGTTGAATCAGAGAGGAAAGACAGATGCCCCAGGAAGGAGGGGGTGGGCCAGGCCCAGTATAAAATGGTGTGTAAATCAGAAAGGACCAGGGAGAAGAGCAGCCCAAGCCCCAGAAAGAGGGCTGTGGAGTTCCCTTAGTCAAGATGGAAGAGGGTTGGGCCTAGAAGATCACTGAAGCCTGCATGTAATATTCAGTAACTAGACCCCACCCAGAAGGGTTAATTTTGTTTGAAATACTGTGGACTGTGCAGTTCTTAAGGGGCCCTAAGGAAGGGGAAAGGGAGGCAGGGTGCTGCAGAGTGACCGCCGCCCACCACGGGGCGCTCAGGAGGTGCCTGACTACTTAACAGCTTGGAAATTCCAAGGAAGGGACATACACTCCTTGGGGTAATCAAAGGTAAACATTCTACTCTCATTCAGTAAACAGCCCACCAATATTGCCTGTGGGGTGGTATAGACAAAAATTAGTTACAGAGTTGTGAATGATGCATCTAAGCATCCCCAGCCAAAGTTACGCTTGTGACAGGACAGCAGTAGAGCTCAAGGCCACCACTCAAGAATTGTGTTCTAGAAATCGTCAGTGTTATCTACTGCAGAAGGCCAGGTTGATAATGAAACTCCATTACATTACCAGATTCTTCAGAGCCGTACAGTCGTTATGCCTACCAGTGATTCAGATTTCCTGCAAGATGCTAGACCCGGGTGCAACACAGGGCAGTAACCAGGGTGGTTGAGTGGGGCAGCTGCCCAAGGTGCAAAGCCACAGGGGCGGAAAAATGACAGGAAAAAAAACAGTAGGGTGTGTAAATATGCTTTCTTGTCCAGGCACTAAAATACCTCATTACAGGTCAAGTTTTGTAAGGGTGTGGGGCCCCAATCTTTTGTAACTCTTTGCTCAGTCTCTTCACTTTCTCACTTCTAAGGTGCTTTGCTCTAATGCCAGCTCAGAGAGTATTGTCAATAGGAACACTGTTAATAGAGCCAGAAGACTATTTTCCATTAGGATAGAAAGTAGTTCTGAGGCCAGACCCACACCTTCATGCCAAAGATCAACTAAGTCATCAGAAGTAATTAGTATATCTTTCTGTTAGAATCTGAAGTATCCTTAGTGACGGAGTGGTACACTTGGCATGTCAGGAGAACAACTTACCTAAAGAGGACTGAACACTACAGAAAAGTTAATTGCACTCATAGTGCTTTACCAGCCAGCAGTCAAGCAAGCAAGCCTCCAAGGCCCTCACAGCAAGATGGTTCAACACATGCATAGTGGAAACCTGTGCAGTGACTCAGCCTCAGCTAGGCTTGCCTACTGTGCGGAGGGTCAGAGGCAAACAAACTCAACCTTCAACCTTAAATTTTAAACTTTATAAAGGAAAAACCCGGACATTTGGCAGGTACAATAGAATAAAGTAACATCAAATACTTGATTAGGAAAATAATAAACTGTCAATTATTATCACAATGAAAAGTGTTTCAACATTGATGCGTCACCTCAAGAGGGAATCCGGTCCTCCTCTCCCTGGCTCCAAAGTCCAGCTTCACCCCTGCTGTCCTGCTTTTGTCTCTTGGCTTGTGATGCTCCTTTGCTTCAACACTTCAGTGACTGCACCTCTTTCCAACAGGTCTACTGGCAAACAATTCCTCTCCTGGAGGGCCACACCCATTTCCCAGGTGCCCAAAATATATTCTCCGTCCATGTCCCAGTGGTCAATCTCACCAGTCATAAGTGCCCCTCACCACCAGGCTTCTTGCACACAGCCCTTCTCAGACCAGGTTCCTCTAACACAGCTTTCTCTGGCCAGGTCCCCTTTCACCACCTTCTTCTCTAATAGTCTTCCAACTGGCCCTTTGGGCAGATTCCGAGCTCCTGCCCCAGCTTGAGCTGCCCTCATTGGCCATCTCTCTCCCCAGAACAGCATTCTGTGTCACTGCACCACAACTCCAGCAGCTGCTAGGGCCAGGACCACAGTTTCGAAATCTTCAAGGCCAGATGAGCCACTTCACCTAATAACATTACCGCTCACTCCACCAAGTGGACAAAGAGAATCAGATACTTCATATGAAGAAATGTGCAAGGAAGTCACTTGATCATCCACGAGTTCGACACGCTACAAAGTATTCATTCTGCCACATTGGGATGTAGCGTGTCTGGTAGGAGAGTCTTCTAGAATGTGGTGTGTCAGAAATCCAATAGCCTGCTTTTATTGACATGTGATGTTCTCAGAACCAGTAGTTCCCATTGACTTTTGTTAGTGTTTTGAGTGTTCTGCCCTTCTGAAAATCAGGCTACTGTATATTGTGTATTAGTATCACTATCTTCTCCCCAGAAGGCCTTGACAGCTGTGAACCATCCCACTGTGAAGATTATGGAATATCAATGGAACTTTTTGATTTTTGCCTAAACTTCCTTTCATGCCCCCAAACATGTCCCTCCTTAGAGAATTTACTGAGTCCAGAGCTAAGATATATTTCTTCAGGCCTATTGTCAGTAGTTGAGAGCTCTTTTAAAGATGGGTATTAGATATTACCTCTTTCTAGTTACTAACATCTCAGAAAAAGATGATCTTGAATTCTTATGGATCAGGGTTCTAACGGATAAAGCACAAGATGGGGTTCTAGTTGGTGTCTGCTACTGACCCTAAATCACACCTAGGGAACAGGATCACCATCTCCTTATGCACCTATTTATAATGTTGGGGGGGGGGGGAAGGGGGAGGAAGCTGAGTTATCATGGGAGGACTTCAATCTGAGTGACACATGCTCAGAATTTCTAAATTCTCAACTCAAAACGTGCTACAGCCAACCAGCAGGAATTCTGTATCTTTGGCTTGACAAAGGGCTTGTCTACATGGAGCAGTAATGCGTACTAGAGAAATGTGATTTCTTAAAGCGCACCTGTTTGTTGCACTGGCCGACGTAGATACCCCAGCAGCTGTGAACTAATTGGTCCCTAGTGTGCATTAATGTAGTGCTGTTAATGTGTACTAGGGCCCTTTTAACTTGCACTAGCAGAGTCTCTATACGGGCCAGTTAGCATGCAGCACATTGGTGTGCTTTAGAAATCACATTCCTCTAGTGCTGCTCTGTGTAGACAAGCCCAAATAGGAATTGTCCACAAAACTAAACATTTGTACTAGCTTAGATGCAAGTGATCATAACTTGATTACATTTGTTACATGCAAACAGAATAAAGTCTAAGCATGCATGCATATACATAGCCAATTTCATAAAGCTGAAAGCAACCTGAAACTCAATCAATTGGGAGAAATAATTTAAACAGAAATGTGGAAATAATTGGGAGCTGTTTTAGAATATATTAATATATTAGCCCAAAAAGTCACAATTGAGGGAAAGCCACACTTAGAAATGAAGGCGACTTAAAAAAATTATATATAACAAATGGAAGAAAGAGGATGTTGACAATTCATATAAATCAGAAGTTCAGAATCTTAGAAAATTTATGTTGGAAGAAAAGGACATAAGCTGTGCTGCCCATTTATCTTTCCCTTAAGTATATTGGGAACTAAAGGAATCCCAACAATGGTATTATTGGATGGAAATGGTAGAATTTCCAAAAATGCAGAAAAAAATAGAAGCATTCAGAAATATTTCTGTTCTGTATTTTGGGGAGTGGGCCAGGGGATGCAGTTACAGCATATGATAATAAGGAAACATTCCAATAGTAACCTGGGAGGAAGGATGTTACCCTGCAGCTGTTAAAGTTAAACACTTTTAAATCACCAGGTCCATATAACTTCCATCCAAAAATTTCAAAAGAGCTGGTCAAGGAGCTCTCTAAACTGTTAATGTTGACTTTTCAATAACTCTTAGAACACTGGAGAGGTTGCTGAAGACTGGAAGAAAGCTAATGGTGTGCCAATATTTTAAAGGGTAAACAGGACAACCCGAATATAATTATAGGCCTGTCAGCCTGACCTCGATCCCAGGCAAAATAATGAAGTGGCTGATACCACACTAGTTTAATAAAGAAAGATAATAAAATGAATGCCAATCAACATGGGTGTGTGGATAATAGATCCTGTCCATTTAACTTTCACTTTGAGGTTACAGGTTTGGTCAGTATAAGTTGATGTAATATATTAAGACTTCTGTAAGGCATTTGACTTGATACCACACAATATTTTGATTTAAAAATAGAATGATATAAAATTAACATGGCAAATGTTTAATGGATTAAAAACTGGCTAACTGACAGGTCTCAAAATGTAACTGTAAACAGGGACTCATCATTCATGCATCTTCGCAGGTAGGCTTGCTAACCTAGTGAGGAGGGCTTTAAACTAGGTTCGCTGGGGGATGTTTATCTAAGCCCAGAGGTAGGTGGGGGAGTGAGATACCGGGAAGAAATGCAAGGAGGAGGGTACAAGAGGGGAAGCCTCCTGATTCATACTGAGAAAGTAGGGCAATCGGCTAGTTTTCTTAGGTGCATGTACATGAACGCAAGAAGCCTGGGAAACAAGCAGGAAAAATTGGAAGTCCTATCACAGTCAAGGAGCTATGATGTGAATGGAATTACAGAAACTTGGTGGGGCAGTTCATATGACTGGAGCACTGTCATGGATGGGTATAAACTGTTCAGGAAGGACCGGTACAGGAGGAAAGGTGGAGGAGTTGCATTGCATGTAAGAGCAGTATGATTGCTCAGAGCTCCAGTTTGAAATTGGAGAAAAGCCTGTTGAGAGTCTTTGGGTTAAGTTTAGAGGCGAGAGCAACAAGGGTGATGTCGTGGAGCGTGTGACCACCGGATCAGAAGGATGAGGTAGACGAAGCTTTCTTCGGACAACTAACTGAAGTCTCCAGATCACAGGCCCTGGTTCTCATGGGGGACTTCAATCACTCTGACATCTGTTGGGAGAGCAATACAGCAGTGCACACACAATCCAGGAAGTTTTTGGAGAGTGTTGGGGACAACTTCCTGGAACAAGTGATGGAGGAACCAACTAGGGGGCATGATCCTCTTGACATGCAGCTTACAAACAGGGAATAATTGGTAGGGGAAGTAGAAGTGGGTGGCACTTGGGCAGCACTTACCGTGAGATGGTTGAGTTCAGGATTCTGAAGAAAGGAGAGTAGCAAATACAGACCTCAGAAAAGCAGATTTAGACTCCCTTAGGGAACTGATGGGCAGGATCCCCTGGGAAGCTAATATGAGGGGGCAACGAGTCCAGGAGAGCTGGCTTTATTTTAAAGAAGCCTTATTGAGGGTGCAGGAACAAACATCCCGAAGTGCAGAAAGAATAACAAATATGGCAAGCGACCAGCTTGGCTTAACCGTGAAATCTTCGGTGAGCTTAAACTCGAAAAGGAAGCTTACAAGAAGTGGAAATTTGGACAGATGACTAGGGAGGAGTATAAAAATATTGCTTGAGCATGCAGGGATGTAACCAGGAAGGTCAAGGCACAGCTGGAGTTGCAGCTAGCAAGGGATGTGAAGGGTAACAAGAAGGGTTTCTACAGGTATGTTAGCAACAAGAAGGAGGTCAGGAAAAGTGTGGGACCCTTACTGAATGGGGGAGGCAACATTGTGACAGATGATGCGGAAAAAGCTGAAGTACTCAATGATTTTTTTTACCTCGGCCTTCACAGTCAAGGGCAGCTCCCAGACTGCTGCACTGGGCAACACAGCATGGGGAGTAGGTGAGCAACCCTCAGTGGTGAAAGAACAGGTTAAGGACTATTTTAGAAAAGCTGGACATGCACAAGTCGATGGGTCCAGATCTAATGCATCAAAGCGTGCTGAGGGAGTTGATTGATGTGATTTGCAGAGCTATTGGCCATTATCTCTGAAAATTAGTGGCGATCGGGGGAGGTCCTGGAGGATTGGAAAAAGGCAAATATAGTGCCCATATTTAAAAAAGGGAAAAAAAAGATCTCGGGGAACTACAGACTGGTCAGCCTCACTTCAGTCCCCAGCAAAATCGTGGAGCAGGTCCTCAAAGAATCCATTTTGAAGCACTTGGAGGGGAGGAAGGTGATCAGAAACAGTCAACATGGATTCACCAAGGGCAAGTCATGCGTGACCAACCTGATTGCCTTCTATGATGAGATAACTGGCTCTGTGGATATGGGGAAAGCAGTGGACGTGATATATCTTGACTTTAGCAAAGCTTTTGATATGGTCTCCCACAGTATTTTTGCCAGCAAGTTAAAAAAGTATGGATTGGATGAATGGACTATAAGGTGGATAGAAAACTGGCTAGATTGTCGGGCTCAACAGGTAGTGATCAAAGGCTCGATGAGTAGTTGACAGCCGGTATCAAGCGGAGTGCCCCAGGGGTTGGACCTGGGGTCAGTTTTGTTCAACATCTTTATCAATGATCTGGATGATGGGATTAATTGCACCCTCAGCAAGTTCGTGGGTGACACTAACCTGAGGAGAGAGGTAGATATGCTGGAGGGAGTGATAGGGTCCAGAGTGACCTAGACAAATTGGAGGATTGGGCCAAAAGAAATCTGATAAGGTTCAACAAGGACAAGTGCAGAGTTCTGCACTTAGGAAGGAAGAAAGCCATGCACCGCGATAGGCTGGGGACCGACTGGCTAAGCAGCAGTTCTGCAGAAAAGGACCTGGGGATTACAGTGGACGAGAAGCTGGATATGAATCAACAGTGTGCCCTTGTTGCCAAGAAGGCCAATGGCATATTGGGCTGTATGAGTAGGAGCATTGCCAGCAGATCAAGGGAAGTGATTATTCCCCTCTATTCGGTACTGGTTAGGCTGCACCTGGAGTATTGCGTCCAGTTTTGGTCCCCCCACTGCCTTTCATAGTGAGATTCAAGGAGCTCAATCAGTTTAGTTTAACAAAGGGAGGTTAGGGGATGACTTGATTACAGTCTATAAGTACCTACATAGGGAACAAATATTTAATAATGAGCTCTTCAATGTAGCAGAGAAAGGCATAACATGATCCAATGGCTGGAAGTTGAAGCTAAACAAATTCAGACTGGAATTAGGTGTAAATTTTTAACAGAGTGAGTAATCATTGGAACAATTTACCAAGGGTCGTGGTGGATTCTCATTACTGACTATTTTTAAATTGAGATTGGACTTTTTTCTAAAAGATCTAGTTCAAACAGGACTTAATTCAGGAAGTCTAATGGCCTGTGTCACACAGAAGGTCAGGCATGATGATGGGCATTCCCATCTGTCTGTATAATCTAGTTTCTTTGTAGCACAATTAAATATTTTGGCTAACAACATTTAATGTTTTATAGCTCAAGAAGCTCATGGTCTGTGGAGAGCTCAGAGTATGTTGGTTTGCTTCTAATCACCTGGGAGATCAGGGGTGGGAAACACTTAAAATTGTGGGACATGAAGGATCCAAGAAGGAAAATTTCCAGTTTAAGATCAAACTTCCCTTCTTGATCAATAAATAAAGGTGGAACAGAGTCAAGTCTGCACATATGCTCTATGATTGGGGCTATTTCCTGATGTTAAATGGCTTTTGTAAAAACAGAAAAATCCCTCTGAATATCTTTAAGAGTGAGATCTGCCTGCAGCCAGGGAGTTGAGTACCTTTAAACATTCGTCTCGGGCAGGTTAGATTTGATGTTCATCAGCAGTCAGTCTTAAAGTGGTGGTAAGCCTCTTTAAACTTTGCTGGGTCACTGTCCCTTGGTGGGATAATGGCCCATAGCCAGTGAGGGCTTTTTAAATGTTTATACAAGCTAGCAATGTGTTGTGATTAAGCCAGAGCAATTTTTGTGCCTTGGGGAGCTCTTCTCTCATGCTGTTAAAGGACACTGCTCATAACAAAAAACAAATAAGCAGAAGGCAACCAGATAAATTACCAAGGGTCTAGAAGAGACTCTGGAGCCTTGTGGGCAGTGGGTTTCTTTATCACTGCTGGAGGTAGATCAGAAACATTCCAGAATCGGAGGCATGATGTGGTTTCTCTGGAATGTATGTTCATTGTGTGTGTGTGATCCACATACAGCTCAAACTAAAGCAGATGGATGGCCAATGTCAAGAATTTTTACCATTTCAGTGATCAAATACATTTGTCAGTTGTCAAATATAACCCATTTTCGGAGAAGTTGGAGAGAAATAGGTTCTATTTTTCATTTGTCCTAAGCTGTTTTGGAGGTGAAGGAGCTTCAAAGAAGTAATATCATGAGCGGATACCAGAAGAGAGGTTCAGATTATTATCCTTGTAAAGCAAATGGCTGGCTAACATTTTGCACATCAGTAGCATCTTCCATCTGAGGCTCTCAGTGCTTTACTACTAACCTTAATCTGTCTGCTTCATAGCCCCCTTGGCAGGTATGCCAGTGCTATTCCCATTCTACTGGTAAGTAAACTGACACAGAGAAGGGAAATAATTTGCCCAAGTTAATTCTGTGCTAGAGCCAAGAGCTGACCCCAGATCTCTGCCAATGATTTTGAAGGCTTCTATCACCTTAGCAGCTCCTATGTCTTGGCCTTGCACCTTGTTCTTCTTTGCACTAGGTGGGAATGATTTTTTTTAATCCAAACCATGTTGCTGGAGGGATGTTTAATTGGCTGTAGGGCAAGGAGCAATTACACTGGCAGGAAATGACCTTCAGACTTGTGGAAATGAGCAAAGCAGCTTGATTATGAAACAATGCAAACATAATCTGTGAAGTTGGCAAATTAAACACAAAACACGCCATAGAATGTTGGGATCTTGGCATGTCAGGCCATAAGTGAGCTGCTTTGGCAGAGCTGTCTGGTGGCCCTATGACTGATTTAGCAGTGGGTGCTTCAAACTAGGGGTAGTTTTTAATGAGTGAAGGGCTAAGTTTGCTGTATAGCAGGCATGGGCAAACCACATCTGGGTATGGAAATTGTATGGCGGGCCATGAATGCTCACAAAATTGGGGGTTGGGGTGTGGGAGGGGTGAGGGCTCTGGCTGGGGGTGCAGGCTCTGGAGTGGGGCCAGCAATAAGGAGTTCAGGGTATGGAAGGGTGTTGGGGTGCAGGGGCATGAGGGTTCTGGTTGGGGGTATGGGCTTTGGTGTAGGGCTGGAGATGAGGGGTTGGGGGTTCAGGAAGGTGTTCTGGTCTGGGACCAAGGGGTTTGGAGGGTGGGAGGGGAATCAGGGTTGAGGCAGGGGGTTGGGGCATGGGAGAGGGTCAGGTGTGCAGGCTCCAGGCAGTGCTTACCTCAAGCAGCTCCCAGAAGCAGTGGCATGTCCCCCCTCCAGCTCCTACACGGAGGCACAGCCAAGTGGCTCAGCACACTGCCCCACCCGCAGGCGCTGCCTCTGCAGCTCCCATTGGACATGGTTCCCTCGGGTTGCCCCTGCACAGAAAGTGGAGGGGAGACATGCCGCTGATTCCGAGAGCCATGCGGAGCCACGGCATGCATGGAGCAGGGCAAGCTCCCAGCTGGAGCGCCGGAGCAGGGCAAGCCCCAGATCCTGCTCCTTGGTGGGAACTTGAGGGCCAGATTAAAACATCTGAAGGGCCGGCTGTGGCCCCCAGGCCGTAGTTTTCTCACCCCTTCTGTAAAGGTTTCATTGTACAAGTGTGTCACCTTTCTGTGGATCCCTTTCACAAAAAATCTGATACCCTGTGCTCTATTATATATACTGCTCCTTCAGGTAGCAATTACTATAATCTCAGTTATGTGTAGATATCTGTTATAGAGTGTTTTTAGAAAAACAAATGCAAAGACAAATCTGCTACCACATTTAGAAGTGATGATGTTATGGTGAGAGAGAGAAAGAAACTTCTGCACTAAATACCTGTATAGGCCAGGGGAAATGTGACAGAGCTGGCAGCCAGAGGACCATGAGTTCAGATCTTACTTCTACCAACTACTGTTTATCTTTCCACCCCAATCACTACCCTTATTATTGATGAAGACCTTGAGCCCCAACCGACTGCTGGCAGTCAAGGATGAGCTACAGCCCCCCCCCCCTTTTTTTTTTTTTTTTTTTGCAAAGTTACACAAAATCATTGTATGCACAGTGAAGAATAGAGCCCAGGTCTCTAACAAGGCAGACTTAAAACTTATCCAGCCAGCCACATTGCTTTTCAGAGTCATTGTTCCAGTTCTGACTACGCTGTCTCTAGCCACTGAACCACACTCCCCTCTTAGGAACAAAATCTAGGATTTCTCATCTCATCTGACCTATTGAGAAAATGTGTGCCAAATCCTCTTCATGGTGGCTAGTTTAAGTGGGTAGGGGTCTGAGCTGGAGAATCTGAAGATCCAGCTTAAAATCCTGCAGCTGATGGACGTGGGAGATGCTATGGCTGTATATCTTTCAAACACTGAGAGAACTTCTTTTTTAAAACAGGTTTAAAACCCCCCTAATGTTCTGTCCTGCGTGACAGGATGCTTGTGAGGGACAGGAATGTGATGGTGTCCAGCCATTATTATTTTAGACTAGGAGGTCTTTTCCCGGTTACATACTCTAAGGTGAATTTCATCAGGTCCTGCCAACTTCAATACATCTAACTTAACTGGTTAAAGAATATTTAGATATTTCCCTGTTCTTTTCCTTCCCCCTTGTTGTTAATGTTTTGTTAAGCATCTGGTCAAAATTTTTTTAGCTTGAAGACTAAAGCAAAATCGGGATTAAACACTTACGCCTTATTGGTGTAGTCTGTTATTAGCGCTCCTTCCCTGTTAAGGAGTCCAGTTTCTTGCCACAGTCTCATCCGGGCAGAGTTGGGGGTGGGAGGAGAGACCTCTATGAGAGAAGGCAGCTGCAGAAGCCTCATCAGATGGAGGGATCCAGGTCTTTGTGAGCACCAGGAGCTTGCAGGAGCAAGATATGAACAGGTTATAGAAGGCTGTGGCCCTTTTAGAGATGAAGTGAGCATTCCAGAGGCAGCAAGACAAAGGGAGGGTGTCGTAGGGTAAATACACCCCGTCATGCAATGTCAGGTCAGGGTCAAGGTCGCTACTCTCCTGTGCAAGGCAGCATGGCCAGAGTCAATAGGGCTGCCCATCTGTGCAGGGCAGTGTGACCTAGTGATCCAGAGTGTTTAATAACTGGCACAGCTCCGTCATTAATTTCTATGAGACATTGGTCCCCTGAACAGTTAGTATCTTCCGGGGTATTCCGACCCAGGTGAAGATTTTTAGAAGCTTGGCAGCTATTGTGGGGGCCATGGCCATCTGCAACAGCACGGCCTCGGGGTACCGGGTCAATAATCCACCACTATGAGGGTATACTGGCACCCAACCCACTCTTCTCCAGAGGCCCTATCAGGTCCATACCAATCCACTCAAATGGGACCCCCAACTACAGGGAGCAGTATCAGGGGTGCCCTAGGCACCCTCTTGGGATTGGCACATCGGGGCAGGAGGTGCAAAAGTCCCAAACTTTGCAGTAGATACCTGGCCAGAAATCCTCCCTGCCACCTGTTGCAGGGTCTTCTCACTCCCCAAGTGTCCTGCCCAGGGCGCTGAGTGCATTAGGCATAGTAAGCTGTGCTGGAACCTCTGCAGGACCAACAATTGCCGGAATTCTTCCTGTGTTTGAGGTTCCTTAGCCAGCTGGTAGAGGCAGTCGTCATGTACCTCAAATTGGAGTCCTTGAGGTGGTCGTTGGCCAGCACCGTCCTCCTGCTTGGGGTCCGCCACGTGTTCCCAGGCTCGGCTCAGACTCTGGTCCTCCTCCCTCTGCTTCCTTAGGAAGTCTGTCAATGTCCAGTCAGCCTCCACCAGCACCTCTGACTTGGGGGGTGCATATCAGTGTCTCTGGCCGGATGGAGGGGCCTTTGCCCTAGCAGTCCGGACCCTTGTTGCCCGCTAGTTCCCTCTTCGCTGGCCTCACCTTGTCTTCCTTGGGTGGGGGATTGCTCCACTTTTGCACAATTTTGTAGAACAATCGCCGGTCATGCCCCAAGATCACTGGGTAGGTCAGCATCAGGGCCAGGCTAACTTGGCACACCTCCTCACATCAGCTGCCCGCCGTCCTCAGCCAGGTGGTCGGGTACAGTCTTACATCCCCACGGATGGACAAGCGTTTGGCTGCACCTTGAGTTGACCAGGGCCATCACTGGGGAGCCATTCACCCACAGGGATACCAGGAGCTTAGCTGGGCCCCTTTTCCTCGCCGGAGGCTGGCCACCTACACTTGGCCATAGCTACAATGGCCAGAGCCCTCCGGCAGGTGGTTCCAATCTCAAGACTGCAGGTCCCTCCCTGCAGATCTTCTTCCCCTTTTCTCCCCCAGGGGGAGGCTGGTTGATGGGACACCTTCTTGCTGGTGTTAATACGGTTGCAGATGACCTGGGTTGGTGCCGAGGACTTCCTATCTCGGGACTGCGTGCCCCCTGATTCACCAGCTGACCCCATGCTCTCCAGATTATGGCCCCACATCTCAGACCCTTCAGCCATCAGGTATTCCTCCATTAAGGAATTGGCCTCTGCGAGGGTAGTTGGGCAATGTCCCCGAACCCACTCCTTCCCCCCACTAGAGAGGATCTGGGTGAACTGATCCGGAGTGACAGTTTCCTCCACTTGGGCCCCGGTCAGCTCATTGCCCCGGGGCAGGTGAGGTGGCTGGTTGCAGCAGCGTCACCATCTTCTGTACCAGGCATTCCTGCTGCTGGGCAGCCATCTCCCATACCAGCTGCTGCTGCTGCTCTTGTTGCTGCATGGCCAGCTGTTGTAGCAGCTGTGCTGCCTGTTGTTGCTGACTTTCCAATAGCCATTTCAAAATCTTTTCTGTCTCTGTCTTTATCAAACCAGAACGGGGGGTGGGAGGTTTTGACTCTGGCCCTCCCTGGTGCAGAACTTTCAGCAGGTTCTGTTTGTTGCCTGTGTTCTCCACCAGTTGTCATGGGGTGAGTACATCCTGTCATGTGGTGTTGTGTCGGGGTCAAGGTGGCTGCCCTTCAGCTCGGGGCAGTGTTGCCTAGTGGTCAGAGTCAGTAGGGCAGGGCAGGCAGCCCTCACTGTCTAGGGTCACACAGCCTCCTGGCTGGGGCAAGTCAGCAACAAGCTCGGGCTTTGTGGCCAAATGGGAGCACGCCACTACCCAGTGGTGGGGCTGGCGGCCAGGGGTAGGGGGGCCAGGGCCCACCCTACTCCACCATGTCCCAGCCAAGGGCTCTATCAGTGGTGAGTGGTCCTGCCACTACCCCCTGGGATCAATATCTGGTTCCCCTGGATTATTTCCTACCCTGTCTTCCCGCTCTGTAGCATGCAGGTTCTCAGTCTCTTTGGGGTGGTAGGCAGGCGAGGTTTCCAGTGACTCCTTTCCCCTGTGGGCCTCAACAGACAGCTAGGTACTCGCCAGGGTCTTGGCGTGGCTGGTCTCTGCAGCATGGGGCTCTGATAGCTTCTGGGCGGGAGCCTGCAACACATGTCCGCTCTCCTTCCCAGTCAGCCCAGTCTGAGTTGGGCCACCCTCTTTTATGGTCTGCCTCCAGTTGGAGCATGCTCAGTAAGGGCAAGAGGGCATGGCCTCCTCAGCCCACAGGGTATGGTTAACCCCCCAGGGCCAGTGCGGGGTAAGTACAGCCCATCACAGAAGGAGATGGGCATGGGGTTAGGAATCTTGGCACACGAGAGGTGACAGAGGCTGATCTGGGAGGTGTAGAGAATGCAGGTGGAGGGAAGGCCAGGGTTGGGCCAGTTGTCACCTAGATGCAAGGAGAAGGCAGAGGGAGATGAAGATATGGGATCTGGATTTGTGCTTGTGTTGAGGGGAAGGCGATTGGGGTGGAGAAGGGAAAAGCACTAGGTAGAGCTGGTGGAAATTGCTGATAAACAAGTGGAACTGGAGCCGAGGGAGGAGGAGAGTACACACTACAATGCAGAAGAGGGGTTTGGGGAGACCCAGGAACGAGTGGCAGATGGGACAAGATTTAGACAAAGTAAATGGGAACTGATCAAATCAATGGAAATTAGCTGAGCTGTCAAGTGAGAGGTGAGTTACCATGGTGAAGGATAGTTATGAGATGCTCAAGTGAAAGCAGGAGCTGAATGATGTGACAAAGGGGTGTTGGATGCACCTGAGGACTCAGCAGCAGGAGGCAAAGAGGATGGTGGAGAAGTGAGGGAAAGTTAGAGGTTTCCAATCATGAAGTATGTTGAAATTTAAAAAAAAAAAAAATCATTAAGGTTAAAATGTACAGTAAGATACTAGGGTGATCACCATATAAAACCCTATAAATAAAAATATTCTCAGTTTGTTTCTATAGATATTATCACTGGTATAGCAGTAGCTAACTCTTCTTTAGGTTTTCAGGTGCCTTAGTACTCACGATTCACACTGTGGTTTATAGAAAAGGAGTACTTGTGGCACCTTAGAGACTAACCAATTTATTTGAGCATGAGCTTTCGTGAGCTACAGCTCACTTCATCAGAAGTGGATGGATCTCTGTAAGATGCCGCCAGTGGTGCAAACACGTTAAAAACTCTGTGCTGCAGGGAGGCAGCCAAGAGTTAAGAATGCATTAGCTCTGCTGCATAGGAGAGTAAAAGTTGGGGAAACTATTCCTTTCATTCCTCCAGTGTCTGCAGCTTTGGCTGATGGAACATCAATAGTCTGCCATGCAGGTTCCTCTGGATTCCTGCTACAGGAAAGCATTGACTGTTGTATTCACCTTCTGGTAAACTGTTTTCTTTCTTCTGTGTAGTCCCTTTCTCCCCCCAAAGCTGTGTTGGAACTTTGTCATTCCCAGACATATCCTAGTTCTGGGATTCAGAAGTTCTCAAGTCTTCTACTGAAAATATCTCCTAGCTGTATAAACATGTTTACTCCGAGTCCATATCCCATGCCTTATTCAGAGTAAATGCAACATGCTGCTGTTCGTGTGTGTGTGTGTGGCATTTGGGATGTTATGGTTCTTGATCTCAGTTCAGAGTCAGAATCTGCCCCCTCCAATACCCATGATTTTTGTACAGTATGGTAACAGTTTCTTCTTGGAATTGTAGTTAAGTTGTCAGTGTGCTTCCCTTTTACATAAAAGAACTGAGAATCTTTCATTACAGCTTATACCTTGCTGATACCAAATTCTCTTTCATATAGAAAAATATCCTGAGACTCCTGTCTAGACCCAGGTAGTCAGGTAATGGGCAGGACAGCTCTTCTTACACTAGTTCGGCATAAGATTCAAAATTTTTCCATTCCCTGATACTCATAAAGTACCATGTTGTGACAAAGTGGGAATTTTCTGTAATATTTTTATGAATCCTGTGTGTGCCTCGGTTTCCCCCGTGTTTTGCATGGCTACCCTGTGGCGGCAAAAAGGTCTATGTTCGGTCTCAGGGCTGGCTAAGAGACATGGGGGAGGGAGAGGTCTGAGCCTGAACAGGTCATCATAAAGGACTGGCTGAGAGTGACTCCGTATCAGTGGAAAATCTGAGAAGACACTGGAAAACCCAGTCACCAGGACATTAACACCTAGCAACCAACAACCCAGAGGGAGATGGATTTCCCCACCCCTCATCAGGGAATCTGAGGAAAGACCCCAGCTCAAGAACAAAGAACTGGAATGTATGAGGTGGGGGGGATAAAGTGTTGGCCTCTCACCTGGGAACTGACTAAGGAGGTCAGATAAAAGACGGAGAGCCAGAGACTGAAAATGCAGTTGCATTACAGCTTGGCTGGGGCTATGGGCTGACCAAAATGAACTATGCTTTAACTTTCATTTCTCTATGCTAACCTGTGGGCTTCCTGTGCTGTGTTCTAGTGGATTAGTAAACCCAACTGTTTTGATATCACTGCCAGAGTCTCACTGTAAATATTTGGGAAAGTGCATTAAAGAGTGTACAAGTCTGTACCAGGAAACTCTCTGTTGGGCATGCTGAACAGAGCTCACTGTGTGAAGCAGAAGTGCTGAAGCCCAGAGGTTCAGTCTGAGATGGTGGTGAGGCTGTGTGGCCTACCCTGTAGGAAGAGTGAGGTGTCTTGGGGGCCTGGCACAGCAAAAAGATTCCTCCAACAGACTGCTCCAAAGCTGGATGTGTAGCACCGATCTTGTAGCTCTGTGACACATGCCCACCTGCACCACTACATACAGGACTTTACTAATAACCATGGTCCTTTGTTTGATAAGGGATTTGCTTCTTTCTTCTCCTCCTCCCATTGTAAATGTATGTTTGTTAGGGAGACCCTCCTTGAATATTTTACTCTTCAGAAAATGAGAATCTTCACTATTCCACTAAAAATCTACTCTGTGCTGAAAACTTTGGTGCTTGAGCCTCTGGGTGGTCACTCTGTCACCCCTGTAATACACCTCATGCACTAGGGCTCACTGCTCCCAGCAGTGCACAGATATTCCAGCTACTGTTTGGGGTAGACTTGCTTTGAACTGGCTGACAGGTCTCAAAATGTAACTTGTTAGCTGGGGATCATCACTGAATGGGTGCATTTCTAGTGGGGTCCAGCAAGGATCAGATCATGGCCCTACACTATTCTTCCAAGTCATTGGTAGTGTCAAATAGCTATCGTGTTTGTTTTGCTGTACGGGAAGAGGGTTTAACTATAGAACCATATTCACTCGCAAAAAACTTTCTTAATGCAGAGTTAGGGTAGTCCAGTGGTATTTTGTGCCCTTCCAGAACATTAAGTTCTGCAAAACACAGACTTCTAAAAACTAGGAAATACAAAGTTAAGGTACAAACTCATGCAAACATAACTCTGCCCTGTTGGAGTTGTCTGGAGCCTCTGGGGATTATCTGCATGCACTCCCAACTACAATTACTATATTATGTGTAGGTTTCAGAGTAGCAGCCGTGTTAGTCTGTATCCGCAAAAAGAAAAGGAGTACTTGTGGCACCTTAGAGACTAATCAGTTTATTTGAGCATAAGCTTTCGTGAGCTACATGGTGAAAGCTCATGCTCAAATAAATTGGTTAGTCTCTAAGGTGCCACAAGTCCTCCTTTTCTTTATATTATGTGTAGCTTTATTAATAGTGGAGGGATTAGTTGGAGCAGCTTGTCAGAGTTGTGATTGTGGTACGAGGTGATCTTGGGCTGTGGCCCTCCAGGAGTGTGTGTGAGCCCCTGTCCCTGACTCCCATGTATGTCATCAAAGGAAAGAGCTGCATAGAGTAATTGGGCTGGAAGGGGCCTTGAGAAGTCATTAAGTCCAGTCCCCTGCACTCAAGCAGGACCAGATAAACCTAGACCATCCCTGACATGTGTTTGTCCAACTTGTTCTTAAAAACTTTCAGTGATGGGGATTCCACAACCTCCCTTGTAAGCCTGTTCCAGAGCTTAACTTTCTTTGTAGTTAGTTAAGATATTAGGAAAAACTTTCTAAATCTCCCTTGCTGCAGATGAAGCCTATTACTACTTGTCCTATCCTGGTGGACGTGGAGAATAATAGGTTACCATCTTCTTTATAACAGCCCTTAACATATGTGAGGTACATAGCCAAGACTTTCAGGGACGTGGTAGAATGGTCCCACGCCCAGTCTGACAGCCTCTGTGCTGTTAAGGAGGACGAAAGTCTTGGGGAAGAAGAATATCAAGCTGGAGTGGAGGGAAACAATCCTATAGTTGGGACTTGCCTTCCAGATGATGTCATGATATCCTCTCACACTGAGGATACCCCTCCTGGTATGGGAACCCCTGTTGTTAGGAAGAGCCAGATAATAGTGATGGGGATTTGATTATTAGAATATAGATAGTTGGGTTTGTGGTGACTGGGAGAACCATGTGGTAAATTGCGTGCAGGGGCGAAGATTGCAGATCTCACAAGACATCTAGACAGGTGTATGTGCAGTGCTGAGGAGGAGTTCAGGTACATGCCATGCAACCTTAACCTGCCCTCTTTGGGTGACTCCCCAATACACACATTTGCACCTGCCTTTGCATTACAGGAGCTACCTCTTTCAGATGATCTGGAACCATCAGATTGTTTATTATCTGACCTGTGGTAACTGCAGGGATTTTATTTTTTATGATCCTGGTTCACACTGTCTATCTGGGTCTCTTTTCAAATTAGATAATTAATTGTTTGGGGGCAGAGACAATATCTCGGTACCATAGCTAGTACAATGGGTCCCGATCCTAGCGGAGGCCTTTGGGCACTGTTGCAATGTTAGTTGTGTGTTTGTTTGTTTTTTTTGTTTTGGTCTGGGAGTATTCTTCTGTAAGTTTGTCAGTGCAAATGCTCTAGGTTACTGTTGCAGTGGCCCCTGGGTATATTCATTCACTGCCCTTACTCAAGGAGAGGACTGTGCTGGGCTGCTCCCTGTTTGAGGAAAACTCTAGACTGGAATAACATTTTAAGATCAAATTAATTGCTGATTTGTCTGACACTATCAATCTTCATTTGGAGTGCTTTGCTGCTTTTGGCTTCCTAACTGTTTTGCACCACTGGTTTCCCATCCATCTGTTACTGGCAAATCTGAGTTCTGGCAAATCACAATTGAGATCAGAAGTGTAAGGACTACAGTAAAAATATTTAGCACTAAAACAGCATTTTCATTTTCCAAAGTGCTTCATAAGCATTAATCCACCACCACCACCCACCGTATCACGTGGGAAGAAGAGTATTGTTTTCTTTTGCAGAGGTAGAAAGTGAGCCAGATTGGTTGGGTGACTGACCCAGGCTGCAGAGGGATCCAGATGGGAACTTCTAGCACATCACACAATGGGTTCCTGATTCTGATGCAGGTCTCTGGAGGCTACTGTACTGCAAATATTAAATCCTAGTCAGAGCTCAGCACCAGGTTATGATGTTGCCCCTCACAAAACCATACTCTTATGTTCTCTGTTATAGTTATGCAGAGGCCACTGCATCCAAATGGAGAGGATTTTCCACTAGTGTACCAAAACACTCAAATGATTGGCTGCCTCCTCCCTTCAGTCTAGTTGGTGGTATCTGTTCCAGTCTCAAGATCAGGAACCTAACTCTAGGTGCCTTTAAAAGATGCTTTAGTCACCTTTACCTTCTATCTTTAAAGGAAGAGACTGGTCCCTTTATTTATAATAGGACTTACATCAGCAATCTGAAGTGATGGGACATCAGTGAATTATGGAACTTCTCTCACTTTCTGACGTGCCACTGTCTGAACAGCAAGCAGATATTTCTCTGTTTAGTGTGTATTTGACTGATAAATATACTGCTCTGTATTAAGGCCACCAGTAGAATATTTTGTTACTTCCATCATAATGAACACTGTCTTGTTTTCGTGTTAATGTTTTGGTTAACGCCTTTACCAATTTCTCCTCATCTCCCCTTGTTCTGTTTCAGATGCATCCACTGGGACTGTGTAATAGCAATGATGAAGAGGACTTGTATGAATATGGTTGGGTAGGAGTGGTGAAACTGGAACAGCCTGAGTTGGAGCCTAAACCATGCCTCACTGTCCTGGGCAAGGTAAGGGGAAAAAATGACCACCAATATTTTGTATAAATGGAGCTTGCAACTCTGTTTCTAGAAGGGGATAGTCCCTTCTTGTGACAAATGAGAAAAACTGGAGGAAACTTTTTTTCCCAAACAAATCCTTTCTAAGGTCTCCCATGGGATATGCCACTAGTGCCAGGCTTGAAAAAGGGCATCTCAGATATGGAAAATGGCTGGGGGAGAGGAAAGACTTGGGCAAAATAGGGCATTTAGGTCAAGGAGGAGTTTCAGCAAAGTATTGTGTTCTGCTGGTGGTAGTCTCTGCAGTTATGCAGGGGGTGCATAAAACAGGGCAGAATGGGGAGTTTCATGGACTCTAAGCCCAGAAGGGACTATTGTGATCACTTAGTCTGACCTGCTGTATAACATAAGTCAGAACTTTCCCAAAATAATTCCTGGAGCAGATTTTTTAGAAAAATATCCAATCTTATTTCAAAAATTGTCAGTTTTGGAGAATCCACCAAGACCCTTGGTAAATTGTTCCAATGGTTAATTGCTCTCACTATCAAAAATGTGCACCTTATTTCCAGTCTGAATTTGTCTAGCTTCAACTTCCGCCATTGGATCAAGTTAGAGCTTTCTCTGCTAGACTGAAGAGCTTATTATTAAATATTTCTTCCTCGTGTAGGATTTTACCCTTCTCTTTGTTAAACTAAATATATTGAGCTCTTTTCTGGGAGTTTTGTGATGACATAAGGCATGAAAAATTTAGCAGATATGTACTAGTTGGGGGTTAATATGAAAGATGTAGGGAGGAGTGAGGGATCAGAAAAGACCTGAGGCAATGTCCTGGTGAAAAGCCCAGCACTCTACTGCTGGGCAATGGGTAGGGTACTGGGAGGTGTATGTCCCTGGGCCCTGTTCAGGGACTCAGTCTCTTGTACCAGTCTTTGGCTACTAGTTCCTTTCCCAGCCTTCTCTGGCAGATGGAAAATGGGAGAACCCTTCCTGCCACGCCTCTCTCCTCCTTCCTGCCCCCCCCCCCGCCCCCCCCCCGGCAATACCAGGGCCTCTGGGTTATTTGGGTTGTGGTGGGAGTATATCTTTCTGACTTTCACCAGAGTAGGGAATCATAGAATCATAGAATATCAGGGTTGGAAGGGACCCCAGAAGGTCATCTAGTCCAACCCCCTGCTCGAAGCAGGACCAATTCCCAGTTAAATCATCCCAGCCAGGGCTTTGTCAAGCCTGACCTTAAAAACCTCTAAGGAAGGAGATTCTACCACCTCCCTAGGTAACGCATTCCATTGTTTCACCACCCTCTTAGTGAAAAAGTTTTTCCTAATATCCAATCTAAACCTCCCCCACTGCAACTTGAGGCCATTACTCCTCGTTCTGTCATCTGCTACCATTGAGAACAGTCTAGAGCCATCCTCTTTGGAACCCCCTTTTAGGTAGTTGAAAGCAGCTATCAAATCCCCCCTCATTCTTCTCTTCTGCAGGCTAAACAATCCCAGCTCCCTCAGCCTCTCCTCATAACTCATGTGTTCCAGTCCCCTAATCATTTTTGTTGCCCTTCGCTGGACTCTCTCCAATTTATCCACATCCTTCTTGAAGTGTGGGGCCCAAAACTGGACACAGTACTCCAGATGAGGCCTCACCAATGTCGAATAGAGGGGAACGATCACGTCCCTCGATCTGCTCGCTATGCCCCTACTTATACATCCCAAAATGCCATTGGCCTTTTTGGCAACAAGGGCACACTGCTGACTCATATCCAGCTTCTCGTCCACTGTCACCCCTAGGTCCTTTTCCGCAGAACTGCTGCCTAGCCATTCGGTCCCTAGTCTGTAGCTGTGCATTGGGTTCTTCCGTCCTAAGTGCAGGACCCTGCACTTATCCTTATTGAACCTCATCAGATTTCTTTTGGCCCAATCCTCCAATTTCTCTAGGTCCTTCTGTATCCTATCCCTCCCCTCCAGCGTATCTACCAGTCCTCCCAGTTTAGTATCATCCGCAAATTTGCTGAGAGTGCAATCCACACCATCCTCCAGATCATTTATGAAGATATTGAATAAAACCGGCCCCAGGACCGACCCTTGGGGCACTCCACTTGATACCGGCTGCCAACTAGACATGGAGCCATTGATCACTACCCGTTGAGCCCGACAATCTAGCCAGCTTTCTACCCACCTTATAGTGCAAGGGAGTTTCTTTGCTTCTTCTCCACTGTCCTGTCTACTAGGAGAGCAGGAGAGTCTTTTGCTATTCTATCCATCCCCAATCTCCCTGTTGCCTTGAAGGTGTCTGAGCTATTGTACCCTACCCTGTTTCCTTTTTGTGAGTTCTCCTCTCCAGAGGATAGCTCCAGTGACTCAGCTATAGCTCAGGGCTATAGCAATCCAGCAGCAGCAGTACTATAGAACTGACTTGATTCTTGGGAGTTTCACTACAGACCACAGGATTCTGAATAGGAGCCATAAAACTTACCAGTCATGTTAACTTCATGTTGCCACTGGACAAGGCTCTGAGCAGCAGCTGGGGCACTAGAATTACTCTGATGGTAACTTTAGACTAGAAGACTCCAAACTCTGTGTCCTCAGTTCTACTATCCTGGTTCAGTGTCCAGCTCTTTTGATCTTCCACCCAAAGTCCTGCTTGACCATTTATATTCTAGGATTAGTGTTTTTGAAAGACTAATGTTTAAACAAGAGATGACATTATAGATGCAGTTGGAAGTAACACCTCGCTGAGGTTGTTTGATGCTTTCTGTTATAAGACCTTGTTTTACAGCCCTGGCTGTCTTGAGACTAAATGTTTTTAAAAGCTTCAGCAAAAACTGTTTAGCATTTCCAAGAACAAGGTTAGGGGAAATGAGCTTAGCCCATTTTAAAAAAGGTCTTGCAACCTTTTCATTGAGAACTTCTAGTGCCTCCATACATTGGATCAAGGACTTGAAATGTGATGTGTGGAGGGTGCCATGGTGTCAGAGAGATGCCTTTGTCATCCCTGTGAAAATACAACCAAATTTAGCTGTTATATGCTTCTGAAAATCACCATTTCTCCATGATCTGTAGAGATTTGCTAGAGGTTGGGAGCAAAGTTCCCTGAACATTGTCTGCACTGAGCATGCTCCAGTCCATGATTGTAGTAGCTGAGCAGGACTTTCCTTGCATTGGTTCTGCCCGGCAGCGCTGGGATCATGTGGTGCAAGGCACCAGAAGTAAGAGCAGAGAGACTAACTTTTTTGTGCTCTCAGTGCTCCCTCTGCAGGTGCCCAGGCAGCAGGGAGGAGAAAGGGAAAGCATCCTGACTCAAATGCCGAGTTTTTGAGGAGTAGGTTTCGTTGGGGTCAGACTGTGAGGGCTGTAACCCCTAGAGAACACTCTTCTCCAGAACTTGCAACTAAAACCAGGATATCAAGCCCCCACATTCCTCTGCTGTCGAGCAAAGAGCTGTGAAAATTTCTGTCAGAGTGTGAATTTCATCCCCCTCTGGTGTCGGGGCCTCATAGAGGATAACAGCCTTCTACTGCTACCACTCATCATTGGCTCAAGTGGTAGAAGTCCGTGCTATGGATTAAAAGATTCCTACCCTGCTGATGACCTATGTGGAGGTCTGTATTGCTCCATGTAATGGAATTTTTATTTTTGTTTGATTTTTATAAAAATTTAGGAAGTTACATACAATTAAACTATATGAAAGTTGAAAAGTGAAGCACTCAAGCTTTTAAAAATGCCAATGTTAAGGTTGCCTGTGCAACCTTAATTCAGCTCCTTGTGTATATAAATTGTGATTGTATGTGATCATATGATTAAAAACAATTTTTGCCACAGCACCCCTCCCTCACCCAGTTTATAGGATAGATCGGGGTGGGCAAACTTTTTGGCCCGAAGGCCACATCTGGGTGGGGAAATTGTATGCAGGGCCATGAATGTAGGGCTGGGGTGGGAGGTTGGGGTGCGGGAGGGAGTGCGGGTGTGGGAGTTGGTGCGGTGTGTAGAAGAGGGCTCAGGGCAAGGGGTTGGGGTACAGGAGCAGTGCGGGGTGCAGGAGAGGGCTCAGGGCAGGGGGTGGAGGTGCAGGAGGGGTACGGCAGAGGGCTCAGGGCAGGGGGTTGTGGTGCAGGAGGAGGCTCAGGGCAGGTGGTTGAGGTGCAGGAGAGGTTCGGGGTGTGGGCTCTGGTCTGGCACTGCTTACCTGGAGTGGCTCCAGGGTGGCAGCAGTGCACTGCGGGGCTAAGGCAGGCTCCCTGCCTGCCCTGGCCCCGTGCCGCTCCCGGAAGTGGCCGGCACCACATCCCTGCGTCCCGTGGCACGGCGGGGGGGCAAATCCATGGGCCGTAGTTTGCCCACCCCTGGGATAGATGGTGCTCTGGAAATGAATCTGTGTTGTGTAGTGGATGAGGCTATAGGTTATAGAACCCCCGCCTCATTTGCTGAAGTATTGAAAAGTGTATCAGGAAGGAGATGGTATTGTAGAAAGAGGAAAAGATGAGTTAATTTTGCGGTTGAGTTAATTTGATGCCACCTTAGAACACTGAATTCTATCCCTGTTGGTGCCGCAGAGTTTCTATGTGATGCGTAGCAAGTTATTTAAACCAAACTTTTCACAGCTGGCCTCAATTTCTGGGTGTCTGACTCAAGATAGCTGAGGTCTGATTTTTGGAAGTGCTGAGTGCTCAGAACAACAATTGTGCTTTGACTATATAAAGTACAATACACATGCTCTAAAAACGAAGAATCAACTAAAAAATCTGGCCCCCTAGGCATCTTAAGTTGGGAACCCAAATAATGGACATTTTAGGCAATTTTGGCTTTAATCTCTGTGCCTCCAGTCCTTGTCTGCAAATTGGGAATAATATCACCTTACCTTACAGGAATGTTGTGCAGATAAATTCATTGTTGTGGCGACACTGTGGTGATGGGCATTATAGAAAAGGTTGTGAGGATATTAATAATTCTGTATTCAGTTCAGGGTTTGACTTGTGTGCAATAAATAAGGCCTGAAGCCACATAACGAATAAGGATTAAAAAATTTTGAATGAGTCAACACCATCCAGACTGTGCACTGAATGAAGCAGGAGTCCTCTTGTGCAGGAGGGGGAAACATATAACTGAAGATATCATAATGCGTACACACAAGGAGGCTGAATTAAGATGTTCATGGAAAATCTTAATTCTGGCATTTTCTAACTTTTGAGTCCTTGAGTATGCGACCTTAATACTCTTTCAGTGTGCATTTATGTATGTATTAAAGTATAGAATGACATTGGTTTTCAGAGTCAGTTATTTCTCCATTCTACATCTCTGACATTTATAGCCCATTACATTTTTATGATTTGTGGTGAATTGTTATTTCTCATTATGCTGAAGGCTGATCCTGGAATTGGGCAGATGCAGTGATGGAGCATGCTTAACATTCCTGTGACAGAAATAATTTCAGGAGCATTGCTCCAATCTGCTATCATGGCCTTTCCCCTGACTACTAGGGCTATCTCCCACACTAAAACAATTAAAGCCACCCATCTTTCAGGGAGTGAGAGAAAGTGTGGGGGCCTGAATATGCCTTCCAAGCTTCAGATACCTTTGATTTCAGCTGTGCCAAAGCAACTTGTTCACTGTATTTTATTAAGCCATTTGAGGATCCTCCCCGTCCTCATTTCTCACAATTGATGTCACACCTTCCCTCAAACATCTTGCAGATGGCATCCACTAAAGGTAATTGTCTCATTGCCCTGCTGTCCAAGCTTGGTTTTCACTGAATCCTGAGACACCAAGGAAGAAGTGTTCAAAGGCTTTGTTTTTTGGCTATGGAGTCACAGACATTTCCGCAGCATATTGGTATCTAAAATGCAGTGGATCTCCCATAAACCAGGATTTAAAGGACTCCTGCCTTTTTTATTAAGTGCTGGCAGATTTAGTCTCTTTACTCCTCATCTTAGACACAATTCTCATAATACAATTTCCAGTATAGATTCAAAGGTTAGAAGTGTGGAAAGGGCAGACACAAGCCTGAGAGTCTTGTTGCAAACTCAGTTGGGGGTTCTGCATTGCAAGGATTTGGAACAAGCTTGTGCTGTCTAATAATTTGTATAGCACCTTTCATGAATTCTAAGGTTCTGTACAGGGCATAAAAGATAGTACAAACCAGAATACAGCAGACTAAAAGAAACAAAGTTTAGATTTTAAACAAAACTAGGTCATAGTGATCAGTTTCCTGGGAAGAATAAATGGCTTAGGTTCTGTAAGCATGTGCATGGAACAGTAAGAACAGCTGTAAGTGTCAAAAAGATAATTTTGCAACTTTACAGGTATGCATTTGCTGATGTCTGAATAAAGGAGCAGGAGATGAAAAAAGGAACAATGAAAAATCAAATGATCTATGGAATTTGGACACAATGTAAGCCAAAAAGGGATGAGGCAAGAAGACCAACAACGTGAGAGAGACAAGCTCTTGAGCCGCACAGACTTTAGTGTCCAGACCTGAAGAATAGCCCTGTGTGGCTCAAAAGCTTGTCTCTGTCACCAACAAAAGTTGGTCCAATAAAAGATATTCCCTTACCTGCCTTGTCTCTCTAATACTTGTATATAGGAAGAGGTGATGGGGCCTAAAATCATAAACTTCTGGTTTTTCATTTATGTTAAATGCTAAAAAATTCTCGAATACCTAACTAATGATCTCAGCCAGAGAGCATGAAATTAGGAGAGAGACATCCTCAGGATAAACCAAAAAGAACCTGTCTCTACATCTTCTGCATGCAGAAAGTAATTAGAACCCTCACAAATAAAGCATCAAGTGTCTGCAGATATAGAGGAAAAAAGCAGTAGCTGAAGAAGAGAGGTCTGTGGAACATTCTGTAAGAAGATCAAAAGATTAATGTGAGTTTTTGCCATCAGCTACACAAAAGAATAATCTTTGAGCAATTGTAGGGCTCAAGTCATGAGTGGGAAACTCAGATGCAATGTAGCTGGCAACCCTTGCGTAACTAGTGGCCAGGATTGGGACTGGCAGACAGCATTTCGCCTGCATGTACCAGTGACCACCGTGAATCCTGAGCAGGTTGGTTGTGACGGACAATTACCATCTGATAGCTCTTTGGCCTGTATGGAATGACTGTGGGCTCAGTCCAGTTCCCAGTAGAAAGGTGAACCCACCACAGACCTACCACCATAATTGTCATTAATTGCTTCCTGCTGTTGGTAGTCTTAAACAGGACACTAAAGAGGCATGGAAACTCTTTTTTTCACTCTTATTGCTAATCCCGCCACATCAGGGCTGAGACATGTTGGCAGATGGTGCATGGTGGAAGCTTGCATTATCACTGTTCTGGTTCTGTGTATAAACAGAGAATTCTAGCCTCCAGGGGTTTCAAACCAGTAATTTTCATTAGCACTGAACACATGGACAGATGTGGGGACACACCTTGAGCCTCAAAAGCCAATCTGTGGGAATAATGTCTTTTAAGCATCTAATCAACCTAACTGTAGAAACCAGTGTGACTACAGTATCTGTCAAGGCTAAGAAAAATGAATATAATGTAGCAGGAGGTGACAGGGGAGACTGGCTGCATTTGACTTCTAGCTGCTATTGGTAAGAGTCCTCCTAGCAATTTGGACACCGGGATTCCAGGCAAACAAGGATAGAAAAAATTGATAGGGTGTAAATTCAGTACAAGAAGTGCTGTCCTCAAACAAAAATGTATCTGCAAGGTCTAGTTGTAAACAATGGCAATAAACTTTGTATTATCTCTGTTGTGTCCCTTTTTAAGAAAATGCCCAATGTAGAAAGATTCCTAGAAGATTGTTGCAGCCTTTGCGGGAGAAGGGAAAGCCCTGTTGGGAATTGGAGTTCATAGCAACACAAGAATTTCAAGTGAAATACATGTTGGTGTTGCCAAAAGTTTCTTTAAAGAAAAAAGACTAAGGGTATGTCTACACTACGAAATTAGGTCGATATTATAGAAGTTGATTTTTAGAAATCTGTTTTATACAGTCAATTGCATATGTCCACACGAAGCGCATTAAGTCGGCAGAGTGAGTCCTCACTACCATGGCTAGCATTGGCTTAAAGAGCGGTGCACTGTGGGTAGCTATCCCACAATTCCCGCAGTCTCTGCGCCCATTGGAATTCTGAGCTAAGCTCCCAATGCCTAATGGGGCAAAAACATTGTTGTGGGTGGTTTGGGGTACATGTCGTCAGTCGCCACTCCCTCCGTGAAAGCAATGGCAGACAATCGTTTTGCACCTTTTTTCCGTGCAGATGCCATACCACGGCAAGCATGGAGCCCGCTCAGCTCAGCTCACCATCACCGCTGCTGTTGTGTCCTGGGTGCTGCTGTCAGCAGATGGTGCAGTACGATTGCTAACTGTCATCATCCACCGATTCCACTGCAGCTCTGCTCTCCTGCTCTTGTAAATGAGCTGAGTCTCAATAGCAAATTTCTCCCATGTTGTCGTCATCCACCGCTTCCACTGCAACTCTGATCTCCTGCAGATGCCATACCACGGCAAGCATGGAGCCCGCTCAGCTCACCGCTGCTGTTGTGAACATTGTAAACACCTCTCGCATTATCCTGGAGTGTCTGAAGAACCAGGCTAAGAGATGCCAACACGAGGATGATTTTGATGAGGACATGGACACAGACATTCCTGAAAGCACAGGCTGTGGCAATTGGGACATCATTGTGGCAGTGGAGCTGGTTGATACAGTAGAACGCCGATTCTCGGCCCGGCAAACAAGCACAGACTAGTGGGACCGCATAGTGTTGCGGGTCTGGGACGATTCATAGTGGTTGCAAAACTTTCGCATGTGTAAGGCCACTTTCCTGGAACTCTGTGAGTTGCTTTCTCCCACCCTGAAGCGCAGGAATACCAAGATGAGAGCTGCCCTGACAGTTGAGAAGGCAATAGCCCTGTGGAAGCTTGCAATGCCTGACTGCTACTGGTCAGTCGGGAATCAATTTGGAGTGGGCAAATCTACTGTGGGGGCTACTGTGATCCAAGTAGCCAATGCAATCATTAACAAATTTATTTGAGCTGTAGCTCACGAAAGCTTATGCTCAAATAAATTTGTTAGTCTCTAAGGTGCCACAAGTACTCCTTTTCTTTTTGCGAATACAGACGAACATGGCTGCTACTCTGAAACAATGCAATCATTGACGTTCTGTTATCAAGGGTAGTGACTCTGAGAAATGTGCAGGTCATAGTGGATGGCTTTGCTGCAATGGGTTTCCCTAACTGTAGTGGGGTGATAGACGGAACCCATATCCCTATCTTGGGACTGGACCACCTTGGCAGCCGGTATGTAAACAGCAAGGGGTACTTTTCAGTGGTATTGCAAGCACTGATGGATCACAAGGGACGTTTCACCAACATCAGTGTGGGATGGCCGGGAAAGGTGCATGACGCACGCATCTTTAGGAACTCCGGGCTGTTCGAGCAGCTGCAATAAGGGACTTACTTCACAGACCAGAAAATTACCATTGTGGATGTTGAAATGCCAATAGTTATCCTTGGGGACCCAGCCTACCCCTTGCTCCCAATGGCTCATGAAGCCCTACACAGGCAGCCTGGACAGTAGTAATAAGCAGTTAAACTATAGGCTGAGCAAGTGCAGAATGGTGGTAGAATGTGCCTTTGGATGTTTAAAAGCTCGCTGGCGCTGTTTGCTGACTAGGTCAGACCTCAGCGCAACTAACATTCCCATTGTTATTGCTGCTTGCTGTGTGCTCCATAATATCTGTGAGAGTAAGGGGGAGACATTTATGGCGGGGTGGGACGTTGAGGCAAATCAGCTGGCATCTGATTTTGAGCAGCCAGACACCAGAGCGATTAGAAGAGCACAGCAAGGCATGCTGTGCATTAGAGAGGCTTTGATGACTGGCCAGGCTTCTGTGTGACAGTTGTGTGTATTTCTCCTTCATGCAAACCCGCCCCCTTTGTTGATTTTAGTTCCCTGTAAACCAACCATCCTCCCACCCCTTCGAAATAAAGTAACTATTGTTTTGAAACCATGCGTTCATTCTTTATTAATTTTAAAAAAAAGGGAGATAACTGACAAGGTAGCCCCGGGTGGGGTAGGGGAGGAGGGAAGGACAAGGCCACATTGCTTATTGTAGCCACACTACAAATCAAACTTGTTGAATGACAGCCTTCTGTTGCATGGGCCATCCTCTGGAGTGCAGTGGCTGTTTGCCCGGAGCCTCCCCTACCACATTCTTGGGCATCTGGGTGAGGAGGATATGTAACTTGGGGAGGAGGTCAGGTGGTTGTACAATGGATGCAGCAGGGGTCTGTGCTCTTGTTGTCTTTCCTGCAGCGGCACCAGATGCATCATCATGTCTGTTTGCTCCCCCATTAGCCTTAACATCGCCTCCTGCCTCTGCTCTTCACACTCACTCAATGCTTTCCTAGCCTCTAACACTGAATGCCTTCATGCATTCAGCTGTGCCCTATCAGTGCGGGAGGACTGCATGAGCTCGGAAAACATGTCATCGTGAGTGCGTTTTTTTTCACCTTCTAATCTGCAATAACCTCAGGGATGGAGATGATAGGGGGAGCCTAGAAACATTTGCACCTGGGGGGAGATAAAAAGGGAGAGTAAAATTTAAGATGATACATTTCTGAGAACAAAAGAGACTTTTTCACAGTGAATCAAGCAATTCACAGCAGACAGCACATGTGCTTTAGGTACAAGGTCGCATTTTGCATTTTATATTGAGCGCCTGCCAGTATGGTGACACATCACACATGGCTGGGCAACAGAATTTGGTTTCCATGCAGCCATGGTAAGGCAAAGGGTCCGCGGGGTTGGCTTCTTACGCATAACGTGGGAATGGTTTCAAACTGCAGCACCATCCTTTCCCAGAGTAAGAAATGGGTTGGGTTTCACATTTAAAAGGAGGGGCTGCGGTGTTCGGGTGGATGCGCAGCACACACTTTCCCCCCACCCCACCGCATGGCTATTCTCTGGGATGATCCCTTTTAGCCAAGTGCAAACAGCCCAGCATGAACGGGGTCCTTTTACTGTTCCCTTACAAAAATTCCCCTATTTCAACCAGGTGACCATGAAAGATATCACTCTCCTGAGGCTAACACAGAAAGATATAGACCGAATGTTGTTTGAATGCGACCAAAACCGAGGATCATGCTGCCATGGTTTGTGCTGAAATGATTCCAGAATACTTTGAGTACCTCCAGGAGAGCTTTATGGAGATGTCCCTGGAGGATTCCCGCTCCATCCCCAGACATGTGAATGGACTTTTCCAGTAGCTGTACTGGCCGCAAATGCATCCCAATTCTTCAAGGCAAATCAAACATGCAACACTATTGCTTTTAAACCCTGTACTGTAGTTACAAATGTGTACTCACCAGAGGTGCCTTCTCCAGCTTCAGGGTTGGGGATCCTGCCTTCGGAGGGTATTGGCTCCAGGGTGATGAAAAGGTCCTTGCTGCAGGGGAGAACGGATTCACTGCTTGCCTGCTGCGTATTCTCCTGCTCCTCATCCACAAAATCCTCCTCCCTGTTCCATGAGACTCCCCTGTTGCAGGACAGTGGTGGGGTTGCGGTAGGGTCCCCACCTAGAATGGCATGCAGCTGACCATAGAAGCAGCATGTATGGGGCTCTGACCCGGAGCGACCATTTGCCTCCTTTGTCTTTTGATAGGCTTGCCTCAGCTCCTTAACTTTCACGTGGCACTGCTGTGTGTCCCTGTTGTAGCCTCTCTCCAACATGCCCTGAGAGATTTTGGCAAATATATTTGCATTTCTTCTTTTTGATCAGAGTTCTGCCTGCACAGATGCTTCTCCCCATACAGCAATCAGATCCAGTGTCTCCCTTTAAGTCCATGCTGGAGCTCATTTGCGATTCTGGGGGGAATGCATGGTCACCTGTGCTGCTGAGTTCGCCACGCTGACCAAACAGGAAATGAAATTCAAAAGTTCCCGGGGCTTTTCCTGTGCACCTGGCTAGTACATCAGAGTTCAAAGTGCTGTCTAGAGCGGTCACATTGGAGCACTCTGGGATAGCTCCCGGAGGCCAATACCGTCTATTTGTGTCCGCACTACCCCAAATTCGACCCAGCAAGGTCGATTTTAGCACTACTCCCCTCACCGGGGAGGAGTACAGAAGTCGATTTTAAGAGCCCTTTAAGTCGATGGAATGGGGTTGGTTGTGTGGACACATTCATTTTTAAATTGACCGAATTTGGCTAAATTCGATCTAACCCCGTAGTGTAGACCAGGTCTTAGTTATTTTTCACTTTCTCTGCTATTGCCATCTCCTTTAGAGAAGCCTGAACATCTCTCATATTTGTCCTTCACCTTTCCCCCTAAAAAGTGTCAAATAATGGTTTTAACATGTGACTTAGATACTTGGGATATAGTCCACTCGGACAGTCTGGCTGAGTATCTCCACTAGTGTGTTCATTGCTGAGATTGTAAACTTTCCTTTGTGATCATCTTCTTTGTCTGGGATGTTTCCATAGAATGGAGGAAAATAGCAAACCTGCCTATTTTTCTAGTAGACCCAGGTATAATAGAAATAATTTGAGTTAACAAGTCAAGTAAATATTTTGAAACCTCAACAAAGATATGAAAGTTAAGATCTTTCTACTGAAATTTTTTTACTTGCATATGCAAATAGTTCCTCTTTCAGAAGGCATTTTTGCACGATATATGGGCTAGTCTGTGTAAAAAACCCAGATTTAGGGCTGCTGAACTTTAATTCCATAATGAGCCATAGGCCACTGGGAGAGATTCTGCTTTGTCTTTGCCTTCTGATGAAGGCAGCAACATAATTGCAGCTGGAGTTTCTACTCCTTTCCAGATCCCATGGATTTCCTGACTCTGAAGTCAGGTTGGAATCTGCTAGTATCTGTCCTTCATCCCATTGGAAGCCATTCTATTAACTGTGAGAACTATGGTTTTTATGTGGAACGTGGTGTATAAAGAGTTGGATTATTTAATCTGGCAATTTGATGGTAAGAAGAAAATTGGTACTGTGGAAATAAAGAAAAGGGTTTGTTTGCACAGAAGTTTAACTTAAATTAATTTAAAAAACAATTAACATCCATACAGAATGTTGCACATATTAGTTTAAACCCAGTTTATATCTGTTTACCTTGCATCTGTAAATTACAGACTGCAAATTGGACCAGTATAAACTAGATTTAAACAGATATAAGTGCCCACATGCAGGGCTGCCACAGTTTAGCTGAACTGGTTTAAAATCACACCTTCAGTTATACTGATGCAGCTTTGTGTGGATCAGGTCCGAAGATGACTCGGAAGATCAAGGAACATCAAGAACTGTGTAGAAAGATGCCATTAGGAATAACAGGGAAAGTGTCAGAATGAGTGTGTGTCAGGTGGGTGAGGGGAGCTACGTTTTCTCACATTGGAAAGCAAGAGGGAGAGAACTGAGGGTGAATTTAAGTAAAGGGAAAAAGCCACGATCTGAAATATAACAGTGTTGTCCATCCATAACACAGTAATCTGCCTGTTTGGTACAAGGATTCTGCTCAGGGCAGAACATTAGTCTGTGTTTTCAGTAGCTTTACACCACTTCTCTGTCCGCTCATTAAATAGGCCCAGTATTTAGGAACAAAAATATTTAATTCTAGAGAGATCTTTGCATCACAAGAAATCTGTCCAGCAAGAATGAGCATTATATGATATAATGGAAGGACAGTCACAAGAGTGTCATCCTTTTTGCTCCCCCTCTAAAAACAGCTCCCATTTGAACACCAGTGAAAACTGGATCCTGGTTGGGCAAGGGATGTGTGTGGCAGCCTTGATTTAGCATCTCCTTTGATCACAGTGCAGCCCTGTTTAAGGCACTGCTGCATGCAGGCGAAGCAAAGGCCTGGGCTTTACTGATCTGATGAGCTCCTGAATAGGGCTGGAAGGGGGATGAAGAAGGAAGAAGAAAGCTTTGAAAATGAAAAGGAAACCCCATGAACCCAACAAGCATTATTGGCTGGATTTGCCTACCAGGGAGCCGCTCAGTTTCTGCCAGGCTAATTCTGCTTCATTCCCCCTGCCCCTCCTCCCTCCTCTTCTTTCAGACTGTTTTTTTGTTTTGTTTTGTTTTTGAATCATGGCTGTTGCTCCTTGGTTCTCAGGCTGGGAACCCACTGAGCCTGTTGCTATGGTCACTGGGAAGCTCTTAGTGCCATGTGCTTCAAAGGGAACCTTTTCCCCTTCTAGAATTCCTGCCTTCTCAATGCAGCACAATGAGACTCGTTCTCCTTCGCCGGCCAGGCCTCTCCCCCACATGCTGCAGCTGCCCAACCTTGCCTTTCTCTGTTTCCAGAGTAAAGTTGTCTAAAGTTGCAATGAAAGTACCTGCACATGCTGCAGGCAGGGAGTACCTGCCTGTGTGCTGCATGCAAACTTGTGTGGTGTTCTTTCACTGGTGAATTTCCAGTGCTGACTGGCTTTTTGATTTTAAAGAAGTTCAACTGGTGGAACCTAGAATTACTAGTGCCCTGCCTTTTTCCCTATGATCCCGGGGCAGGACCAGAGTAAGAATGGCTAGCAAGAGACTGTACTGAAGACCAGCTTTAAACCACCAAACCTGCCCCCTCATACAAGCCTCAAAACCTTAGGAAGGGATGTATTTTTCTGTCTCCGTCCTAAGGTCCACCAAAGAGGGATTTACCTTCTGTGGCTCTCAGGAGATGAGCAATAGCATGGCTTCACTCCCATGAGTCTCAGCAAGAGGGAGAATGCATCCACCTCTAAACTGGCTGGCTTTCCTCGGTCCAGTGCTAGGATTCCTTAAAAAGCATACTGCCACCATCTCTTCCCCTCTCCTCCCTCCATGAACCCATTTATTGCCCTTGAACTTTAATCAGAGCATATCTACATTAAGACTGACTAGAAGAACCTCTTGTGTTATGTCATAATGATATTTTATTGTAGTTTCCATGGGTCAGAGTTAAGGTTGTGGTTGCTGTCTGAGTGAGAGTCAGTATCTTGTTTGAGAAGTAGCTATGGCTTCTAATTGTTTGGCTTTCTAATGCTTTTTTTAACTCAAACATTCTTACCAGGTACAGTTAAACTGTAGATCTACAGGTGCAGCCCTAAGGGCAATTTATGGAGTGGGCTGTTCTAACAGGAGGGGGTTTTAGTTCTGATTTATTGGAATATTTAAGTATCTGGAAATAAAACTGAACAATAATTATAAATCTGGCTTACCTTTCATTTGTGCAGTCCTTGTATTGGAGTTATGTCCCAGAATGTTATGTGACCCTGACCTGAGTTCTTTCACTTTGTGAGGTTGGCTGCTTTTCTTGTCCAGTTCTAGGTCTTATTCAGAGACTTTGTTTTTGAATGGTACCTACGGAAGGTTTACCCGTAAGTCTTTGTAGGCGGAGCTGTTCTACTTCTTAACCAAGCATTTAGGAACGATAACATTTTTAGGCCAGAACTGCAAATGTGTATTTAATATTAGAGTGTCAACAATGTGTTTTGGCACTGTGCAGAAAACAGAGGATAAAGTTCTGCCCCAAGGAGTTTGTTTTAAAGTAGACACTAGGAACTGAACACACCAGTTAATCAACAGAAGAGTCCATAAAGCACTTTAAGAAACTACCATCTACAAAATGCCTCTCAAGAAGCCAGCTCTTGGAAACTCAATTGAAATGTTGATGCTCCCTCAGTTCTGCTTGCAGAAGCTTCTGGTACACCTGAGGTAGGGCACATGCCTCAGAGAACACTGTCTGATAAGTACCTCCCCATCTCAGATTTTATTACCAATTCATTTGTCAGTTAAGGGACCCAATTTTGCAGGACTCATACCTAATAGGGCCCTTTTTAGGGAGAGGTCCTGGGACATTGTACAGTTACAATTCTATTACCATATACTGGTTACTACTTTTACAGTACTTGAAGACAGAATTTTAAGTACTAAGTTGTCTCTCTCCTACTTGTCACTTTTCCTGTGTGAGCCTCTGACTTCCTACAAATCTGTGGCTCCACCCAGCTTGCTGCAACAAAATACAAAATATCAGACACTCTTCTCCCCAGCAGTAAATTCATTTGCATTTGAAAATAGTTTTACGTTACGTTTCATATTTCTGATCCAGTTCAAATCCCTTAGGCTTAAAAAAAAACTCAACTCAGGCCCCTAGTATTTAAACACTATTTAACATTCTCTTTGAGAGAAGTAATTCAGATGTTGAAAGCTTGTAGAAGCCCTTTCAAAGCCTATCACTTTCTGTGAAAAGAAGGGAAACCATTCTGAACCCAAAATGGAAGAGCTCTTTCGAATGAGATTAGGCTGGCTTGGCATACATTTCCAATGCTAGTTCATAGATCTAAAAGGCAAGAGCAACCGCTGTGCCCATAGAACTTCACCCAGTAATTCTTGCATTGGAAGGAATTTTTTCCCTACTGTGTAAGTGAACACTTTCAATCTCAGTTGCTTACAGCTAAACTAGCACATGTAATTTAGAAAAAAACACCCAATCTTGATTTAAAGACTCCAAGGGATGATGAATCCATCACATTCCTTGGTAAGATGCTCCAATAGTTTATTACCATATGGATTTAAAACAAAATTGCTTCTTGCTTCCAGTTTGAATTTTTCTAATTTCAACTTCCAGTCAATGGGACTTGTTATGGATTTGTCTGGTATCTTTAAGTAGCCCTTAAACTCAGAAACTACAATCCATCGGTGATCTTCCTGAAAACACCATCCTGGCTACTATGGATGTAGAAGCCCTCTACACCAACATTCCACACAAAGATGGACTACAAGCCGTCAGGAACAGTATCCCCGATAATGTCACGGCAAACCTGGTGGCTGAACTTTGTGACTTTGTCCTCACCCATAACTATTTCACATTTGGGAACAATGTATACCTTCAAATCAGCGGCACTGCTATGGGTACCCACATGGCCCCACAGTATGCCAACATTTTTATGGCTGACTTAGAACAACGCTTCCTCATTTCTCATCCCCTAACGCCCCTACTCTACTTGCGCTACATTGATGACATCTTCATCATCTGGACCCATGGAAAAGAAGCCCTTGAGGAATTCCACCATGATTTCAACAATTTCCATCCCACCATCAACCTCAGCCTGGACCAGTCCACACAAGAGATCCACTTCCTGGACACTATGGTGCTAATAAGCGATGGTCACATAAACACCACCTTATACCGGAAACCTACTGACCGCTATTCCTACCTACATGCCTCCAGCTTTCATCCAGACCACACCACACGATCCATTGTCTACAGCCAGGCTTTACGATACAACCACATTTGCTCCAACCCCTCAGACAGAGACAAACACCTACAAGATCTCTATCAAGCATTCTTACAACTACAGTACCCACCTGCTGAAGTGAAGAAACAGATTGACAGAGCCAGAAGAGTACCCAGAAGTCACCTACTACAGGACAGGCCCAACAAAGAAAATAACAGAACACCTTCAGCCACCAACTAAAACCCCTCCAACGCATTATTAAGGATCTACAACCTATCCTGAAGGATGACCCAACACTCTCACAAATCTTGGGAGACAGGCCAGTCCTTGCCTACAGACAGCCCCCCAACCTGAAGCAAATACTCACCAGCAACCACATACCACACAACAGAACCAATAACCCAGGAACCTATCCTTGCAACAAAGCTTGTTGCCAACTGTGCCCACATATCTATTCAGGGGACACCATCACAGGGCCTAATAACATCAGCCACACTATCAGAGGCTTGTTCACCTGCACATCCACCAATGTAATATATGCCATCATGTGCCAGCAATGCCCCTCTGCCAAGTACATTGGTCAAACTGGATAGTCTCTACGTAAAAGAATAAATGGACACAAATCAGACGTCCAGAATTATAACATTCAAAAACCAGTCGGAGAACACTTCAATCTCTTTGGTCACTCGATTACAGACCTAAAAGTGGCAATTCTTCAAAAAAAAAAAAAAAAAAAAAAAAAAACAGAACAAAAAAAACCCTTCAAAAACAGACTCCAATAAGAGACTGCTGAATTGGAATTAATTTGCAAACTGGATACAATTAACTTAGGCTTGAATAGAGACTGGGAGTGGATGGGTCATTACACAAAGTAAAATTATTTCCCCTTGTTTATTCCCCTCTCCCCCCACTGTTCCTCAGACGTTCTTGTCAACTGCTAGAAATGGCCCACCTTGATTATCACTACAAAAGGTTTCTCTTCCCCTTCCCCAACCCCCACCCCACCCCCCTGCTCTCCTGCTGGTAATAGCTCACCTTAAGTGATCACTCTCGTTACAGTGTGTATGGTAACAGCCATTGTTTCATGTTCTCTATGGATATAAATCTCCCCACTGTATTTTCCACTGAATGCATCAGAAGAAGTGAGCTGTAGCTCACGAAAGCTTGTGCTCAAATAAATTGGTTAGTCTCTAAGGTGCCACAAGTCCCCCTTTTCTTTTTGCAAATACAGACTAACACGGCTGCTACTCTGAAACCTTAAACTCAGTGTTACTTACTAGAGGATTATACACTATTCTCAAGTCTAGAGCATATGTGCTTTGTATTCTTTTTAAAATATTATATATATAAGGGGACAAATGCTTCATTTAACCAAGGCTATACACAGATAACTGAGGAAGAGCAGGGGCTCTGCAATGCCTTAGTGGGAGCCAAGGGAGCAGACAGCTTTGTTCTGTTATATCATTTGTAAAACATACAGTTGAGAGGGGCTGCCACGTCAAGACTAGTTGCTAAAAATGTAGGGTAACAAAAACAATTCAATAGTACAGAGCGTGAAGATGCAAGAAAAAGAGTGTAAGTGTCTGGAGGAAAGATGAGCTCTGATGTGTAGAATAAAGTAGCAGCAGGGCATTAGATACAAATCTGTCCACTGTGGGTCCTATGACAGGAGCAGCTTCTTTAAGACTCATGTCTCAGAAAGGATCCTGGTAATTGTGCTGGTATTTTCACATTGTATTTTTACGTCCATCTGTCTCAGGCATCCATATTCTTATTTTCTTAGTGGCAATAGTATGCAGCTTGATGCGGTACAAAGCCCAAAAACAAGACAATCACTATCAGAGAATATCAGGGTTGGAAGGGACCTCAGAAGTTCAACCCCCTGCTCAAAGCAGGACCAATCCCCAGTTTTTGCCCCGATCCCTAAATGGCCCCCTCAATGATTGAACTCACAACTCTGGGTTTAGCAGGCCAATGCTCAAACCACTGAGCTCTGCCTCCTGAGATGCTAACAGAGATGCACAGGGAGATCCAGAGACAGGATAACACTTGTTCTGTTTTTAAATTCTGTTTGCATCTAGGAAGATGTGAGGTTTCCATAATAGCATTTATGTCGTGCTTGACTAGTTCAAAGTACATTGACTAGCTAATGTCTAATAGTCATCGTGTCCCTGTGGGGTAAGCAGGTATTATGGGATGGATATAAATGGAAGCAAAGAGAGGAAATGATTTGCCCACAGCCACCAAGTGATTCCTCAGCAAAGGCATGATGAGAACGATGTACCACCTGCTTCCCAGATCATGCTACCTTCCAACTGCAAGCCTGTTTAACAGATTTACGAGGAACTTGAATGGGGAGAAGGAACTAACTTGGCAAACTGCTTCAGATGGGCACTGCATGCATACAAACAGGAATGGGAGATAATTATCATTGGTGGAGTGCAGGGGATGTGTGGGGAAACATAAAACAAGGTCTGAGATGTAGGTTAAGCTAGTATTGTGAAGTACCGTGAAGGTGAGGACAAGGTTTTAAACTTGAGATACACCTTTTCTCTTGTCTTTCCTTCTAACCCTCTTTCGGCTCCATGATTATTTCCTGTCTTGATTTCAACAGTCTCTTTAAGGAAGAGCAAATGGAAGGAAGTGAGAAGGGGAAAGACAATGTTCAATTGACAGGTGAGAAAGCTAATTTGGGGATGGCAATCCAGGAGTGCATCAAGAGGAGAGAGTGTAAGATAAGGAATTTTATCTCAGCCATGTTAAGTGCCATACAGAAAGAAATATCAGAAAGAGGCTTACATGGGGCTGGACAGAGACACCTACTTATGGAGAAGTAGATGTGTGTGTTGTCAGTGTAGCGATATCAACCAGGTATAAGAGGTGTGAGGAGAACAGCAGAGACTACAGAACAACAGCCAATGTCAAAAGTCAGAGTTACTAGGCTTTCACTATTACATTAACATTCTCAGACTTTCACCATGCATTTTTATAACATGGAAAGAGCAGCAGCAGCATGCAAATAAAGACACATCTTATTCTTTTCCCTTTGGCCTCTCCACAGATTTGCTAACAGTGGATCAGCTCTGCATAAATGTTCCTTTTAGGACTGAGTCCTCCACAATCCCCCCAAAGAAATGTGGAGCTAAAGAAACCACTGTTATTTTCTGACACTTGTTACTGGTGTCTTTACTCAGGCAGAACTCCCACTGAAATCACTGGAAGTTTTGGCTGAGTTAGGACTGAGGAGGACTTCAGGACTTGGCCTGTTTTCCAGTTGGGTAAGATTTTAGAACTCCATAATTGTACATGGTTTGTGACTCATTTACAAGTCCATGATGGGGATTTCATGCTACAAAGAGCTTACAGACCAAATCGATACATGTGATAACTGAAACAGCTATAGTTAGAAGGCTACACGAAAGAATGGATTTGGAGGTGACAAGAAGTGGTTGGGCAAGAAATAAGGTTGCATGAAGCACAGGAATTATAACAAAGGAAAGTTGGCAAGCAGAGTGCGATAAAGGAGCAGTAAGATGAAGAGAGCGGAGAGCAGATGTGAAGGCAGGGAATGGGACTGTTTAGGGCTTTGCAGAGGAGAACGAAGAGCCTGAAATCAGTGCACTAAAAATGAGAAGGGGGTGATATCAGAAGTGCAGTGGAGTTTTGGTTAGATTGGCAGGGAGATTAGAGGGGGAGGGGTTCCAGTATTCACAGTAAGAGACAGGCAAGTTTTAGCACTAGTGATGAAAAAGAAATAATAGATTTTTAGAGATGTTGCAAAGAAATTAGTTAGGAACATTTGCAAGAAGGGGCATAGGGCTTGGCGGAAGAGGAGTTGAATACAACTCAAAACTTACGAGGTTGATCCGCCCTTCCCACTCCCAAAAATAGGACTTTCTAGAAGCTATTGCTCCCCTCTGAACTTCATCTCTGAATGTCTTCACAATGGCTATTGTCAAAGTCAGATTCAGGACTCACATAATTTGTCAGACCACTCTGTTTATTAGCAAAGCGCTTTGCCAATGCACCCAGATATGTGAGCCCCTCTCTGAGGCTCATGCTAACTTATTTATACAATTAAGCCAAAGCCAATTTAACATAAGAGACAAAAGGAAGCAGAAACTGACAAATATACATACATATCTTATTTGCATACTAATGTTTACCAATCTCCTAGCTCAGTAGGAGCTCTAAGTTAATTAGTTTGAGGACCCATTGTCTCACACTCCTTAATGTTTCTCTTCCTGACAACTATATTTCAACAAACCCTTCAAGCAGCATTTCTTTAATGAATTATAATTTCAATATAATTCATTCTACTTTCACAATCCCTCCTTTTGGTCAAGCTACGCAATGACCAACAATTACTGGATTCTGCATATCAATCGTTCTTTATCTCTTTACACCGGCTGCCAACTAGACATGGAGCCATTGATCACTACCCGTTGAGCCCGACAATCTAGCCAACTTTCTACCCACCTTACAGTGCATTCATCCAGCCCATACTTCTTTAACTTGCTGACAAGAATACTGTGGGAGACTGTATTGGATATTAGGAAAAACTGTTTCACTAGGAGGGTGGTGAAACACTGGAATGCGTTACCTAGGGAGGTGGTAGAATCTCCTTCCTTAGAAGTTTTTAAGGTCAGGCTTGACAAAGCCCTGGCTGGGATGATTTAATTGGGGATTGGTCCTGCTTTTGAGCAGGGGGTTGGACTAGATGACCTCCTTAGGTCCCTTCCAACCCTGATATTCTATGATTCTTTGTTCATCAGTGATATTTAAAATCATCAAATTAGCACTCTGGTTTGGGGCAGCTATCTGTGTAGCATGCCTGACACAATTTTGGATACAACAGGAAAGTAACTGAAAACATATAAAAATTATTAGGATTCCAAACAGGAGAGTTAGGGCTCCCTGAAACAACCAGTTTCCTATGCCAGAGAAATTGAAAAGGTTACTTAGCCACTTCCATAAAGAGCTTGGCTCTTCGTGGGGAAGATATGCGATTTGTTCTAAGTGGCTAGCACGATCTGTTACCTCATTGGTGTTGTCTGGTATATACACACAACAGTCTTTTCCAATGAGAGCACAAGTCCCTCCTTTTGCCGCCAGCACTATGTCCAGTGCCTGACGGTTTTGGAGGGCCATCTGTCAGATTGCCCCTGTTTCTTTGGCCAGGGCTCTTAAACTTTCTCCAGTTTCATTTGCCATTATTTCAACTACTGCTTGTAACCTTAGGAGCCTTTTTGCATGGTGTATTACTCCCCCTAATGGTATGAAGGAACCGCCAATGGCCTCTTCCCAGGTTAAGGGGCTTATGTTATTTACATACCATTGGGCATCTGTTAAGTCCCTTCTTTTTCGCCTGAAATTGCGGAGGCGTTCTCGAGGGAAGGTTCCTAGCACTCGGAATTGTGGGAAGAGTCGGGCGGGATAACAGATTCCTGTCCAATTAGCTGTTACTGCGGTATAAGCTCTGGTCCCACACTCCCAGTGATGGCCTATTAAGGCCAGGAAGGGTCGGTTGCACCCATTTGTCATATAGGTGTTTGCAAAGGAGGAGGAGTATCCCCCAAAGGGTACAGGGTAATTCTCCTTACGAGGAGTGGTGTTATTTGCATGACTATAGGGGGAACATGAGATTGATTTCTCTGTTTGAATTCATATCTCCATACCCGGCCCGCCACTTTTTAGTTTTGTTTAAATAATCCCATACACCATTGGCCACTATATGCTGAAGGCAACGGCTTTTCCCCAGATCCAGCCCTGTCCCATTACACACCCAACACCAATGACCTTTTCCCTCCACCACACGTATCCATTTAGGTGCATTTATTCCCACCGCTTCCCAAGTGTCATTGCTGTTCCGTATTTGTTAAACAGACGAGGCCCTCCAGTGAGGTCTGGGGACTTGAGCGGGATAGCCAGGACAGGAACACCAGTTTGAGAGTGGGCTGGGATGTGGCTGCAGACCCAGCAATTAGAAATATTAAGGATCTGAGCTATCCACACCTGCTGCCGGATAAAAGAATTGTCATCGTGGTCTCCCCAGACTGTATGATACCAGCAGCCAAGGAACAGTGTCTGCTTCTGGCAACCCTTACGAGAGCGTAGATTGTAAGGTATTGCAGACTGTTCCTCTACGTATTCTTCTGGAGTCAAAATTGACTCTGCATTGTCCTGAGGTGATGATTGGTTCTCTGGAGATGGTGCCTTCTTACACTGTGAAGCATGTATCCACGCTGCGATGCCAGATAGTTTAACAGACGTCTGTGTAGTAAGCAGTACCTGATGAGTACCCCTTCCACCGGGGCTCCAAGGCGTGCTTTCGATGATGGCGCCGTACGTAGACCCAATCACCTGGCTCGAGGTTGTGGCAAGTGTCGGAGGTGGGTTCCGTGGGCCAGGCGGCTCGAACCTGTGAATGGAAGTGACTTACAGCTTGCATTAGTCCCTTGCAATACTGAAGGAGCGCACTGTGAGTCAAGTTCAAATCTGGAACAGGAGTAATGGTAGTCATAGCTCGCATAGGGCGTCCCATAACAATTTCAAAGGGACTTAATTTATGCCTTTGGGATGGAGTGGATCTCATGTCCATAAGGGCTAATGGTAAGGCTGCTGGCTAGCTTAATCCTGTAGAGTCACAAATGTTAGCAAGCTTATTCTTAAGTACACCATTTCGTCTTTCAACTGCACCTGCATTCTGTGGGTGGTAGGGACAGTGCAACAGGTGTTTGATATGCAATATACGGTCCAGGTGTTGAACAAGTTGTCCAGTAAAATGTGTACCCTGATCACTGGACAGAGTAGCAGGAATTCCCTTGGCAGGCATAATATGATTTAACAAACATTTGGCAACAGATAGCGAGTCAGCCTTGCAACAAGGAAGGGCTTCAATCCAACCAGAGAATAAACATACCATAACCAATATAAATTCATATTGTTGACACTTAGGCATTTGTACAAAGTCAAGTTGCCAATGCAAGAATGGTGCTTGAGGCAGGCCCCGGAACCCCTGGGCCACTTTTACAGGTTTACCAATATTATGGCTTTGGCAAATGGTACAGGCTGCACAGTGGTGGGCTGCAAAAGAGCTAAAATGGAGGGGCCCACCATCCTGTCTTAGGTACAGCAGAGACCATCCCCTCCTTTCCGACATGCGAAACACTGTGTAGCAGGGTGGCCAGAAATGGGTAGAGTGAAAAGGGGGCTACAAAGGCGCCAGTAGGCGAGTGCCAAAAAGAATCGGGATGTAGAGAGCAACCTTGGGCAACCCAGGATTCTTTCTCGGTTTCTGGGGCAGAGCCTTGGAGCAGGGCGAGGTCAGTGAGGGACCAGGAGGGTAAGAGGAGAGCAGAGAACAAGGGAATCAGACATTTTGACTAGGTGCGCTGCAGGCAGGGGGGTAAGCCTTGGGCAACAGGGTCTAAATTGGCAGAGAAATAAGCCACTGGGCGGTTCTTTTCTCCGTGCATCTGAGTGAGAACTCCAAGTGCACGCCCAGATTGTTCGTGACAGAAAAGGGTAAAAGGCTTAGAATAGTCAGGCAGCCCTAAGGCAGGGGCAGAAGCCAAACCCTGTTTGAGGGAAACAAAGGCAGAAGTGGCCTCAGGGGGCCACGGCATGCAGTCAGGCACAGAGAATCGAGTGAGTTCCCGGAGAGGTTTTGCAAGGGAGGCATATTGGGGAATCCATTGTCTTCAAAATCCAGCCATGCCTAAAAACTTCCAGACCTGGCGTGGGGAGCAGGGTTGGGGAAAGCTAAGGATAGCTTGGACGCGGGTGGGAGAAAGTGCACAGGAACCCTGGGAGAGGAGAAAGCCAAGGTATGTGACAGAAGTTTGACAGAGTTGTAGTTTAGAGCGAGAAGCTTTGTGACCCTTATTTGCTAGGGTAGTAACGATAAAGAATCAGTTTCAGAGGCAGAGAATGAAGGGGAACAGAGGAGTAGATCATCTACATACTGGACTAGTGTGGACCTGGACGGGAAAACAAGGTCAGCAAGGTCTCGGGCTAATGCTTGGGAAAAATATGACAGGCTTTCAGTATACCCCTGGGGCAGTGTGGTCCATGTGTACTGTTGCCCCTTGTAAGAAAAGGCAAACAGGAACTGGGAGTTAGGGTGAACCAGGACAGAAAAGAAAGCAGAGCACAAATCAACAACAGTAAAATGAGTTGCATCTGGTGGGATAGAAGCCAGAATCTTTGAGAGGGGCAAGTTTTGATTCTGTCCACCTATGATTTGCCTCTTCCCACCACTGTATGAAACAATCAACCTCTCCTTTTGCCAATTTAGTTTTAGGTTGGCCGAGTTTGTCTTTTAAGACGTCTGCTCGGTCTTTGTCCCAAGATCCTAACAGTGGCCACTGAATTTTGGGATTCTCCTAAGTTAGCCTAGACCATTTTTCCAGAAATTTACAGGAGTCCGGACTCTTCCTAAAATACATAAAATGAGGCAGTGTTCCTTTAGGGAACTGTCCCGACTTCGACGTCTGGTTACCCATACAGAAGGACTTTACACAGCAATCACATAAGAAGGAAAGTCGGGTTTGTCAGAGCGATGCCCGGTGCAACACACAAAAGGAGCCCACAGGCTACTGCCTCAATCGCCCTTGCTTTCACACCAAGGGTTTTACCCAAGGCGCGGTGCGGCTGTGATTGTGCAGATTTCACTCACTCAGACCATGGGGACAGGAACCCTTTGGTCAGCCGATCCCCGGACGGAGATGGCACCCAGACTCAAACACACCACAGGGAGGACGGATAGACACAGAGACAAGACAGTCCTCAGTCCAGACAAAACACAGAAATAATTACCTGACCAGATTCCTGATGTCAGATCCTGGGATTCCTACCAGAACAGAATGGGACCCAACAGGTTCGATGGCGTAGACTTCACTGTGGTCATGCACCCTTCTGTTCTGGCGGAGGACCGCTTGGGCCAAATGCCCAGGTGCCAGCTTGCCACAGCCGTCCTAAGAACAGTCAGGAGTCGCACGGCCCCAGTGAAGACGGTTGCCATCTTGGTGGGACCTCCAAATTGTCAAAGTCAGATTCAGGACTCACATAATTTGTCAGACCACTCTGTTTATTAGCAAAGCGCTTTCCCACTGCACCCAGATATGTGAGCCCCTCTCTGAGGCTCATGCTAAGTTATTTATACAATTAAGCGAAAGCCAATTTAACGTAAGAGACAAAAGGAAGCAGAAACTGACAAATATACATACATATCTTATTTGCATACTAATGTTTACCAATCTCCTAGCTCAGTAGGAGCTCTAAGTTAATTAGTTTGAGGACCCATTGTCTCACACTCCTTAATGTTTCTCTTCCTGACAACTATATTTCAACAAACCCTTCAAGCAGCATTTCTTTAATGAATTATAATTTCAATATAATTCATTCTACTTTCACACTATGCAGATATACTTAAGGGTATCTGCATTTGTAGCATGTGACAATTTTGTGTTTTGTATAGTTCAGAGGTCTAATTCCAAGTGGGATAGGTGTCCATTTCACAAATTAAGAAAAATTAGCGCTAAGATGTCCCCTTTGTCAGCAGAGAGCATGGACTGAACTTCCCTTTTTATCCTATAGGATGGTCCCTCTAGCTCAGGGCTGAGGCGCGTTTGTGAGCGGTGAGCTGTGCTAAGTTACCAGCATGAGATTCACACTGAGACATTTAATGAAAGTAAAAAAAATGTGTGTGCATGTTCTGGTGCGTCAGCCAGTGTCTGGACATGGGTACACAGGTTTTCTGGTGAATAGGTCTGTATCTGGAAGTTTGATTCCCAACAAATCTTTAAAAATACTCCAGAGATTTTCTAGCTTCCCAGCCCTGGATAGCTTGAGGAGAGTGCCAAAAAGCTTGGAGAGAACTGACCTTAGTGTCCAGGCATCTGAACAGGGAGACATGCTTGGCTGATGGGACAGATAGTTATCTTTCTTTTCTTACTGTTTTTGGGGAAGACAAGTTGGTTCCTCAGAGCTCCAAAGACACAGACTCTTAAGCCCATGAACAGTGTTGAAACAACCAAAAGCTCCTTTGGGCTTACTCTAAGAGACTAATGAGCCAGCCCGGCTGTTTATGGGCTGTGGTTAACCTCTTGCAAGTTAGGATTTCCTGTCACCAGCAACGGACGGTGACCGCCAGCACCACAGTGTTAATGATGAGGTAGGGGCTGATTGAATCACTGGACTCCAGACAGCAGCCTTCACTGGCAGAGAATCAAGTGGCTAAGGGGGAAAACACTGATGTCTACAAGAGAAATAACACAAACTCCAAACCTATAATTCCCAAGTTTAAAAAAAGAAAGGGAGAAAGAAAGTGGGGAGAATTTCAAACCAAACCAAGCTTTTATCTCTGCATTCGGAACAGAAAACTGTTCCTCAGCAATACCGGCTGCAAAAACCAGGCCAGTTAAAACAGTATATAGGCAGCTTGCCTCCAAGTAACCAGAAATTGTTGGCTCAGAGGAGCCTGCTCTGAGGAGCCAACCTGCTGGGAGACGTTATCCAAGCAACAGCCTGAATGTAATTCCTCCCGCTGTGGAATGGCTCTTTGGCAAATGAAGACCCTAATTAGAGAAGGAAGGGTTTCTATTTTGTTTTTCTTTAATCCTTACCCTGAGGCCTTTGCAATACAGCCATGTCTCTGCTTGTGTGGAAAGAAGTTTCCAGTTTCCCTTTGTAACAAGAACCCTTTTTCTGGGGAAAAAAGCAACAAATTAACAACATGGGCCCACCACAGTTTGGGTCCCTGAAACTAACCTAATCCAAAACAAAGCACCATTATGTCTTGAAAAGGTGATCATGTCATCTTTCATTAGTCACTAATGCAAAGTTGCTGACCAAATCAGAGTACTTCCTTGAGCCAGTGTGGGCAGTGCATCTTTATCCTTAGCATGCCCACGGAACTTGTCAGCCAAACACGTGCTGCCTGGTAGATAGTTTGCCAAATCCAAAAGAAAAATGGGAGAGAACAAAGCATAAGTTAGAAGCAAACTGAGTCTGAATTCTGGCACTGCTCGTGTACCCCATGGAAATTATCAGTCTTTTCTTCCTATGAAGAAATCCACCTCATCTGACATATATTCTCATCCTCCTGGATCGCTCTGCTGCATTTAGTGCTGTCGACCATGAGATACTGCTGTCCTCTGCTGTCCCAGAGTACCAAGAGAATGCACTAAAATAGATAAACCCAAAGATTAATCTTGGAGAAATTACACTTCTACATTCAGCCATTAGAACTGGTGAAATGAGAGGGGCTCGAGTGCCAGCAATATGCAGACGACGTACCGTTCTCTCTGTCCTTCATCTGCTATGACCATACCAATACCACTAAGATGACCCAGTGCTTGAACAGGATAAGCTCATGAATGAAGATCAGCTGATTGAACCTAAATCCAAGTAAGGTGGAGCTGTGGTGGTACTCAGAGAAGCACTCTGAGGAGTTTGCAGCAATGGATGAGCCTCCTTGTGTTGAAGGTACACATCCAAAATTAGTCAAATCAGTCCGCAGTTTCTTGTGTTCTTCACTGATGCTAGCTCTGCCATACTCATGGCTGCTGCTTTTGCTTCCTCCCCCCAGAACCCTTAGACTAAGAGACTCCATCCCATCCTGTGAGGTATTGACCTGGCCTCAGTTGAACATGATTGATTAACTTCCAGCTTGACTACAGTACTGTTGGTCATACTGGTCATGAACCCATCAGCCGTTGGGATACTTCAGCTAGTACAGAATGCAGCAGCATGCCTTCTCAACAACCTGGGCTACCATGAACATGTCAGACCTGTCCTCTGCTCTCTGCACTGGTTTCCCATAGAATATTGAGTCCAGTTAAAGCTCTCTCTCTTTTATATTTAAGTCCCCTGGGCCCATTATATCTAAAAGATCACCTAAAGCTCTGGGATGGGGACCCATGGCTCACGACTGTGCTTCTGGGACTCTGTGGAACTCTCTATCACAAAAGGGTAAAGCTCATCTATTCAGGAGACAGTTTTTTTTCTAAGGGGACCGGTCTCAGTCTGTGGAATGAATTCTGTCTCAGGAATTAAGGACCATAATAAACTTTACCACCGTCCAGTTCCAGTGAAAAGCATACTTCCTTTTCTCTTGCTTTTCTCTACAAGAAAAACACAGATCAGCTTGTATATATTAAAGAAACAAAAACCCTACAAAACACTGCACTGCACATACCAAATTCCCCCGTGTGCAAGAATGAGCCACATAAGACGGATGTTAATCATATAGCTGCAGGTACTTGTACTTAAAAACTGGACTGCAATACTGCTGCTAAGTCAGTGCGTGTATACAGAGTGGTGACACGCCTTCACCATAGCATCATAGAAATCATGTAGGGCTGGAAGGGACCTCAAGAGGTCATCTAATGTAGCTGCCTGGGCTGAGGCAGAACCAAGAATACCTAGATCATCTCTGACAAGTGTTTATCTAATTTGTTCTTAAAAACCTTCAGTGCCAGGGATTCTACAACCTTCGTATCCCAGACAAAGGTGATCCAGTTGATATAGTGTACTTGGACTTTCAGAAAGCCTTTGATAAGGTCCGTCACCAAAGGCTCTTAAGGAAGCTATGTGGTCATGTGATAAGAGGGAAGCTCCACTCTTGGATCAGTAAAGGAAACAAAGGGTAGGAATAAAGGATCAGTTTTCATAATGGAGAGAGGTAAACAACAGAGTCTGGAGCGCATATGCACTGGAGTGTCTTGTTTTGGTAGGGTTTTTTGAAATATGCATATTTCTATGTATTTGTTAGAGATGGCAAGGTCAAGGAAATGCATCTTTCGCTTGCAGCAGAAGGTGGTGAGCTTTGTGGTGACCCTTAATTCCTTGGGGAATTCATACCACAGTCTCCAACTGGCCCCTCAGAAATTTCTCTTACACAAGTGAACTTTACTTATTGTAGAGAGTTCTTCTGTGCCAGATAAGTGTAGTTTTTACCATGGACTTCATCCTGAATCTTTAGGGGGTCTTTTAGGTATCCCAGGAATGGGGCACAGAGACCATAAAGATATAGGGCTAGACCATAAACTTAACTTAAAATATAGTGTAGGGAGAAGATGATTTGTTTGCTTGCAGTAGCCTGTGTAGTTGAAGAGGTGCACTGCAGCGTTCTGTACTAGTTGAAGTTCCTAAGGGCTGAAGGCTTTAGGCCAAGTTATTCACATTGCTGTAGTCCAGCTAAGAAGTGATGATGGTGTGAATAACTGAGGCCAGGTCATTGTCTGCCAGGATAGGACAAGGTCTCCTAGCTGGCCAGAGATGACAGGAAACATTACGTATGGCTTCTGCTACATGAGAGCTCGCCATCATCAAGGAATCCATGAGTACTCCTAAACTACAGACTGAATTGACTAATTGTGGTTGTGAACCTTCCACCAAAGGAGACTGCACCGTCACAGCAAACTCTTCAAAATGCTTTCTTGTGCCCAACTGTATCACCTCTGTCTTGCTCAGGTTCAGCTTCAACCAGCTATTCTTCATCCATGAGCCCATCTCATCCAAGCACAGGGCTGTCCTGCTGGTAGTGGTGTGGTTGTGTGCGATAAAGGGTAGGTAGAGCTGTGCTTCCCTGCATATTGCTGATGCTTAAGTCATGTTGTCTGACCAGTTTGCCTAGAGGCTTCTTGTAAATGTTGGAAAGGACTGGAGAGAGAATTGATCCTTGTGGAGCCCCACAAGTGCGAGATCTAGTAGTGGAGGTGCTGTGTCCCGTTAATGCTCATTGGGTGAGTCCATCTAGGAAAGACTCACATCATTTTAGCACCTTGGACCCCTGTCCCCCTTCTCAGGCAAGATACTGTATTTCATGGTAAGCAGTATTGATGGCTGCACAGAAGTCCAGGAGGACGAGAATGGGTGTCTGCCTGCTGTCCACTGAGAGCAGGATATCATCCATCAGTGCCACTGAAGTGGTTTCAGTTCTATGCTGTGGGCTGAATTCAGATTGTGCTGGTCTTAGAATGTTGCCCTCAATTAAATAAGCTTGCAGTTGGCCTTTGGCTACTTTCTTTGTGTGCGCTCAGGAAGGGGGAGAGGTTAACACCAGGTGATAGATGGCTAGAACAGATGTATCCAAGGTGGGTTTCATATGTGTTTTGAAGGAAGAAGAGAGTTTTTTCTTTGAAAGAGGTGCTGGCTGTTTCAGTCAGGAGTGGCACCAGTTGCTTATGACTCTTTCACAGGCTAGGAATGGCATAGGTCAAATTTACAAGTTTTGGACCAAGACTCCCTCTGGTTGTCCAGAACTACTTCATGTGTGAATGTATTGATCTCTGGGAATGCAGGTGGGCTGTTGGTTGGTGGATGCGCAGAAGGTGCATCCATGCTGTTGGAGAAGGCTTCCAGAATGTATATACAAAGTAGGATGATAGTTCTTCACAGTAGTTGGTGCTCAATGATGATGCAAGTTGTTGACATACAGGATTGATGAAGCACTTTACCACTCTGGATAGCTCCTGAGGGTCAGTTTTGGTAGGTTCATTGAAGGCTGATGATACAGGCTTTAAGGAATTCATTAGGTTTTGTATTTGTCTGTATCAGCCTTTTTTATCCACCATCAGTACTTGAGGTTCTACTCCTTTCCCATCAGCCAGTACAGAGCATCAGAAACCTAAGGCACTGTGTGGGCAATAAGAAGGAAGGAGCCATTTGGGAGGCAGTGTGTTGATGATCAAGACTCATTCATAATGACAATGATTCACCAGGTTCTTGACTCATCATTCAGTGGATGGAGTGCTGTTGACCTCTAGCAAGTTTCAGAATGTATTAGGAGTCACGGAGTCTTCATGGTTGAATCAAGATCATTGGTCTGTCTTGTTTGGGAGCTGGAAGGTCTCACAATTGACTGTGTTGTGATGTCACTGATCTTGACTTATAGACTGAAGATCAGGTCCAGAGTGTGACCAGCTGCATGGGTATATTATACAACTTTCAGACAAAGAGGGTATGGACAAACTAACCACACTGAAAACCCATGGGCAGGGCTCGGCCTTAGTATAATGGTGCCCTAAGAAAGAAGGGATCTAGTGCCCTCCACAACTATAGAAAACACTGAAGCGGGAGCACTGGCTTTATCATATTGCCCTATGCCTCTGACATAGTTAGAAGGTACCTAAACTCTTCCTCTGTTCACAGTTTAGATACTGTGGGATCATGTGCTATAGAAGACTGAAATTAGATTAGGTTAACTCAGAAAACCTTCCTCCCAGCCATATCTTTATGTCCACATCTTTTCTTTCTTCCTCTCTGCACCAGAGCATGTTCACCAGAGCACGTGTACGCATACGCTCCTTTTACTTGTCCTGGTGCCAGTTTGCCGTTTGTAGTTCATTCTGAAAGAAAATAATCCCTTCAGTTCCAAGGTAAGAATGGAATAGACTCCTTCGAGTTGGCTGCTGCTATACGTCAGAGCAGGTGATTTTGGAGAATATACTAGATGCTATAGCACTTGTGTGGATTTGATTATTGCAACTTTTATCTAAGAATGAAGTGTCACACCCTGCAAAAACTCCAAATGATAAAAAAAAATGCAGCAGCCCTTCTGTTTAGCAGCCTGGGTCACCATGAACCCATCACCCCTGTGCGCTACTTGCTGTACGGGCTCCTCACTAAGTAGAATCTAGTTCCAGGACCTTCTCCTGATATTCAGACTCCGCCATGGGATTGACTTTACCTTCCTGAGATCATGTCTCCCTTTGTGACTCTGATCCCTCACAACAACTGTATCATATTGGAACAACAAAACTAGCAACCAACAGGGAAAGGTTTGTGAGCTTAGGAGCTAGACCCTATGCCTATGGAACCCATTGCCATGAGAGAGAAGTGACCATGGGTGTCTCCATATTCAGAACTAAATACATGTAAAACTGTTTCTTCACTTTCACTTTACTTTATTAAGTTTTTCTTTCTTTCCCTCAACTGTAAACCAAGTAAGCTATTTCTTCTATAGGCTGGGAAGGAAAAGAGAGAGAGATGGTTTCTTCAGATTTTGGGTATTTGGGAGGCACTTAGTTTTGTAGCCCTTATTAGTATACACCATAGTAAACATGATTACATATCTAGACAGAACTACAAACAAACATCCTTTTTAGACTACTTATGTCTTAAGTGCCTCTGTTTCAAGATTGGTTTTGGAGATTGTGAATCTGATAAATGGTCCATGATTTCATATTTTTTATAGAAAACTGCTGTGCACTCTGCATTTACCCAGTACTGGCTATCTTCACCCCATATGCAATATCTATAGCATATGTATAGAAGATGAATCTTTAGTGCTCAGGATAGCAGAGCTGAGTGTTCAGGTCAGCAGGTTAATTTGTAACTTCAGCCTTTAGCAGTTTAGATATCATCCCTTTCCATTCCCCACTTTCAGATGAAAAACTGACCTGTGGTCTGGCTTTCAAATCCTGCCAGAGAATTGTTGGATAGAGAAATCTCGGTGATACGGAGACTGATTTCAACACAGGATTAGTACGTATGACTATATTGTCCAAATATCTCACACATTCTTGTACCCTTGGTAGCTTTGAGGGACCAAGAAAAGCTTTCAGGGTTTATCCACCCTAATGATGTAGTATATTTGACATAACATTGTGGGTTTCATGCAGGATTCTCAGGTAAACAGTATGCCGCAGGTTACTATACTGGAATGTCTTGGCCTGTGGCTGACACACCACCCTTTTTGCAGGTTTAACTGTAAATCTGTTGGAATTGGGAGCGGGATTTTTTCTATTCATTAAACAAATCTTTGTGCAGTTTTTTCCCTAATAGTAGCAGCTGCTAATGTTATTTATTATGGATAATGAAAGGGATGTAGAGTTAATAAATTTTTGCCTACTTAAACAGTTAGCTTGCAGGATGTATTTTAAAGGTTTTGCTTTGCTTTAAACCAAAAGCAGTATCAAACAATCCAGTCATGCCTTTTTAAACAAATAAATGGATTTTGCTGGGCTGCTTCTGTTTTTTTCCAAATAGGAGGTGCCTATTACATGTACCAACCATCAAGTTAATGAAAAGGTGCTGGTAACTGTCTCGGAGAAGAGCATTTTTCTTTCTTTTCCCAGATGTAGATACAGCACTCTATAACTCACTGGTGCCAAGCTGTAGAATAAAAACAAAAGACTAATTTGTGGAAAATGGTTTAAAGTCATCATGTGCACCCTAGGTCCTAAAGGGAACATATTACTTGGAAATAAGAGAGACTCCTGTTCCAAGCAAAAGTCAGAAGCATGGATCTGTCTTTCTTCTTCTGTTCCGGTGCATTCTCACTTGTGGGATATGGTAACTTTTGGTGTTAATCATGGAACCTCTGCCAAACCAAACCTCTATCATTGGAGCTGCCCCATATGATGTTTATGGCCAACATCTGAGTGTATAATCGGTATGCTTCCCCTGCTCACCTCCGTTTCTCTTCTTTCACTGTGAAAAGTTTAAGGACTCTCACTACCACTCTACTTAGCAGATCTTTATACTGTACTTAACTAAAAGTTTAATCTAGTTTTGTTTTCAAACCCTTCTTCTGAAGACAGAAGAGAGCTCTTTCCCATTCACAGTTTCAGGGTGCTGAGGCCACACAGGTGGCATGGCCAGCCTAGTCTAAGAAGGCCTGTAAGTGATGTGGGATCTTCTTTTCCATCTTTGCAGAACTGGACACTTGTGTGGTGGTTCATGTGTTTGGGCAAGGCCCAAATCTATCTGACTGGATTTTCATGCCAAAGCCTGCCAGTATTAGCCACTTAAATTTTACTTTGCCAGGGAGGCAGTAAAACCTCCAGCCTCAGCATCAGTCAACCAAGCTGATAACATAGGCTCTTGGAATAGTGTGCATTAGATCTTGCCTGTCATTCAGATGCCAGATTTAGGTAAGCAGTGCTTCGGTCCGTAACTGAAGAACTACTTTGCTCACCATCCTCTATTGATGGTACTTGCTACTCTCTCACCAGAGGGAAGGCACAAAGAAGAAAGAGAGAGTCTGCATGGATCCCACTCTAGGCACTCATGCATATGAGATTGGATTCTTTTGGTCAACAGTGTTCACTGGAGCAAGACACATGCTCCCTGCATATTCTCAAGCCCTTCACTCAAGGGTGTAAAGGGTGGAGCAGCCACATCCATCACTCACTGCCTTCTTACCACTTGTGGCAGCAAGACAGAATTTCCTTGGCTACCCTATAGCTATAGCTTTTTCGTTCTCCCTGTTAGCGCTAGCTCCTATAGTTATTTAATAGCCTGACTTTAAAACAAAGGAAACATTTTTGTTCCCTTTTACCTCAGTACCATGGCACTGTCCCTATGGCGCAAGCTAAGCACCTCCATGGTTTAAAACCTGTCCAGCTATGTGAGGTAGCTATGTCCTTAAATGATAGGTATGTTAAATGTTCGGGGCGGGAAGGTTGGTTTTATTTTGCCTTGGGGAGCAGTATGTGCTTGAAAAATGCTTAATTTGTAGATCCTTTTCAAAGAGCGCCCCGAAGTGGTGCTCATCTGAAATTATTTTTGCTAGAAGAAAGGAAGATGGCATCCTATACTGGACTTCAGATGGCTGAACAGGTTCATTAATCAGTTTTGGTTCAGAACAGTCCCCTTGTTTCTATAATCCCCTCCCTAGATCTTGTAAATTAGTTTGTGACTCTTGACTAGCAAGATGTGAACTTTCACAATTCCACCCTTGCATCTCACAGGAAATACCTGCATTTCATAATGGACATACATTACAAATTCAGAGGGCTGTTCTTTAGCCTTTTGATAGCAAGAAAGATGTTCACCAAATGTGACTCATTTGTGGCTCACCTGTGGAGACAAAACTTGCACAATGTATCCTCCTTACCTGTGGTGACTTCCCTCATTCTAGCCAACCAGATCATGGAGGCAGTTCAGCTGGTCCTCCAAATTTCTCAGTAGGATTCAAGATAAATTGAGACAAATCAGTCCTCAGTCAATAGAGTTTATTGAGACACTTCTCATTTAGAAGCTAGCAAGGGTTTATCTCCCTCAAGGCAGGTTCAGCACCATGAGTTATCTTATATCAGATTTTCAGACTCAACCAAGGACAGAGAGAGCCTCTGTCTTCTGGGTCATGTGGCCTCTTGCGCTTATGTGATGCCATGTCAGGTTGCATCTCATCCACTTCAGGGATGCCTGAAGTCAGTCTCTATCAGCCAAACAGACACAGCAAAATTAGGAAGTAGTAGTAATTAGGCATTCCCCAAAAATGCCATGTCAACCCTACTCTGGTTGGCCAAGTGTCAGCCAGGGTGTGATGACCATGTCTCCAGTTCCAACAAACATTCTTGTGACAGACTCCTCCAAACAGGATTGGGGGCACGTTTGGCTCATCTGCTGACAGGGTCTGAAGTCCTTCTGGCAGGATTTCAACTAGAACTCAGAGCCATTCTTCTAGCTTGTAGGTCCTCTCGACCACTAATTCATGGCACAACCACCCATATTTTAACAGAAAAATACTATAGTGATGCCCCTTCTCGTCTGTGTACTTAGCACAAGATCATCTCGTCTGGGTCAAGAGACCATTCTCTTATGGTAATGGTGTGTATAGCATTGCATCATTCTGGTAGCCATGCACTTGCCTGAGACTCAAAATAACTTAGCAGATCCACCCATCAAAAAATGCTCTTCTCTCCATGAAAGATCTCTCACGGGTTCAGTTCTTTAGAAATTTTTCAGAAGTGGATGCTCCCATCATGGACCTATTCACAACCAATCTCAACAACAAAAGTCATACTTTGTTCCAGGAGAGGAATGAGCCCAGGCTCCCTCTGAGGCATTTCTCATTCAGTGGCACACTAACATGCGAGTCCAGCGAAGGGCAACAAAAATGATTAGGGGTCTGGAACACATGACTTATGAGGAGAGGCTGAGGGAACTGGGATTGTTTAGTCTGCAGAAGAGAAGAATGAGGGGGGATTTGATAGCTACTTTCAACTACCTGAGAGGTGGTTCCAGAGAGGATGGTTCTAGACTATTCTCAGTGGTAGAAGAGGACAGGACAAGGAGTAATGGTCTCAAGTTGCAGTGGGGGAGGTTTAGGTTGGATATTAGGAAAAACTTTTTCACTAGGAGGGTGGTGAAACACTGGAATGCGTTGCCTAGGGAGGTGGTGGAATCTCCTTCCTTAGAAATTTTTAAGGTCAGGCTTGACAAAGCCCTGGCTGGGATGATTTAATTGGGGATTGGTCCTGCTTTTGAGCAGGGGGTTGGACTAGATGACCTCCTGAGGTCCCTTCCAACCCTGATATTCTATGATTCTATGCTCTGTGCATTTCCACTGATCCCTCTAATCACCAGAGTTCTGTGAAAGATAAAACCGAACATGTCCCAGGTCACCTTAATAGCTCTGGAATGGGTATGCTAATTTTGGTACATGGAACTGAAGGTACCTATCAATTCAACCCCCATTCAAGCTACCAGTCATTTCAGACATATCACAGAACCAAGATCTGATTCTATATCCAGACCTGTTGTCTCTGTACCTGATGGCGTGGATGTTAGCTGGCTGAGTTTGTGCTGTGGGTAGTGTCCTCAAGGGAATAGAGCATCACACTCTTCTCTGAATTGTCTTCTGAACCAGATATGCTGCGATAGCATCAAAGATAAGTGTATTAAACTGCTATTCCATCTATCTTCATGTTGGCATACCCTCTGGCTCCCCAAAACTTTTGGTAATTGATTATCAGAGTTGTATCGGGCCCAACATATGCAAAGAGAACAGTATGTGGAGGTAGACTGAAGGGTGGCAGATGAGTTTTTCTTCAGTTAAAAAACAGTCTGTTTTTTTAAAATGCAGTCACATTGCATCATGTGCAAACTCTTGTACTTCAGTCCTCTTCCCCTTCCGCTGGCTATGTCACCCTGTAACCAAATAGCCACTTCTAATAACTAAGTCTTCCTATTGCCCTCTTATTAATTTGAAATTTGTTGCTATTTCTATATGAATGTAAGACTAAACAAAGAGAGCTATTAACTGTCTGCCTTGCTTGCCCTACCTCCTGTTCCCAGGGCTCAGTCCCTCTCTCAATTTGTAACATGCTTATTTCCCTACAGCTCTCCAGATCAGGGTGTCCTGAGCTGTGATACAAATATGACCTGCATAATGTGAGGAAGTTTTGACTATCAAAGTTTGTCTGACTGGGGACTTAAATCGAATGAATGAAGGTTAGTGGGGTTGGTATAATTTCTAATGGAGACTCCATAAGGCAACTTTTCTTCTTAACTTGGTTTCACCAGTGTTGCATAATGAAAGACATACTTGGTAGGGTGGAAGCCGTGCCAGAAGGTGGAACGCAGAGATTGCCTCTTACATAATCAACTATTTATATCCTGCAAGCTTTTAGGGCCTTCATACAGAGTGCTGTGCTGATGTTGGTCAGTCACAGGCTTTTTGTTGCTTTCTTATGTCCTATCACATTGGAGTTAATGGAACTTGATTGAGTCCTAAAAAGAAGCCAGTGGACTGTCTGGCAGGTCCTCTTGCTGCTGAGATTGAGACTGTCTTCTCACTAAAGGCATCACACCCCTCCTGCGCTCTCCCCCTCCCCCCTCCTTAAGGCTAGCAACTTAGGGCTGATCTACACTACCGCTTAAGTTGGAGTAATTTACATTGCTCAGGGGTGTGAAAAAGACACCCTCCTGAGTGATGTAAGTTACACTGATTTAAGCTGTGTTCACACTGGCGTTATGTCGGCACGAGACGCTCTCCCACTGACACAGCTTCCACCCCTCGTGGAGGTGGAGTTGTTATGCTGACAGGAGAGCAGTCTCCCAGTGGCATAACGCTTCTTCACCAGAGACGCTACGGTGGCGCAGCTGCATCAGGGTGTGCAGCACTTTCCCCGTTTCCCTTCCCATCCCAAAAATATTCCTGGAAGTTTCCCAAGCATTTGAGATTTGGGGAGGAGATTCAGTAACACTGAAGATCTAATTTCTGGGACCCTCCCCACACTTCTGTCTTGTGCTTTTTTTCTCAACTTCTTCCTTTCCTCTAAATTAAGCTGTCTGGCAATGCCTCTCCATCTTAACCTGACAAGATTATTTCCTCTGTATCCTTCTGAGTGATGATCACCAATGGGGGATTCAAAGCAAATAGGCCTCTCTGACCCAGAACTCTAAAATGCCTTCATTATTTCAGTCCCCTCCGGGTTCTATGGTGTGATATCTTCTAAGGGAATGAAAACATTTTAAAACCTTAACTGGACCAGGATGACTTTCATTTGCAGCTAAGGTTTAAGACCACTGTAAAGGTTTATGCAACACATGCGCTTCACCCTCTGCATACATTCATCTTTGAATCTGGGACTTCCAATTTTAATCCGTCAGCTAAACATAGAATATTAACTGTTTAGCTTAGAAGCTTCTATCTAATTCCGCTTTTTGTTCCATTGGCCCTTGGCATCTTTCTCTTATTTCTGTTCCTTCTAAAAACAGTTACTGATCAACTCTAACAAAACTAATGTCACGCTGCCTTGGGCAGCTGTTACATTTACCAACTTCTTTAAGGATCAGCTTAAAATCTTTCTACACATTATGCTGAACTGATTATCAGGTCTTTTTAGTCTGGTCTTCACACTACCAGCATTTCTGTTCACCAGGACCTGGACTGAGACCCATTAACTCTCTTCACATGGCGCACTGAACCACCATCAGATGGTAATAACTTTCACTCACTACCAAATTGGGCTGGATTTAAACCAGCCATCTAGAGGTGAACCGTTCTGTATCGAGATATTGAAACAACGTGTGGCTCGCTCCCCTTGCCCTCCTTCTGGGATCAACAAAATCACCAGTCCAAACAAAACAGTCTCACTCTGCTCTCTCTGGTCCTTCAACCCTGGTTGGACTTAGTCCTGTCGGGCTCCTCACTAGGCACTCAGATACAATATCTCTTTCTCCTTCTATTGGGGGCATCTGCTTGTCCCTCTTGTTGGTGCTGCTGCAGCTTAGGGGATTCTGACCCATCGCTCATCTCTGGGTTCCAGGTGTGAATGGTGGAGCAACATGTCCCCTTCACTCCAAACCACTTTTCTTCCTTTTCTGGTCCGCTTCCTGTGGGGTCAGTCAGTCCTAGACCAGGGCTGTATGACTGGAGAGCTTCCCAGCCCCTCCCATTCCTTGCAGGTTTCTCTCAGCTAGTCCTCCGGTTCTTCTCAGCTGGTCCTCCTGTCAGTTCCTCCCTATTATTGAGTCCAAGCAGAATGATACCTCTGTAGTATGACCCATCTAGGAGTACACCTGCCATCAGTCCCTGCCTGGAGACTGAATCACCTACAATTCCCTTTCCTTAAAGGGCAGAGTGACTCGACAGCAGTGAGTGTCCTTAAAGAGGCTGCCATTTTCAGTTACAATGGAAAACAGGAATAGAAAATTATAGAGCTGTATAAAGTGGCTTAGGTAATGTTGTTAGCAATTAGTTTACTTGCTGACAATGTGTTCTTCCCAACACAAAGGAATAAAGAGGTTTGTCCCAGGGATCTTACAGTTTTAAGGGATGGAGTCTGTTGAGATACAGTTGTGTAAATCCACAGTAGTTCCACTTAAATCAAAGGAGTTACTCTGCATTTACACCAATGTAACTGAAAACAGAATCTGACCCTAAATATACAGCAATAATCAGGAAGAATGTACTAGATAACCTAGAGCAATGATACTCAGACTGCAGCTTGGAAGCCGCAAGTGGCTCTTTAATGTGTCTCTTTGCAGCACAAGATATTAAAACACTGTGTGATTTAATTATTAACCAGTTGGGATGCTTTTACTATGTTAAGCAATTAAGTTATCAACTTGCACTAAGTTAAACTTATTTGCTGGGGGAATTAAAATATATAAAGTACTATAATAAATGAAACAATTAATTCACACTACCATGGCTCTTCTGGGTAATGGAGATTGCTAATTTGGCTCCTGAACCGCTGAGGTCTGAGTATCACTGATCTAAAGGATGGTTTTATTTTGGAGTATATTTGGCTTTGTTAAGTTAATTGATACATGGCCACATTTTTACTGGTCTGGGTTTCATATGAGATGAGTTCTAATGGGTTGCAGTAGAACCTTTAGCTTTTACGATTTGACATTTGAGTGCTTGATTTCTCACCCGTAACTTTCCAGCATTGCCAGCTATAATTGTGTTTTATATAGTACCATTAACAAACAAGACACTGTGGATTTTTACATTTAATTTTCTTCTGTGCTTTTTCAGGAGAAAAGTACTGCTAAATTGCAGTGCACAGTTGCCAGGCTCATGCTAAACTAGAGTGGCATTATCTGAGGCATCTTTAACCATTGAGCTGTTGATGGCCTTCAACAAAGGCAAAAAAACAAGTAGAAGAATCTACTGTACAGATGTGAAAATGCCACTTTAAATGGTCCTAATATTGAAAGTACTAAACTAGTTAATTTTTACTTTTTTTTTAATTCATGAGGAATACAAATATTTTCTCAGAAAAGGAGGAAGTATGGGGGGTAGGGGAAGAGGGGCTTACACACTGTCACAGTGCAGAATAGCTGCACTGATTTTGCTCATACTTTCAGAAAAACTCTTGGGGGTTTCAACCAAGCATAGAGAAAATTTCAGTCCAAATGGAATTTGTTGAATCTGTTTATAAGCAGCTGAAAAAAGAAGGGTTAGGATGGATGTTGGAATGCAACCTATATCACTCACTACTGGCAGAAGCTTCATGACATTGCTACAAAATCATCATTAAACTCTTGTGAACAATGTCGTCTGCATTTCCCTTGCAATTATTGCTAATTAACAGGATAGGTTTTTTTCCTTCCTTAGCAGGCTGTTCACCCTGCCTGAATCACTCTGTAATATTACAGTGCTGTGAATGGCCACAAACTTGCACTCTACCTTCTCTACTCCCAAAGATCATGCTTTTCCCAGTCAGATTGTGCAAAGTTAGGCCACGGGAAGTCAATTATTTTTGTCAAGGTCCAAATTTCTTGGTCAAGAAAATAAAAAACAACAATAATGATGGTAAGTAAATAAAAAGATTTCCATTCAGCAGCGTCTGGCGATATGGATTTGGCCCATGGTCTGCCTATTGACTACCCCTGGTGTAAGCTATTTCTGCATGGCAGATTGATGTCACCTGTGACTATCAGAGATGCTGTCTGCTATCTCTGTCCTATTCATTGTGTGAACTTGTGATCAATAAACAGAGTTATACTCTGCTGAAACCAACTGGGCAGAGAGTGGCCATAAGTACTTGACAGGTTTCAGAGTAACAGCCGTGTTAGTCTGTATTCGCAAAAAGAAAAGGAGTACTTGTGGCACCTTAGAGACTGGCCTGTCTCCCAAGATTTGTGAGAGTGCTGGGTCATCCTTTAGGACAGGTTGTAGATCCTTAATAATGCGTTGGAGGGGTTTTAGTTGGGGGCTGAAGGTGACGGCTCGTGGCGTTCTGTTATTTTCTTTGTTAGGCCTGTCCTGTAGTAGGTAACTTCTGGGAACTCTTCTGGCTCTATCAATCTGTTTCTTTACTTCTGCAGGTGGGTATTGTAGTTGTAAGAAAGCTTGACAGAGATCTTGTAGGTGTTTGTCTCTGTCTGAGGGGTTGGAGCAAATGCGGTTGTATCGCAGAGCTTGGCTGTAGACGATGGATCGCGTGGTGTGGTCAGGGTGAAAGCTGGAGGCATGCAGGTAGGAATAGCGGTCAGTAGGTTTCCGGTATAGGGTGGTGTTTATGTGACCATTGTTTATTAGCACTGTAGTGTCCAGGAAGTGGATCTCTTGTGTGGACTGGACCAGGCTGAGGTTGGTGGTGGGATGGAAATTGTTGAAATCATGGTGGAATTCCTCAAGGGCTTCTTTTCCATGGGTCCAGATGATGAAGATGTCATCAATATAGTGCAAGTAGAGTAGGGGCTTTAGGGGACGAGAGCTGAGGAAGCGTTGTTCTAAATCAGCCATAAAAATGTTGGCATACTGTGGGGCCATGCGGGTACCCATAGCAGTGCCGCTAATCTGAAAGGTATACATTGTCCCCAAATGTGAAATAGTTATGGGTAAGGACAAAGTCACAAAGTTCAGCCACCAGGTTAGCCGTGACATTATCGGGGATAGTGTTCTTGACGGCTTGTAGTCCATCTTTGTGTGGAATGTTGGTGTAGAGGGCTTCTACATCCATAGTGGCCAGGATGGTGTTATCAGGAAGATCACCGATGGATTGAAGTTTCCTCAGGAAGTCAGTGGTGTCTCGAAGGTAGCTGGGAGTGCTGGTAGTGTAGGGCCTGAGGAGGGAGTCTACATAGCCAGACAATCCTGCTGTCAGGGTGCCAATGCCTGAGATGATGGGGCGCCCAGGATTTCCAGGTTTATGGATCTTGGGTAGTAGATAGAATATCCCAGGTCGGGGTTCCAGAGGTGTGTCTGTGCGGATTTGATCTTGTGCTTTTTCAGGAAGTTTCTTGAGCAAATGCTGTAGTTGCTTTTGGTAACTCTCAGTAATGGCTTGTAGAAACTCGTGTTGGAGAGCTGCCGAGCAGCCTCTTGTTCATATTCCGACCTATTCATGATGACGACAGCACCTCCTTTGTCAGCCTTTTTGATTATGATGTCAGAGTTGTTTCTGAGGCTGTGGATGGCATTGCGTTCCGCATGGCTGTGGTTATGGGGCAAGTGATGCTGCTTTTCCACAATTTCAGCCCGTGCACGTCGGCGGAAGCACTCTATGTAGAAGTCCAGTCTGCTGTTTCGACCTTCAGGAGGAGTCCACCTAGAATCCCTCTTGCCCCATAACCTCAGCCATGCGGAACGCAACTCTCACAAATCTTGGGAGACAGGCCAGTCCTTGCCTACAGACAGCCCCGCAACCTGAAGCAAATACTCACCAACAACCACATACCACACAACAGAACCACTAACCCAGGAACTTATCCTTGCAACAAAGCCCGTTGCCAACTGTGTCCACATGTCTATTCAGGGGACACCATCACAGGGCCTAATAACATCAGCCACACTATCAGAGGCTCGTTCACCTGCACATCCACCAATGTGATATATGCCATCATGTGCCAGCAATGCCCCTCTGCCATGTACATTGGTCAAACTGGACAGTCTCTACGTAAAAGAATAAATGGACACAAATCAGATATCAAGAATTATAACATTCATAAACCAGTCGGAAAACACTTCAATCTCTCTGGTCACGCAATCACAGACATGAAGGTCGCTATCTTAAAACAAAAAAACTTCAAATCCAGACTCCAGCGAGAAACTGCTGAATTGGAATTCATTTGCAAATTGGATACTATTAATTTAGGCTTAAATAGAGACTGGGAGTGGCTAAGTCATTATGCAAGGTAGCCTGTTTCCTCTTGTTTTTTCCTCCTCCCCCCCCCCCCCCAAATGTTCTGGTTTAACTTGGATTTAAACTTGGAGAGTGGTCAGTTTGGATGATCTATTACCAGCAGGAGAGTGAGTTTGTGTGTGTATGGGGGTGGGGGGGATGTGAGAAAACCTGGATTTGTGCAGGAAATAGCCCAACTTGATTATCGTGCACATTGTGTAAAGAGTTGTCTCTCCTGCTGGTGATAGCCCATCCAAAGTGTGAATTTGTGAGAGGGGGTGGAGGGTGAGAAAACCTGGATTTGTGCTGGAAATGGCCCACCTGATGATCACTTTAGGTAAGCTATTACCAGCAGGACAGTGGGGTGGGAGGAGGTATTGTTTCATATTCTCTATGTATATATAAAGTCTGCTGCAGTTTCCACGGTATGCATCCGATGAAGTGAGCTGTAGCTCACGAAAGCTCATGCTCAAATAAATTGGTTAGTCTCTAAGGTGCCACAAGTACTCCTTTTCTTTTTGCATAAGTACTTGGCATCTCTGAATATCATACCTAAAGGTTTTTCCTCTATACCTGGGTTCTGACTTTCTCCTCCTCACTGGGGCTGCGTTAGTACAATTAATTGAGGTGTCAACAAGAGGGGAAAATTAGAGTCCAGTGAATTCAGTACAGTCAACTTAATTTATACAGGTATAGGACAAGCACAGGACCGCTATGTAAATGGTCCCAGCTTCTGGATCCCATCTTGAGGTATGACTGTGCCCTACTCAACTAAGATGGTGTATAGAAATGCACTTGCTGTATGTGAATGTAACAAGAAAATTATCACATGCCACATTACACCCCTCTTAATACATGTGCAGGCTTCAGCTCCTTTTGCAGCAGCATTCCAGCCCGGACCTTATAGAGGCCGCCTCCTCAATGTGGACTAGGGTCAGTGCTGGGGAGGGGTAGAGATAGGGGTGACAGGATTGGAGAGCAGGCATATTACCCCCATTCAAGCTCTGTGGAAGTTCTTGGGAAAAGTAATGCCAGCTTGCAGGCTATATCTACTGTTCTTCAGACTCCCCTTTTTGGGACCCAAGTCAGCCAGCATCAGGGACTTGAGTGTGACTAGTGGTCCGAGCCAGTGGCAGGAGTACAGGGCCTCTGTACAGATGGCCCTGCCCTTCCACAGATTCCAGGGTCTGCCAACTTTGATCCAAGGGCCTACAGAGATTTTCTGGAGATGACTCTCTGCCAAAGAACTGAAGGTAGGAACTGTGGTGAAGAGGAGACTTCTGCCTCACTTCCTCATCCTCTCTATCCCAGACGTTTGCTGGGTTAGGCCTCTGCTCTTGTCAGCTTTCTTGGGTTTGCTGGAAATGGCTCCTGTCCAGTGGGCCTTGGTGGGTTTTTTTAATGATGCTAAGGCAATTTCCACACCCACAATTAAGTTTTATGGTGGAGTTAGGGTTGCAAGCCCAAACCAGTTGTGTGAATGTATATTATCTTACAAGAATATTGGAGTTAAAAAAAAAATTTAAAAAAAAAAGACCCAAATAATGTCCCCTTCCCCTCCTCCCTTCCCCTCCCAAAAAATGTTTGAATCACAGGAAATGGTGGAATTAAGGTTCAGTTTGTCAAGCAAGACACCAAGTGACCTGACTTTGCCAGGTAGAGAATTCCTAAATCTTATTCATATGATGACTGTGATGTTTATGGTTTTATTTATTAGAGTGAGATGTAGAACTTTACAGATTCCTGATTAGACACACAGCATGCTAAAGACAGTCATTCCGTAGTCTTCATTAAATGCCTATTCCTACCAGGAGCAGAGAGTAGTCAGCATCTCAGGTGCCTAGGGCTTCAGCCTGAAAGGAGCTATGATTCCATGTGGCTGCTAAGTACCCAAATATTATACACAGAGCTAGCATATCTCTCTCTATATGCAACCACGCAAATGCTCAAATAATTAAATCAGAGCACTTTTTTAAAAAGGGCAAAAGTTAGAATGGTGCCAGATATCACACTTCTTATGGCAGACATGTGTGATAACCAGATCTTAGTCCAGTTTCTGTGGTATATATTTTTCATACTCCACATGCAGATAAAGGAACATGGGAGGCTGCCCGCTCTACAAGGCAGAGTTAAGGTAGTTTGGTACCTTGTGTGACAACTACAACAATAATTCTGTTTCCGAGGGTTCTGACTTTTGGGAAGAGGAAAGGGGGGGGCCATTTCTTTCTTGTTTTTAACTCTAATGCTCTTGAAAAGTAGTATAGGTTGATATGTATCTACAGCGTAGCTTTACTCTGCCAAAGTCATTTGGGTGTGAACTGAGACTTAAGGAAATGTGTTGCTGTTTGACTCTGCGTGTTATAACTTCTGTGCAGTAACCTCCTACCTTTTGAGCTTGTACCTTTCTTGTTGGTTTACATTTTGACTGCTACATTTTTTTTTTTTAAGTGTAGCAAGTACTCTTCAAACATTAACTGATATTTTATTTATTTTTAATGCTGAAAGGCACTTTATGAAGTAGTATCTTCTTAAGTGAGGCTTAAATTGCATCTTCAGTAAGCAGGAGGGCTCTGAGTAAGCAGCAGATAGGAAACTTTCAAAGGTTTAATGACTTTAATTATCCATCAAGATGTTTTTAGGAGGGGGGAAGAGAGGCCTTTGTGGAAGCAATGAGGCTTTGCCCCACAACTTTAAAGAGTTCTCTTTATTATTGTGGGGTGGAAGACATGCAGCTGCCTGCTCCTCCCTCTCCTGCAGTGCAGGTGCGAAGGTTTCTCTTGCTTAGTTACCTTCACAGAGCTAAGGGAAAGAGCTGAAAATCAGATGAAGAATATGCCTGTGTTCAGGCCCCAGCCTGCTCACACTCGCTTGCTTCTCAACAAAGTGCTGTGGTTTTAAAAACTAGGGACGGGGGAAGGAAAGGAACCAGAAGGGGAGAGGCTGCGGTGGAGGCAGGGGAAGAGAGAGAGAGACTGCATTCTGTGGTGTGTTTGTGGCTTCCACTCTTTGATCTCTTGCCAGGGAAACCTGGAAGGTCAGGCCAAGCGACAACTAAATTATGGAGAGTGGAGTTGAGCAGAATGCTGGAATGGGATCCATAGTGTATGCATGTGTATTGTATGTGTAAAAGCACTCTGCCCGCATCCAAGTCCGCTCTAACACCCACTTATATCTCCACATCTGAAGCTTTCATATCTCACTGTTGAACTGAATTACACTTCCTTTATATTTACTGTGAGGAGAGCCCCTTTTTCTAATCTGCTTCTTGTGGTTCTATTAAGTTGGTAACTTGGTCAGAGACTTGATTTTAGTGTCTGTGTAGATGGAATGAGTCAGACTCTGTAATAGCTTAGTTCACACATTGGGTCTGTTTTCACCCTTAGGCTCAGAATCTAAACGCAGGCAAAGAAAACAATCCCCAGTCTTTGAAGTGACTGTGCTGCCCCTCACCTTTTCAGCCTTTAGTGTGTGTGTGTGTGTGTGTGAGGTTGTGTGTGAGAGAGAGAGCAGGGGTGGCAGGTTTGTAGAAATTTTGGTGGTGCCCAGAACACCCCCCCCCTCCTCTGCCCCGCAGGCTCCCCACACACACCTGCCTAAGGCTCTGGGAGGGAGTTCGGGTGCAGAAGAGGTGACATGTCAGGCTCTGGGAGGGAGTTCGGGTGCAGGGGGTGTGAGGGCTCTGGCTCTGGGAGGGAGTTTGGTGGGGGACGGGGTCTGGGATGCAGACTCTGGGATGGAGTTTGGGTGCAGGCTCTGGGCTAGGGCAGAGGATTGGGGTGCAGGCTCTGAAAGGGAATTTGGGTGTAGAAGGGGTCAGAGGTCAGGCTCTGGGAGCGAGTATGGGTGGGGGAGGGGGTCTGGAGTGCAGGCTCTGGGAATGAGTTTGGGTGCTGGGCGCAGGCTCTGGGCAGGGGGCAGGGTGCAGGAGGGGGTGAGGGGTGCAGGCTCTGGGAGGGAGTTTGGGGGTGAGAGGGGATGCAGGGGTGGGGGTGCAGGAGGAAGTCTGGGGGCTGAAAGGTGTGTTTGCAGAGGGGGTGTGGGTGCAGGCTCTGGAAATGGATGGGGGGTTCGATGCTTACCTGGGGCACCCTCTCGGGCAGCAGCTCCTAGGCGGGGCAGGCCGGGGGGGGTCTCCTCATGCTGCTGTCTCCAGGCACCGCCCCTGCAGCTTCCCATTGGCCACAGGGGCGTTTGGGGTGGGGGCAGCGCCCAGCGGCACAACCCCCTCACACGGGCTGCAAGGACCTGCTGGCAGCCACGTGGAATGAGCACGCAGGAAGCCGCTCAGCCCCGCTGCGCTGCTGGGTGGCGGTGGGAGCCCCCGGGCTGTTTTAAATCGCCTGGGGGCGGCAGGTGGGGCCGAGGGGAAGCGTGGGGGGAGTGTGTGTGGGCGGGGGAGGTAGGAATCTTTGCTGGAGCCAGGCCCCTGGGACAGGAATATTCCTGGTGCCTGGGCACCACGGGCCCATAGAACTCACCGCCCATGAGAGAGAGAGATGTAATTTCCTTTGGAATGAAAAGTTTCAGTTTGAAAACAGGGCACTTTTTGAGACAGGGCTTCCAGTCCCCAGTCCGTAGACTGATGGAGGGTTACTTGTGTCATACTTTTGACTCATGCTTCGGGAACAGTAGCTGACCAGCATGCTTGTTAGCCTTGTGCTTGGGTGGCCAGCTTTATGGAAATAGGAATAACAAGGGTGGAGAAAGGGAAAAAGCGACAAGTGAGAATTAAAAGTAAAGTTGACTTTTCTGCCTTTGCCTGGGGCCTAGCAAAATCCTGCCTTTGCCTGGGTGCCTTGCCTGCGAACCCCTGTGGCACTTCGCTTGATACCGGCTGCCAACTAGACATCAAGCCATTGATCATTACCCATTGAGCCTGACAATCTAGCCAACTTTCTATCCACCTTATAGTCCATCCATCCAATCCATACTTTTTTAACTTGCTGGCAAGAATTCTGTGGGAGACTGTATCAAAAGCTTTGCTGTATCTCCTGGACCAGGGCCGTGGTCCTATGTTACTTATGCCCCGATACCACTATTAAGGTTAGGAATTAAAGCTGGTATTGTAATATGTTCCTGGGACTCACTTTCTGTAATGAGCTGAGTGCTTTAAAGTTTATGCAGAGAAGTTGGATGTGGGGTGGGGGCACTCAAGTCAGGATGTCAGCTGTTCTAATCTTGTTCCTGGCAAAGTGGTTGGATTTATGGTACCATTGCTCAGCAGCTCTATAAGTAGGTGCTGCTTTGTGGACTAATACAGCAGCATTTCTCAGCTTTTACTCTTCACGTAGCTGTAACATCCCTTGGTTCCCCCAAGTCTCATGCCAGCCAGCCTAGAAAATACCAGTTGTGCTGTGCTGAGCCTCTCATTTGTCTGTGGAAGAGGAGCTTGCTATTGCAGTGGTGCGCTAATGCTGCAACAGGCAGTAGATATTGTAACATGCTATCTGGAAATATGCCACAGGGGTGTGTGGTGCCCCACAGGTACTCAGATGCTAGTAGCTGGAGGCATTGTGGTTCTTTGTCATCTTCAGCTTACAGAAAATATAGGCGTAAGAGTTTGACATTCAAGAGCTACTGGGCCTCTTTGTTCTTTAGCATGTACCGGGGGAGAAAAAGTCAAGATGCAGCAACCCAAAATTGTACCTAATGAGTCTCAGGATCAAATAATTATAAATTTCTCAAGTCTGCAGAGTACTCCTTATAACTAAAAGAAGAACCTATGAATAAGATCTTGTCTACACAGGGACCTCAGGAAATTTAATTCAAATGAGCTAAAGCAGTGAATTTAAAGTGGATTAATTAAACTGCATGAAACCTCTGGGTGGATGCTCTCTTTCAGAGTCAAAGTGGCTTCTAACTTCTATGATTCTGTGCTACAAGACAGTGATAAGTGACCAAACTTTGTTTTTGGTAATTTATTGGGTTACCTACTGTAAATCTGCTTGTTCACCATTCTATGCAAAATGAACCAAACCCAGACACACTTCAAAAGTATAATAATCTCCAGAGATCAAAAGCTCTTCACATGTGACCCGTGCACACTGAGAAAGAACTGCTTTCTAATAGGCTCTAAAGTCTACATCCCTAAAACATTTGAGCAAGTGCTGGGCATCTGTGAGAGAACCCTTCTGGGCAATCCTGGGTGAATTGCCACTTCACTGGCACATCTCCATGGCAAAGAAGAAGAGCGTTACTAGATCAGATTCCTTTTTGCTCTTCATTCCCAACAGCTATTAGCGATTAGCCAGGTGTTCCGACTTCAAAGGAGATAAATATTTGCTGGGCTGAGGCAGAGACCCTTTCTTGGGAGCTGGTTTCCCTCAGGTGCTGTCTGATGTGTTTTATTAGGTTTTAAATGAAAACTCAATAAAGAGAGAATGGAGCAGAGAAAATGACCAGTTAGACCTTCACGCTTGCAGCCAATTTTTTTCATGTAGTAAAACCTCAGTATTACTCCATAAAAGTCATGTTTGTACCATCTGTTTATTTCCTGTTGGATTTAAACACCTGCTGCGTTGGTCTCTCTACAAAGGGTCAGGGCCCTGTGATTTCTCTCTGTTACCGTGACAGTTGTTGTTTTCTGGAGGAAGCGGGGGAAACCTAGTCCTTCATGGATGCCTGAATGGGAGGTGTAGCGCTGATTTGTTGTAGGAAGTTACAGGACAGCATTTCAGTTGAGGTTGCAGAGACACTTACAGAAGCTGCAGTGAAAGGTGACTGCAGCTCCCATTTCACTATCCCAGAGGATTTTAATACATACAGTGTCCCCGGCTGGCTCTTGGTCACTCCAATTCTGAATTATGGTCCCTTGGTATAAACCCTTCACAAATCAAATAGAATCGATCTTCTGTGGGTGGAGATGCTGCATGCAGTAAGACTGACCTCTAGTGGACAGACATAGCACTGTCCTTTCAAAACATCTGAGGAATACACACACTCACTGGGCAGAATTTGTCACAACTGCAGAGAGAGAATGAATTTAGGAGACTTTAAAGGTGACATGTGTAATGGCCCTGTCTCCTTATAGACCTGCCAAAGGTGAAGCCTTTTCCCTCTTCCTCACTGCAGAAAAGGTTTTCTCCTGGAGCCCCACAGCACTCCCTCCCTCCTATGTGGTCTGTGGAGGGGGCTTCTCTCCAGGTTACTTAATTTTTTCAGTTCTAAGAAATATTTTTTAAAAAGTTTAAATTTCATCTGAGACTATTAACTTGCTCAAAAGGAGCAAGAGTGGGGCTGGGAAGGGCACCATGGATGCCCTGGAGTGGTTGGCTCCTCCCTGCACTAGAGATTCAGTTATCCCTGCATTTGCAGTTGCCTTCTGAATTGATTATATGGAAATAAAAACAACATTTAAATCATGTTTACGTCCTGCCCGGCATGTGAAAGTGGGAAAGAGTAGGCTGCTGTTGGCAGAGGCAGTACTAGCCCCTTGGGGGCCCAAAGCAGGAATAACCCCCCCACACCCATACATACACACTAAGAAAGCAAATAGAGAGCCCCCTGAGCTGTTCAGGGCCCTAAGCATGCCTAGTCTGCTTATGCCTAGCAGTGGCACTGGTTGCTGGGATGGGAAGAGTTAGGGGGCAGAGGGGACATTTCCCTTTTGGGAGGTGTTAAAGGGGCATTATCTTTTTCTCATTGCAGGCAAAGCGGGCAGTGCAGCGAGGAGCCACAGCTGTCATCTTTGATGTGTCTGAAAACCCAGATGCCATTGACCAGGTACAAAGCAGGGAGCCCAGGTTTATCCCAGTCTCTATGAGCTTTACCCTCACTGTTAGGGCTGCTGTACACCAAACTCTCTGAATCGTGAGCTGTGTTCTTTGCTCTCATAATAGAGCTGTCCTACAATAGACACACCTGCTCTTCTCTCTGGGGATGTGGTGTTTGGGTTTTTCCCTCCCACTCTTCAAGCAAGTACCCTGACAGAGGGTGATGGAGAATGGTAAAGCCAGAGAGGTCTGTCTTGTTTCCTACTTTTTAATCTGCTGCATTTCTATTTACTCTTTTTCCGGTGGAGGGGGTGAGGTCCCAGGAAAGCGGGGAGGTGAGTACTCCCTTTTGCCCAGCATACACACGCACTAAGTACCACCTCAGCCTTTTCACTCCTTTTTTTGCGACACTGTTGTAATCCATTGCTGTGTTGTCTAGGATGCTCCCTTCACCCCCCTCATCTCAAAGGGAGAGCTTTTGATGTACAGGGTGGAAGGGATGCTTCAGTGTAGTGCCCGTTAGCAGCAGCCACTGCAGTTCAGGTTGCAAAATGTTTTCTGTTTTATGCCCCTGTTTTCTCACTTTTTGGACTGACATTTTCCAGGCTTTGCCTCTTGCTAGAGGAGTTGGTTTTGAGTGTGTCACTTTTATTCACTTTGGGAGGGTGGGGTTGTGTTTTTGTCAGAAGTTTGAGCAAAATCTCTTCAGCCAGTTCTGAGTTATGGGAGCAGGAAAATACTTTTACAAGTGTGGAAAAAAATTCTAACTATGCTTTTTTTGAACAGGGCTACGACAAAAATAGCTCAAGTATGAAAGTTTAAATTGGGCTTGTGTATAGTCCTCATGGATAAAAGCTTGCATGATTAGGTTTGAAAGAACTTGCTTCAACTCTGGAAGAAACGTGTTTGAAAATTGAGTACAGAGCATGTATATTAGAGACTATCTGCAAGTGGAGGTGTAAAATCTTAAAACAGATCACTTACATGTAACTTAGGTCCTAATTCTGCAACATTTACTTGCATGAGTAAATCTTGATTTTCACACATGGAAGGAATCCTCTACTGTGGAAACTCACTGGCCACAGGAGCAAGTGAAACCCTCAGAATGTTGGTGCCTAAACTGCTCTCCCTATATAAACCTTCCAACTGCCTCCTCACAGGCCCATTCTGCTGCTTCCATGCCACAGCATACAGCTTCTCACTAGCTCTGCTCTGATCTTGAGGATTTAGCCCCGCACCCAGAGGTTCTGTTGACAGCCTTCCTTTCTCTATTCTCCTGATATTCTTGTTTTTCCCCATCGTTAGTCTGTTTCTGGGCCAGCAGGGGTAGTGGTGTCACCTGGATGCAGACATGGTAGTACAAAAATAGCGAGCAACAGCCCTGTGGGAGGTCACTGCTGACCAGGAAGGGTCCTGCAGGGGTGGATGACGGACTGAAGTCAGTGCTTCACTGCATGCTGCTCCCCTCACTTCAGGCAAGGGAGCAGTCAGGTTCCAGGAGAAAGTGGAACGATATCCAGTACAGACATGGACAGAGCTAGGGCCCGTTGGACGTGTGGTCAGAATCTGCTCAGTGGGAATCTGCCCTATGCTTGCATGATGGCTGGGCCATCAAATCCAATGCCCCAAATGCCCATCACCAGATTCAGTACTACCACCCTTGACAACCACCAGTGCCTTGGAATCGTTCCTTTCAGGGATATTACTCCACCTGAAGACACTGGTTTCCTTAATGTGGTGCTTCATGTGTGGTCACGTTACAGCCCCTGGTCAGTGCTTTAAAGATATTATAGGATGAGTCTGCACCTGCCACTTCTTTGTTGAGCCACCAATTTTCTTATCAAGCTACTCTGGTGATCTCTGGGAATACGTCCTGAGCATGGATCCAACTGACCCCCACAAATTTTTCCCTGTCCTCCTTGAGCTATTCTCCTAGGAAAAAGGTGGCTTCCAAGATGTCCTGATAAATTTTATAGGAAAGCTTCTGAGAGCCTCCAGATAAGTAGTCGTCTTTGTAGAAAAATGAATCCCCTTCTTCCTCTGACTATTCTCCGCAGACTTGGGCTCAGAATCTGGAGCGCTTGGCATAAGGGATATTTAATTAACTTGTCCTGAAAGTAGATAAGGTGTTGGCATTAAGAGAGAACTCAGTGCCCTGACTTCCCTGCTAGTATTCCTCTCTTATGAAAAAGGAAAGCAAGGACGATATATCCTTTTCAGTTCTAACCTCTTTGGAAGAGGTAGTGAGCACAAAATACTTAGTGGAAACATACCAGCATATATGCTACACTACTTGTTGTTTTTTAAATCAACGAAAAGTGGGATAATTTTGGCTTTGCCCATACGGTGGTCTCAGAGATCCTTACTGAAAAAATGCATGTACAATGGTTACTTAAAAGGGACTTTGACACCCTCAGCTGCTGCATCCAGTGCCTTCACATCTAAAGCCTCCTTGTCCTGACTAAAAGCCATGACCCAGGTTTGCAAGAGTAATCTAAGGACGAGAACTCCCTCTTCCATCCCCCCCCCGCCCCCCAGAAAAGAAAAAGGAGGGCTTCCTGCAAGCCTTTTTTCCTACCCTAAGGCTTCCTTTGATCATATCCTGCAAGCCTAGATTTAATGGATAAGCTCTCAATTTCAGAGCCTGCAAACTCTAAACAAAGAATCCTGCTGTGCAGACAAACACCTGCAAAGTTGATCAGTCATTTTATTCTGCCACAGCCTGCACATTATGTATAGAAGAGAATGGCCCCATTTTTTTCTGTCCCATGATTTGTTACAAGCTTACGTCCTGCTCCCAGATGTCACTTAAAGGGAACTACGATTTGGCCTGTGCAGCTCCGCATGTAGCCATTTCTGTGTCACCTCCTGACAGAGGTTAAGACCCTGAACTAAAATCCTGTAAGTGGAGATTTTGGGATGGTTATCACTCTGAGTTTGCCTATCCTTTCATGAGGATACCCTTCATGTATATGAGACTCCTTTTGTTCTAGAACATGGTTTTTGTTCTCCTTGGTATTACTATAGCTAGAAAACATATATGATTGCTGTCATGGGAGGTGGTGATCACCTCCAGGGCTTTCCTGTCCCAGGCATTGTTGGATGGCTAGAAGCAGTTTGGTGAAGTCCTTGAAGACATTAGCAAGCTTTTTATGCCTGAGGACCACGTTGATTTTGTACCAATGAGCAAAAGTCACAGGTTCTGAGACCAAACTGCTTGTCATCCCTCAAGGCAAAGCAAGTGTTCTCCTTGACGTATGATTTGTCACATGAGTGCTTTTCCCTGGCACTAGGCTACATGACCGTGGAATAGGCTGGGAACACCTGACCTATCTGGACTGTGACCCCTTGTTATAACAGAAAAAAGTGTGGGACCCTCTCCCATCTAGTCATAAAAAAATGGAGGATGGCTATAACCTCTTGATCTGTTTGAGGCTTTCTGAGGGTCATGACCCTCCGGCTGAGAATCAGTGTTATAGATTTTGTTCCCTCATCTTTAAATTTCAACAGAGTACTTGAAGTCCTAGGGGACAATTTCCAGGGTGAATCAGGCCCAGAAAATTTCCTTTGAGGGGAAAATAAGTGTGTAAGGGTATAGCAGTTACAAGGATAGCTGCATCTCTGTACGCTTCTAGTCAGGCCTTGTGCCTTTACCTATCCCATGGTGGTTCTGTGTCAAATTAGACCGTTTGAATGTACTGCATGTATGTTATCTTGTAACAGGAATCCTTTAGTCTGGATTTTTTTCCCACGCTGTTACATAATATATGCTTAGAGGTTGCTAAGGTTGGGTACTTTAGTACTCAAGTAGGTCTGTGCAGTGGTCCTAGGACACTTATAGGGGAAGCAGTTTGTATGCCAAAATTCTGAGTTTCAGCTATGCTTGTGGCTATGGTTGACGCTTCAAGTTAGTCTCTGCATTACAGAGGATTCCTCCATTACATGAAGACATATATGGTAAATTCAAACTGTCAAACTGAATACACACGTGCATAATTCTTTGCAGATTAAGACTCAAGTGTGTACCTGTTGGTTCAAATAAGCATTAGAAGCCAAATAACTGTATCAGTGAGTTTACAAGCTCTGCTGCTGAAGACAGAAGAACTTATTAGCTCATAAATCAAAGGGCTCACAAGCTAGGAACTTGAATATTGCTGATGAAATGCTTGCTGCATAAATGTTCTACAGCAGAGGTGGGCAAACGTTTTGGCCCGAGGGCCACATCTGGGTGGGGAAATTGCATGCAGGGCCATGAATGTAGGGCGAGGGCAGGAGGTTGGGGTGCAGGAGGGAGTGTGGGGTGTGGGAGGGTGTGCAGTGTGCAGGAAGGGGCTCAGGGCAAGGGGTTGGGGTGCAGGAGGGGTGCGGGGTGCAGGAGGGGGCTCAGGGCAGGGGGTTGCGGTGCAGGAGGGATGCGGCAGGGGGTTCAAGGCAGGGGGTTAGGGGGTGCAGGAGAGGTTCGGGGTGTGGGCTTCGGCCCAGTGCCGCTTACCTGGAGCAGCTTTAGAGTGGCAGCAATGCATCGTGGAGCTAAGGCAGGCTCCCTGCCTGCCCTGGCCCCACACCGCTCCCGGAAGTGGCTGGCACCAAGCCCCTGCGTCCCCTGGTGGGAGGAGGCAGGCAGAGGGCTCCACGTGCTACCCTCGCCTGCGGCTCCTTCCCCCGAAGCTCCCATTGGCCGTGGTTCCCCATTCCCAGCCAATGGCAATCCCGCGGGCTGTAGTTTGCCCACCCCTGTTCTACAAGCTCAAAAGTCCTCAATTGTTGTAGAAAGCCAAGGAAATGTAAATACAAAAATGGTTAGGGTAACATTAAAACTATATAGTTTAAAAACCACAAACGGTTTGAAAACGTACACTGCAGCCAAGTTAATATTTTTGGAACATACAAAGTATTTCTATTCTTGTTCTTAAGCATGAAGTTTAATGTATTATTATGCTAAAATATGCACAATTAAAACATACATATTGCAGCTGAGTAAAAATTGCTGTTAAGAGATTAACTTTTACCTTTCCTCACTTCGTGATTTTTAACTGAAAAATTAATTCAGTTTTAAAGAGGGCTGTCAAGTGATTAAAAAAAAATTAACTGCACGATTAAAATAATGAATAGCGCAATTAATCACATTGTTAAACAATAATAGAATACCATTTATTTAAATATTTTTGGATGTTTTCTATAATTTCAATTAGTGTACAGTATATATGTATTGTTGATCACAAATATTTGCGCTGTAATAAACAAAAGAAATAGTATTTTTCAGTTCCCCCATTACAAGTGCTGTTGTGCAATCTCTTTATCATGAAAGTTGAACTTACAAATGTAGAATTTTGTATATAAAAAACCTATTAAAAAGCAAAACAATGTAAAACTTTAGAGCCTACAAGTCCACTCAGTCCTACTTCTTGTTCACTCAGACAGACAAGTTTGTTTACGTTTACAGAAGATAATGCTGCCCACTTCTAATTTACAGTGTCACCTGAAAGCAAGAACAGGCGTTCGCATGGCACTTCTGTAGTCGGCATTGCAAGGTATTTACATGCCAGATATGCTAAACATTCATGTTCCCCTTCATGCTTCACCACCATGACGCTTGTTTAAAAAAAAAAATGCATTAATTAAATTTGTGACTGAACTCTTAGGGGAGAATTGTATGTCTCCTGCTCTGTTTTACCCGCATTCTACCATATATTTTATGTTATAGCAGTCTCAGATGGTGACCCATCACATGTTGTTCATTTCAAGAACACTTTCATTGCAGATTTGACAAAACGCAGAGATACCAATGTGAGATTTCTAAAGATAGTAACAGCACTCAATGCAAGGTTTAAGTGCCTTCCAAAATCTGAGAGGGATTAGGTGTGGAGCATGTTTCAGTAGGCTTAAAAGAGCAACACTCTGCTGTGGAAACTACAGAACAAGACCCACTAAAAAAGAAAATCAACCTTTTGCTGGTGGCATCTGACTCAGATGATGAAAATGAACATGCATCAGTCTGCACTACTTTGGATCATTATCGAGCAGAACCTGTCATCAGCCTGGACGCATGTCCCCTGGAATGGTGGATGAAGCATGAAGAGACATACGAATCTTTAGCGCATCTGTCATGTAAATACCTTACAATGCTGGTTACAAAAGTGCCAGGCGAATGCCTGTTCTTACTTTCAGGTGACATTGTAAATAAGAAGCAAGCAGCAGTATCTCCTGTCAATGTAAACAAACTTGTTTGTCTTAACAATTGGCTGAACAAGAAGTAGGACTGCGTGGACTTGTAGGCGCTAAAGTTTTACATTGTTTTGTTTTTGAGTGCAATCATGCAACAAAAAAAATCTACATTTGTAAGTTGCACACTTTCACGATAAAGAGATTGCACTTACAGTACTTAGAATCATAGAATCATAGAATATCAGGGTTGGAAGGGACCCCAGAAGGTCATCTAGTCCAACCCCCTGCTCAAAGCAGGACCAATTCCCAGTTAAATCATCCCAGCCAGGGCTTTGTCAAGCCTGACCTTAAAAACCTCTAAGGAAGGAGATTCTACCACCTCCCTAGGTAACGCATTCCAGTGTTTCACCACCCTCTTAGTGAAAAAGTTTTTCCTAATATCCAATCTAAACCTCCCCCACTGCAACTTGAGACCATTACTCCTCGTTCTGTCATCTGCTACCATTGAGAACAGTCTAGAGCCATCCTCTTTGGAACCCCCTTTCAGGTAGTTGAAAGCAGCTATCAAATCCCCCCTCATTCTTCTCTTCTGCAGGCTAAACAATCCCAGCTCCCTCAGCCTCTCCTCATAACTCATGTGTTCCAGTCCCCTAATCATTTTTGTTGCCCTTCGCTGGACTCTCTCCAATTTATCCACATCCTTCTTGAAGTGTGGGGCCCAAAACTGGACACAGTACTCCAGATGAGGCCTCACCAATGTCGAATAGAGGGGAACGATCACGTCCCTCGATCTGCTCGCTATGCCCCTACTTATACATCCCAAAATGCCATTGGCCTTCTTGGCAACAAGGGCACACTGCTGACTCATATCCAGCTTCTCGTCCACTGTCACCCCTAGGTCCTTTTCTGCAGAACTGCTGCCTAGCCATTTGGTCCCTAGTCTGTAGCCGTGCATTGGGTTCTTCCGTCCTAAGTGCAGGACCCTGCACTTATCCTTATTGAACCTCATCAGATTCCTTTTGGCCCAATCTTCCAATTGGTCTAGGTCCTTCTGTATCCTATCCCTCCCCTCCAGCGTATCTACCACTCCTCCCAGTTTAGTATCATCCGCAAATTTGCTGAGAGTGCAATCCACACCATCCTCCAGATCATTTATGAAGATATTGAATAAAACCGGCCCCAGGACTGACCCTTGGGGCACTCCACTTGATACCGGCTGCCAACTAGACATGGAGCCATTGATCACTACCCGTTGAGCCCGACAATTTAGCCAGCTTTCTACCCACCTTATAGTGCATTCATCCAGCCCATACTTCCTTAACTTGCTGACAAGAATACTATGGGAGACCGTGTCAAAAGCTTTGCTAAAGTCAAGAAACAATACATCCACTGCTTTCCCTTCATCCACAGAACCAGTAATCTCATCATAAAAGGCGATTAGATTAGTCAGGCATGACCTTCCCTTGGTGAATCCATGCTGGCTGTTCCTGATCACTTTCCTCTCATGCAAGTGCTTCAGGATTGATTCTTTGAGGACCTGCTCCATGATTTTTCCAGGGACTGAGGTGAGGCTGACTGGCCTGTAGTTCCCAGGATCTTCCTTCTTCCCTTTTTTAAAGATTGGCACTACATTAGCCTTTTTCCAGTCATCCGGGACTTCCCCGGTTCGCCACGAGTTTTCAAAGATAATGGCCAGTGGCTCTGCAATCACAGCCGCCAATTCCTTCAGCACTCTCGGATGCAACTCGTCCGGCCCCATGGACTTGTGCACGTCCAGCTTTTCTAAATAGTCCCTAACCGCCTCTATCTCCACAGAGGGCTGGCCATCTCTTCCGCATTTTGTGATGCCCAGCGCAGCAGTCTGGGAGCTGACCTTGTTAGTGAAAACAGAGGCAAAAAAAGCATTGAGTACATTAGCTTTTTCCACATCCTCTGTCACTAGGTTGCCTCCCTCATTCAGTAAGGGGCCCACACATTCCTTGGCTTTCTTCTTGTTGCCAACATACCTGAAGAAACCCTTCTTGTTACTCTTGACATCTCTGGCTAGCTGCAGCTCCAGGTGCGATTTGGCCCTCCTGATAACATTCCTACATGCCCGAGCAATATTTTTATACTCTTCCCTGGTCATATGTCCAACCTTCCACTTCTTGTAAGCTTCTTTTTTATGTTTAAGATCCGCTAGGATTTCACCATTAAGCCAAGTTGGTCGCCTGTCATATTTACTATTCTTTCGACTCATCGGGATGGTTTGTCCCTGTAACCTCAACAGGGATTCCTTGAAATACAGCCAGCTCTCCTGGACTCCTTTCCCCTTCAAGTTAGTCCCCCAGGGGATCCTGGCCATCCGTTCCCTGAGGGAGTCGAAGTCTGCTTTCCTGAAGTCCAGGGTCCGTATCCTGCTGCTTACCTTTGTTCCCTGCGTCAGGATCCTGAACTCAACCAACTCATGGTCACTGCCTCCCAGATTCCCATCCACTTTTGCTTCCCCCACTAATTCTACCCGGTTTGTGAGCAGCAGGTCAAGAGAAGCACCCCCCCTAGTTGGCTCCTCTAGCACTTGCGCCAGGAAATTGTCCCCTACGCTTTCCAAAAACTTCCTGGATTGTCTATGCACCGCTGTATTGCTCTCCCAGCAGATATCAGGAAAATTAAAGTCACCCATGAGAATCAGGGCATGCGATCTAGTAGCTTCCGTGAGCTGCCGGAAGAAAGCCTCATCCACCTCATCCCCCTGGTCCGGTGGTCTATAGCAGACTCCCACCACTACATCACTCTTGTTGCACACACTTCTAAACTTAATCCAGAGACACTCAGGTTTTTCTGCAGTTTCGTACCGGAGCTCTGAGCAGTCATACTGCTCCCTTACATACAGTGCTACTCCCCCACCTTTTCTGCCCTGCCTGTCCTTCCTGAACAGTTTATAACCATCCATGACAGTACTCCAGTCATATGAGTTATCCCACCAAGTCTCTGTTATTCCGATCACGTCATAGTTCCTTGACATCACCAGGACCTCCAGTTCTCCCTGCTTGTTTCCAAGGCTTTGTGCATTTGTATATAAGCACTTGAGATAACCTGTTGATCGCCCCTCATTGCCAGTATGAGGCAGGAGCCCTCCCCTCACAGACATTCCTGCCTGTGCTTCCTCCCGGTATCCCGCTTTCCCACTTACCTCAGGGCTTTGGTCTCCTTCCCCCGGTGAACCTAGTTTAAAGCCCTCCTCACTAGGTTAGCCAGCCTGCTGGCAAAGATGCTCTTCCCTCTCTTCGTAAGATGGAGCCCGTCTCTACCCAGCACTCCTCCTTCATGGAACACCATCCCATGGTCAAAGAAACCAAAGCCTTCTCTCTGACACCATCTGCGTAGCCATTCGTTGACTTCCACGATTCGACGCTCCCTACCTAGGCCTTTTCCTTCCACGGGGAGGATGGACGAGAACACCACTTGCGCCTCCAACTCCTTTATTCTTCTTCCTAGAGCCACATAGTCCGCAGTGATCCGCTCAAGGTCATTCTTGGCAGTATCATTGGTGCCCACGTGGAGAAGCAGGAAGGGGTAGCGATCCGAGGGCTTGATGAGTCTCGGCAGTCTCTCCGTCACATCACGAATCGTAGCCCCTGGCAAGCAGCAGACTTCTCGGTTTTCCCGGTCAGGGCGGCAGATAGATGACTCAGTCCCCCGGAGGAGAGAGTCCCCGACCACCACCACCCGCCTTCTCCTCTTGGGGGTGGTGGTCGTGGAACCCCCAACCTCAGGACAGCGCATCTCATGCCTTCCAACCAGCGGAGTCTCCTTCTGCTTTCTCGCCCCAGACATATCATCTGGTCCACTCTCCGCAACGATACCTGTGGAGAGAACATGAAAGCGGTTAGTTACCTGTGTCTGTGTTACTGGAACCCGGACATTCCGCTTACCTCTTCTGGAGGTCACATGTTGCCAAGCTTCTTCACTGGTCTCTTGGCTCCTCTGTGCAACCTCACTTGTATGAGGTGAACTGAAAAATACTATTTCTTTTATCATTTTTACAGTGCAAATATTTATAATAATATAAAGTGAGCACAGTAGACTTTGTATTCTGTGTTGTAATTGATATCATTATATTTGAAAATGTAGAAAAACATCCAAAAATATTTAATAAATTTCAATTGGTATTCTATTGTTTAACAGCACAACTAAAACTGTGATTAATCACAATAAATTTTTTAAATGGTGATTAATTGTTTGAGTTAATTGCATGAGTTAACTACGATTAATCGACAGCCCTAATTTTAACTCAAGTTTTTAACTTAATTTTATGTTTGTAAAGTGTTTTGAAATTCTCGGATGAAAGGATGCATACAAATGCTATCTTCATTTACCATGGTCTCCTCTCCTTCTCTTGAAAAGAGAATTGCTGGTCTGAAATAAATCTATTTAATGGAATTTTACTGTGTTCTCTTCTAGCTGAACCAGGGCTCAGAAGACCCTTTGAAGAGGCCAGTGGTGTATGTGAAGGGGGCTGATGCTGTCAAACTGATGAACATAGTTAACAAGCAGAAAGTGGCACGAGCAAGGATTCAGCACCGGCCCCCACGGGTGAGACTTAGTGTGCAGTGGGGATTATGTTGCTGTTGCTTCATGTAGCATCTGTTAACAGCATTGATTGATAACATGTAATGTGATGCTTTCCATGAGTGCTGACTGGAGAACAGTTAGTTACTCACTCAAAAAGTATCACTGACTTCCATGGGATTTCTCAAGTGAGTAACATCTCACCAGTGTTAAGGAGGAGGTTCACAGTCTGGGACCTATATTTATTACACAGGGATTGTGGGGGGGGGGGGGGGAATTGTATTATAATTGTCCATTAATAAAGAAAACAAAACATTTACATTTAAAAAAACAACAACTAATTATTGTATTCTATAGGGATGAACTCCCAGGAAAGCAGTCTGTCTGATGTTAGTGAACATTTCTTGATTACATTTTTCACACATGGATTAACAAAGAAATCTGAGACTTTATTCATTTTCCAGTCTAGAATGGATATTCCCAAGACATCTTGAACACTTCCTACATGTAGTTTATATGAGAAAAGCGAACATAAAAATCAGTGCCAAGTATCAGAGGGGTAGTGTGTTAGTCTGTATCCACCAAAACAACAAGGAGTCCGGTGGCACCTTAACGACTAACAGATTTATTTGGGCATAAGCTTTCGTGGGTAAAAACCCACTTCTTCAGATGCATCATCAGGCTGTCAGATGCATTTCGTTTTTTACCCAAGAAAGCTTATGCCCAAATAAATCTGTTAGTCTTTAAGGTGCCACCGGACTCCTCCTTGTTTTTATAAAAATCAGTGTAGACCAAGTTTCTAGTTCATTTTTACTGTATTCCTAAAGCACCAGCTTTATTAGGAAGCATGACTCATTTGAGCCATCGGTACTTTGCTGAGGATTCAGACATGTTGATTTTACTTGCTTCAGAAATTGAATTATACCAAAAACCCACTGGAGCTGTTGGTAACTGTGATTCACTCTGGTGAAACCTGTTGTTTGTAGAATCAGCATTGAGTTCAGAGCTGCTGTAAACCTTATACTCTAAGGCTGGTCATAACTGTGGCCCATCACACGCTTACATTCCCGTGATAAATGCAACTTCCTCCCATTTTTTTCCTGATTGTTTGCTATATCCCTGCATGTAGAGTACGCCCCTGACTATTCACTGTTAAGTTTATGGCATCTTATAAAATAATATTAGTTGACCTCACTCAAAGATATTGACTTAAGATTTTGGCTCATGCATCAGGGCTCATGAGCAACAGGTCAAGAGAGAGGCTAACGTATCCAGTGGTTTTTTCCAACAATGTAGTTCATGCCCACAGTGCATTCATGGAAATCATAATCATCAAGAAATTAGAGAAGGGGGAAATGGATTTGAAGGGCCTAGGAATGGATTTGAATGTGATCTGCCTGGGGAGGTAAGTTAAACTTCTTCTGTCTTCTTCACTTCTAAGCAACCCACAGAGTACTTTGACATGGGGATTTTCCTCGCCTTTTTTGTGGTGGTCTCTCTCGTTTGCCTCATTCTTCTCGTCAAGATCAAACTGAAGCAGCGACGTAGTCAGGTAAGAGCTGCCTGAGCTCAGGATCAATAATGATACTTTCCTTGCACTCTGACTGCTGTCTCTGCCTCTTCTAGAGAGTTGGGTCAGTGCTGTTGAAGAGAGAGAAGGGTTCAGTGTCTGGAAAAACAATCTTTGTGAAAAGGGTATTATCCAAAGATGCACGGCATTGGAAAAGGTGTGGAACTTTACTAAGAGACCTGCTATACTCTGCTGTGCTTGATAAGTTGTTCCCTTGGGCTGGGAGTGCTACTGAAACTCTGTAGTTATTCCCAGGTGCAGGAGGGAGAGAAATTGATCGGAGTGGTGTTGATGAATTCTAACAAACGATAGGTTTCAGAATAGCAGCCGTGTTAGTCTGTATCCTCAAAAAGAACAGGAGTCCTTGTGGCACCTTAGAGACTAACAAATTTGAGTATAAGCTTTCGTGGGCTACAGCTCACTTCATCAGATGCATACAGTGGAACATATAGTAAGAAGTTATATATATACATACAGAGATCATGAAAAGGTGGAGTAAGAGGCTAATTAATTAAGATAAGCTATTATCAGCAGGAGAAAAAAACTTTTTAGTGATAATCAAGATGGCCCATTTAGACAGTTGACAAGAAGGTGTGAGGATACTTAACATGGGGAAATAGATTCAATATGTGTATTGACCCACACACTCCCAATCTCTCTTCAAACCCAAGTTAATGGTATCTAGTTTGCATATTAATTCAGGCTCAGCAGTTTCTCGTTGGAGTCCTTTTTTGAAGCTTTTCTGTTTCAAAATTTCCACCTTTAAATCTGTTACTGAGTGGCCAGAGAGGCTGAAGTGTTCTCCTACTGGTTTTTGAATGTTATGATTCCTGATGTCAGATTTGTGTCCATTTATTTCTTTTGCGTAGAGGCTGTCCTGTTTGGCCAATGTACATGGCAGAGGGGCATTGCTGGCACATGATGGCATATATCACATTGGTAGGTGTGCAGGTGAACGAGCCCATGATGGCGTGGCTAATGTGGTTAGGTCCTATGATGGTGTTACTTGAATAAATATGTGGACAGAGTTGGCATTGGGCTTAGTTGCAAGGATAGGTTCCTGGGTTAGTGGTTCTGTTGTGTGGGGTGTGGTTGCTGGAGAGTATTTGCTTCTAGTTCGGGGGATGTCTGTAAGCGAGGACTGGTCTGTCTCCCAAGATCTGAGAGAGTGAGGGATCATTTTTCAGGATAAGTTGTAGATCTTTGATGATGCACTGGAGAGGTTTTAGTTGGGGGCTGAAGGTGACAAGTATTCGCGTTCTGTTATTTTCTTGGTTGGGCCTATCCTGTAGTTGGTGACGTCTGGGTACTCTTCTGGCTCTGTCAATCTGTTTTTTCACTTCAGCAGGTGGGTATTATAGTTTTAAGAATGTTTGATAGAGATCTTGTAGGTGTTTCTCTCTATCTGAGGTATTGGAGCAAATGTGGTTGTATCGTAGAGCTTGGCTGTAGACAATGGATCGTGTGGTGTGTCCTTGATGGAAGCTGGAGACATGCAAGTAAGAATAGCGGTCAGTAGGTTTCTGGTATAGGGTGGTTTTTATGTGACCATCGCTTATTAGCACAGCAGTGTCCAGGAAATGGACTGCTTGTGTGGATTGGTCTAGGCTGAGGTTGATGGTGGGATGGAAATTGTTGAACTTATGGTGGAATTCCTCAAGGGCTTCTTTTCCATGGGTCCAGATGATGAAGATGTCATCAATGTAGCGCAAGTAGAGTAGGGGCGTTAGGGGACGAGAGCTAAGGAAGCGTTGTTCTAAGTCAGCCATAAAAATGTTGGCATCCTGTGGGGCCATGTGGGTACCCATAGCAGTGCTGCTGACTTGAAGGTATATATTGTCCCCAAATGTGAAATAGTTGTGGGTAAGGACAAAGTCACAAAGTTCAGCCACCAGGTTTGCCGTGACATTATCGGGGATACTGTTCCTGATAGCTTGTAGTCTATCTTTGTGTGGAATGTTGGTGTAGAGGGCTTCTACATCCATAGTGGCCAGAAGGGGTTTGGGGTGCAGGCTGCCCTGGGGCTGCAACATGGAGAGAGGGCCCCCCCCACAGCCCTTTCTCGCCGCAGCTGCTCCAGAGCTGGGGGAGAGGTGCCAGTCCCCCCGCCTGCGTGGCCCTTGATAGCCTGCTGCGCAGCTTAAAGGGAACTTAGGTCTGCACTGACCTATAAAAGAGTAGTCAAGTGTCAGGGGGTAGACGTGTTAGTCTGTATATACAAAAACAACAAGGAGTCCCAGTGGCACCTTAAAGACTAACAGATTTATTTGAGCATAAGCTTTTGTGGGTAAACACCTCACTTCTTCAGATGCATGGAGTGAAAGTTACAGATGCAGACATAAATATACTGACACATGAAGAGAAGGGAGTTACCTCACAAGTGGAGAACCAGTGCTGACAGGGCCAATTCGATCAGGGTGGATGTAGTCCACTCCCAACAGTAGATGAGAAGGTGTCAATTCCAGGAGAGGCAAAGCTGCTTCTGTATGAGCCAGCCACTACCAGTCCCTATTCAAGCCCAAATTAATGGTGTTAAATTTGCAAATGAATTTTAGTTCTGCTGTTTCTCTTTGAAGTCTGTTTCTGAAGTTTTTTTGTTCAAGTACAGCTATTTTCAAATCTGTTATAGAATGTCCAGGACAATTGAAGTGTTCTCCCACTGGCTTTTGTGTGTTACCGTTCCTGATGTCAGATTTGTGTCCATTTATTCTTTTACATAGGGACTGTCCGGTTTGGCCAATGTACAAGGCAGAGGGTCATTGCTGGCACATGATGGCATATATAACATTAGTAGACATGCAGTTGAATGAGCCTCTGATGGTGTGGCTGATGTGGTGGGGTCCTCTGATGGTGTCACTAGAGTAGATATGGGAACAGAGTAGGCAACGAGGTTTGCTACAGGGATTGGTTCCTGGGTTAGTGTTTCTGTGGTGTGGTGTGTAGTTGCTGGTGAGTATTTGCTTCAGGTTGGGGGGCTGTCTGTAAGCGGGGACTGGCCTGTCTCCCAAAGTCTGTGAGAGTGAGGGATCGTTTTCCAGGATAGGTTGTAGATCGTTGACATGTGCAGTCGAGGTTTTAGCTGGGGGCTGTACGTGATGGCCAGTGGTGTTATTTTCCTTATTTTCTGTTATTTTCCTTGTGGGGCCTGTCCTGTAGTAGGTGATTTCTGGGTACCTGTCTCGCTCTGTCAATCTGTTTCCTCACTTCCCCAGGTGGGTATTGAAGTTTTAAGAATGCTTGATAAAGATCTTGTAGGTGTTTGTCTCTGTCTGAGGGATTGGAGCAAAATCGGTTCTATCTTAGGGCTTGGCTGTAGACAATGGATCGTGTGATGTGTCCTGGATGGAAGCTGGAGGCATGTAGGTAAGTATAGCAGTCAGTAGGTTTCCAGTATAGGGTGGTGTTTGTGACCATCACTTATTTGCACTGTAGTGTCCAGGAAGTGGATCTCTTGTGTGGACTGGTCCAGGCAGAGGTTGATGGTGAGATGGAAATTGTTGAAATCCAGGTGGAATTCTTCAAGGGCCTCCTTCCTGTGGGTCCATATGATGAAGATGTCATCAATATAGCGCAAGTAGAGGAGGGGCGCTAGGGGACGAGAGCTGAGGAAGCATTGCTCTAAGTCAGCCATAAAAATATTGGCATACTGTGGGGCCATGCGGGTACCCATAGCAGTGCCAGTGACTTGAAGGTATAAGTTGTCTCCAAATCTGAAATGGTTGTGGGTGAGGACAAAGTCACAAAGGTCAGCCACCAGCTGTGCCGTGGCCTCATCAGGGATACTGTTCTTGACAGCTTGTAGTCCATCCTCATGTGGAATATTGATATAAAGAGCTTCTGCATCTATGGTGGCCAGGATGGTGTTTTCAGGAAGATCACCAATGCATTGTAGTTTCCTCAGAAAGTCAGTGGAGTCTCGAAGATAGCTGGGAGTGCTGGTAGTGTAGGGTCTGAGGAGAGAGTCCAAATAGCCAGCTAATCCTGCTGTAAGAGTGCCGATGCCTGAGATGATGGGGCATCCAGGTTTCCAGATTTATGGATCTTGGGTAGCAGTTTGGCCAATGTATATGGCAGAGGGGCATTGCTGGAACATGATGGCATATATCACATTAGTAGACATGCAGGTGAATGAGCATCTGAAGAAGTGAGGTTTTTACCCACAAAAGCTTGTGCTCAAATAAATCTATTAGTCTTTAAGGTGCCATCGGACTCCTTGTTGTTCCTATAAAAGAGTATATCCCATATTGGGTCATAGATTCAGAGATTTAAAAGCCATAAGGAACCATATGATCATCTAGTACAACTTCCTGCACAACACAGACCATTGAATTTTACCCATTAATTCCTGTGTCAAGGCTGTATCATCTGGCTGAGCTAAAGCAAGAAAGACATTTAGAAAGACATTCAGTCTTGATTTAAATATTTCACATGATGGAGAATCCACCACATCCCTTAAGTTGTTCTAATGGTAATTACCCTCACAGTTAAATTCAGACTGGAAATAAGGTACAAATTTGTTTTCTAGCTTCAGCTTCCAGCCATTGGATCCTGTTATGCCTTTGAATGTGAGATTAAAAAGTCCTGTACTATCTAAAATTTTCTCCCCATGTAAGTGCTTATAAATCGCAATCATGTCACCTCTTATCTTCTCTTGTGTCAACCAAACAGACTGATCTTCTTACCTTCTCACTGTCTAAGGCAGATTTTCCAGACCTCAGATCATTCTTGAAACTCTTTTCTGACCACTTTCCAGTTTTTCAACTTCCTTTTTGAAAGGTGGATCCGGATCCGGGCGCAGTTTTCAGTAATGGTTTCACCAATTCCATATACTCAGGTGGTACCACCTACCTGCTCCTAGTCATCATTCCTCTGCTTTTATACATGCAGAGATCATCTTCGCTCTCTTAGCCACTGCATCACACGAATGCAGTTCAATTGGTTGTCCATTTGACCCCTAAGTTCTTCTCAGAACCTGTGCTTTCCAAAATACATTCTTCCATCCTGTGTGTGTAACCTACATTATTTCTTCTTAGATGTGTGAGCTTGTATTTGCTGAATTACAGCACACGTACTTTGAATAAAGCTATGTTTTAGTCACAGATAATTTTTAGTAAAAGTCATGGACAGGTCATGGGCAGGAAACAAAAATTCATGGCCCATGACTTGTACTATATACCCCTAATTAAAACTTGGACTGGGGGGCCACAGGTGCTTTGGGGTGGGGTGTGCAGTCTGAAACCCCTGCTGGTGGTGCGGTAGGAGGGTTGGCAGGGCTGGCAGGCCTCCCTACCCGGCTCCCCGGAAGTGGCCGGCATGTCCCTGCCAGCTCCTAGAGGGAGTGAAGGCTAAGGGGCTCCATGCGCTGCCCCTGCCATGAGCGATGGCTTCGCAGCTCCCATTGGCCAGGAACTGCAGCCAGTGGGAGTTGTGGAGGTTGGGTGCCTACAGGCAGGGGCAGCATGCAGAGCAGCTCCACCTAGGAGCTGCAGACACATACCGGTCACTTCCGGGAAGCCCTCCTGAGGTAAGCGCCGCCATGCACCCCAGTCCCGTACCCCCTCCCACACCCAAACTACCGCTGCTGGGGGTGGGAGGGGGTGGTAGCATGAGACTGCCCCAGCTCTGGAGCCAGCCGCACCGGCCGCTGCAGAGGTCACAGAAACTCATGGAATCTGTGACCTTCATGACAGACACACAGCCTTAACTTTGAATTGAGCCCAGCTTACCAAAGAATTGAGACCGCTGGGTCTAAATGGCCTGTGTCTGTCTGTCTTTTAATAGATGCTGTATAACATCTTACCTAGTTACTGTCGAACTAGAAAGTATTTTGTCATTGGTCTTTTTCTCCAAATAGAGAACAAAAGTATGTCTTGAATACTTGCCTTTTCTGATTGATTGACAATTTTACCATTTCTAGTAACAGGCTTATTACTGGGATTTTTTCCCCGTTTCATTATTCCTTTTTATTGTCCTTAACCCTACTATCGAAAGACTTTTCCTTGGCACTTTTGACTTCTTTATCAATTTCTATTTTATAGTTTTTGCTATCAATTTCCTCATTTGCTAAATATATTTTTTTGTTTTGTAGTGGTGCTTCCATTCCTCTTTTTAGTCAGAATGGCTTTTTAATTGAGGAAGTCTTCTTTTGTGATTGTAGAACTGTAGGTGTTTTGGGGATCTAGCAAAATAAAATATTCTTAAACAATTCCAATTATCACTCACATTTTTCTGTTTAAATTTTTCCTCTCAATCAGTTTTACTCATTTTCTTTTCAGGTTTGGAAAACTACTTCTCGTCAAGTGTTGTATGTGGAGCGTGCTCGCACACGCATGGGTGGTGTTTGGTTGGTTTTTTGTTTTTGTGTTTTAACTGGTTAGGACTGTGTTCTGTTTGCACAGAGAATGTTTAGCTCAGTGATAAGTTGATCACCCACACTCCTCCCTGTAGTGCATTTCATTTCCAGGATGTCTTCCACATAGAGAGAAGCCTAATCAGGATCTGCTTAGCTTATGAGACTTGACACCCATCTCAGCCTGAGGGGATATCGTTACAGATGTTAATGGTTAGGAACAGCATTATTTTTCTGCTATTCCAATTGCCTCAATCCCTCAAGCAGCAACGTTGTGTTTTATATTGTAGAATTCCATGAACAGGCTTGCAGTGCAGGCACTGGAAAAGATGGAAACCAGGAAGTTCAAGTCCAAAAGTAAGGGTCACCGTGAGGGAAGCTGTGGAGCTCTGGACACACTAAGCAGCAGTTCAACATCTGACTGTGCCATCTGCCTGGAGAAATACATTGATGGGGAGGTAAAAGAAAGCAGTTTCTCTAATCTGGTTGGTTGATGATGCTGGGCCAGTTTTGGCACAGTTGTCACCAGATGTGTATTTGGTGGCACATGAACCAAGGGTGGGGATCAGTGGGTAGGAGGTGTGGCAGTGTTGATTGCATCCTGCTGAAAGTGTAGGGAGGGCTTCCTCTCCAAAACTGGATCTGATAGACCAGGGGTAGTTAATAGGTGCACCATGGGCCAAATGCAGACTGCCAGATGCTTTTGAGTGGACCCCGAAATCTCTTTATTTACTTATCATTATTGTTATTTTTTATTATTATTTTCTCTGGTGTCTGGACTGTGACTATACCTTGACCAAGAAATTTGGACCTCAACAATAAATAAGTACTGGATCACCCTGATTTCAAGAACTATGTCAGCAATTACACTTTGTATGAGTGGATCATCTCATGGCTCCGTAGACCGATTCAGGAAGAACAACACTGACCGCACTGACCAGAGTCATTTGTCTATTTGTGTTGATTGAGCTTCATGTTTCCATACATGACACTGTGCTCCCAGCTATGCAATGCAGTTCTTATCAAAGTCATGGACAGCCACCTTGACAGCCTGGCACCATGTAATGCTCAAAGATAGAGTCAGAAATATTTCTTGGGTGCAGATTTTGTTTGAGTATCTTTAGAAGTGTTTCATCTGCACTCCGTGCCTGTAGTTGCTCGATCTTAATTCATATGTAGAATTTGTTTTGATAAATGGGTCTCAGGCATACAAATTACATAACCAGTCCATCTCAGCTGGTAACAAATCAAAATCAAATGACCTTCAATATCAGCCGAACCAGCTTGCACTAAGACTTCTGTGTGGGACACCTGGTCCTGCTATTTGGTGCCCAGCAGTCATTGTAGGTGTCACAAGTGGAAACTTCCAAGCTTTGTAATGTGCCATTGATAACAGATCCATGTTTCATACCCATAGAGCAATATCATGAAGACAACAGCGTTATAGATTTAGATTTGCATCTAAATAGATTTCATGTTGCTTCCAGATTCAATGATGAAGGCAACCATATGCTGCACTGGCTTTCTTAATTCACACATCCACTCTGTGATTGATTTGCACTTGATTGTTTAACATGCTGCCAAGATAAGTAAACTGTTTGGCAGCTTAGAGTGTGGTATCTTCCAAGCTTACTGATGGCTCTTGGGAAAGTTGTTGAGGAGCTGGCTGGTACATAGCTTCAGTTTCTGTTCGGCTGATGGTAAGGCCAATGTACAAGCAGCCTCAGCAAAGCAGTTTGTACAATCTTGCAGTGCTGCGTCAGAATGTTCTGTCAAAGGCAAAGTCATTGCCAGAGAGCAGTAAATTGTTGCTCTAGGAACTGCACTCTTGATGTGTGGGCTGCTTTTAAAGAGTGAGATATGAAATAAGATCAGGATGTAAGGATGTTTTCAGATCCATAGGTTACTTTACAAATCTAGCAAAGCGGAAACCACTGCTAATTTCAGAGTTCCCATCCAAGGAACAGGGTTATTTCAGAATAGGTACAAAGTGCCACGCCCCAGTAATCAGTTGACGATGGCCAGCCAATGAACTGACTGAGTATATACAGAGATGGCTGTACACAAACAAAGGCGAAGACTTAAGTCTGAGTACATTCTTTTATACCCAAGATGAGACCTTGTATCAAACGCCCCTCTCCTCTGATCTGATGTTTTATGACCAAATACAAGATTATGCCTTACACTCTAAATTGTATAATGTATCTATTTATTAGCAGTAACAAAACTATCAATGTTTGACAGAGACTTTGGGGACTTCCTGTGTTTACCCTGATTATATTTGGCTGGGTCATCATAATCTCTCATTCTTTCTTCATCCTTGGAACCTCATACCCAAATCAGAGGCATTCTAAGGAGTGAAATAACAGGATACTTACTAAGCCAAAAACCTTGTTTTGCATTTCTTCCCAAAAAAGGATCATTTAAAGATCTGATGAACCACACTAAACTAGGCCTACATTTATATTGATTATGCATTTGCTTATATATATTACTAGCTAATATGTGATACATGTGTATGTGTGATCCATTAAGGTCACTTAGGCCTTTACCATTTACCATGGCCTTTACCATTTTACATGAAGTAGGTTCACCGAATCATCGTCTCACCTCCTTACAGAGGAAATACCTTGGAAGAAGCTCAAAGTTGCAGAAAATGACTTCTAACTTCTCAGCCTCCATCCATGTTAGTGCCATAGTGAAAAGTGCCTGGCTGCCGTCTCCTCTATGACAACACTCAGGAACTAAGGAAGGGAATGAATCAAAGAGCGTGGCCCAAAGGGAAGGGGCAATCTAAAATCTCAGCGTGAAGTTTGAAGACACTGGATAAATAAAAAGGAGACACTGCCTTTTTTAAAATTTCCTCCCCTCAAATAAAAAATACACCCTTTGTCAGACATAAAAAAATAAAATAACTGCTACAGTAATTCAACACTGCACGTGAACAACAGTGAATGTGGCCATAGGGAACCCTGCCAGAAAGAGCACAAAACTAGCTAGAACTGTTGGGTGCTGCTGGAGGTAGATTAGAGGTTGTAGAGGAAAGAGTAGCTTGAGAGGAGGACAGGATGCAACAGGGAAAGAAGCTTAACAGCGTTGCTGAGCATGGAGATGCTCACCATGTGAATCAGCACGAACTCTCTCGAGCAACTATGCTCTTAGTTATTTGTTAACGCAGGTTGGTGGCTTTTCCTCCCCTCTTCCAGTAAGAGGCTGGGAATTGACCTGATCTGTACCTAAGCCAGAAGAACTAGGTGTGGAGTGTGAGTATTCATGCCTTTTAGGAGGAATCAATTAATTTTCTTCTTTCTCCCCAACAGGAGTTGCGGGTGATTCCCTGCACTCACAGATTCCACAAAAAATGTGTGGATCCCTGGCTGCTGCAGCATCATACTTGCCCTCACTGCCGCCATAACATTATAGGTAAGTCTTGCCCCTCAAATGCACACACCCAGGTAGGGCCATTTCTGGACTTCTCAGCTCTCTGGATGGAGGGGAAATTGTGTGTATTTCTGTACACTCCTAGGAAAATCCCTTTGGTGATTGGTCTGTATTGTAATACAATCCTGGGACTTCCTTCAAGGATGCCAGCCGATAACAGAGGTCATTTAAAGAAGTTTCTTTGAGAGTGACCCCATGTCCTAAAACAGCCAGGACACTATCCTACCATATCTCTTATCCTGGGCACATCCACCAGAGGGCAGCATCTATCAGTCTGTAGAAAAGAAGCTCAAATAAAATTCACCCAAGTTCACTGTATTTATATGGGTAAATATCAAGAAAAGCAAATAAATTAAAAGCAGCTGGTATGTGGGAGGGAGTTGTAAAATTCCTAGATTTCTCTGTGCAGCAACATAGAATGTGGTTCTTTCATTGACTTTAAAACATTTTCCATTTAAATAATTTGTAAGAAGAATGGAAAAAGGTGGGCAGAGATCAGTGTTCCTAACCCAGAGGGCTGGGAATGCTGAATAGGCAGCATATTGGCTTATGCAGAGGAAGGAGCTGAAGTCACTGCTCTTCCTTCCCTGGCCAATAGACCCAGGTGTTTCAAAGAACTTCTGGGTAAGTGTGCTTGTGTTGATTGTGTCACTTCTCTGGAGCAGGCTGGCACTTTTACTCACTGTTGCAGTCTGCCAGGTAACAAACCCTCAGCAGAGTGGCTGCATTTCCAGGACACACTGTTTGCTTTTCTCCCCATCCAGAACAAAAGAAGGGAAACCCAGGTCCGGTATGTTTGGAATCCACCAACCCAGTGCGCAGCCGGCAGCAGAGGGTGATCCTGCCCGTTCATTATCCTGGCCGAGTGCACAGGACCAGCCAGATAACTGCATATCCCACCCGGACTAGCATGGACCCCCATGGAAATCCCATCACGGTGCTTACAGTGGACCGGCATGGTGAGCAGAGCCTGTACCCAGCACAGTCCCCTACTTATATCCAAAGTTACCAGCCTGTTCACTTGGATCATGCCTTGAACACACATCGCTGTGGCCTGGAGCACAGAGCTTATTCTCCAGCTCATACCTTCCGCAGGCCCAAGTTCAATGGACGTAACTTCTCCAGAGCAGCTTGTTTTCCCCAGTATGAGACCATGTACCAGCACTACTACTTCCAAGGCCTTAGCTACCCTGAGCAAGATGGACAGCCTCCAGCTGGCATTGCCTCAAAGGGTCCCTCCCGTGCCTTCCAGCCTGGTGGCAGCATGCTGTTCCCTCCTGTGGTACATGTGATGCCCTCCTCCCGCTTGGAGAGTGGCAGCAGCTCCAGTTTCAGCTGCTATCATGGTCACCGCTCAGTGTGCAGTGGTTACCTGGCTGACTGCCCGGGCAGTGACAGCAGCAGCAGCAGTTCTGGCCAGTGCCACTGCTCCTCCAGTGATTCCATGGTTGACTGTACAGAGGTCAGCAACCAGGGGGTCTATGGGAGCTGCTCCACCTTCCGTAGTTCTCTGAGCAGTGACTATGACCCTTATATTTACCGCAGCAAGAGCCCCTGCCGAGTGGGGGATGCTGGTGGCACAAACCGAGGGGCGATTGTTCTCCTAGAGGGCCCCCATCAGGACGAGATTCTGGCACGTGGGCACGCTCTGCTGGGTGCTGACTGTCGGCCTGTGCCAGCTTCTTCCTCAGGGGACCAGCTTTCCAGCTGCAGCATGGAGATGAACTACAGCAGTAATTCCTCGCTAGAGCACAGGGATTCAAATGGCACTACCTCAGAGGGAGGCCTCGAGGCTACTCCCAGTGCTGCCTTGGATGTTCAAAGGAACTGGCACGGTCCAGAAGTAGCAGGACCTCTGATGGAACAAGCATGTGCTTGCTGCTTTGAGCTCCAGCACGCTGCCCTGGAGCCCAGCGGTGGGGCAACAGACTGCGGCGCACTCTTCTTGGGCTCCCCACTTTGGGGAGGGTGTGGCCCGGGGCTGGAACAGCAGCCAGGTAGTTCCCAAGGCTTGTATAGTGTTAACTCAGACCACTTGCATAGGACAGATGGGGTGAAATATGAGGGCTTGCCCTGCTGCTTCTATGAAGAGAAGCAGGTTGGCTGTGGTGGCACCGGTAGCAGTGGGGGTGGTGGCTGCTACACAGAGGACTGTGCAGTGAGTGTACAGTACACACTTCATGATGAGGCCTTGCCAAGCTGCTATAGGGGGGTGCGTGACATAGGTCAGCGCATCCCTATCATTCCTGAGGACAGAGACTGTGAGCTAGTCCTGCCGTTAGAGTGTCGGGGGACCCATGGAGGCTGTAGTTCCTGGGATGGGACGCCTGAAATGGATGCTCATCTACACCACCAAGGTCTAGGAGAGCTGCAGGAGGAGAGGGAGGTGTGCTACCGGGCAATGTCCTTTCTGCAGCAGAACTGCTCTCGGGACGAAGAAACAAGGATGCTCTTTCACAACCCCACTCCGAGCTCCCAGGAGGCAGCGGCAACCACAAAGGCTGCAGGTAAGAGTCAGACTTGGTTTTTCTCCAGCACCTTTCAGTCTCAGAGTATGGTGAAGAGAGCACCAGGTCAGCTGCACTAGTGTTCACAGAGATGGTCCACACATTATGGAAGTTACAGCTCACTCTCTGGAGAAGGGAAACTGCTCATCGTTACTGCCTATATTAGCCTCTTCTCCTCAGGAAATGTCCTCCGTTGCTCCCCTGCTGCAGTTTCATTGTTGGGAGTGCTATGCGCCATCTAGCCATGCTCATAGCAGCTCTAGACACCAATGGTGAAAACACAAGTGACTGCTGGCACCTAATCTAAACTAGGGATACAACCATTGCCACAGCCAGTGGAGCTGAAGCAGTGGGAAACTCAGGAAAAATGGTCAGTGCAGAAAAGGCCAAAGTGCCATGCGTGGGGTAGGTGAGGAGACTGGTGACCTTGAGGAGGATGAAAAGGAATAATGGAAAGTCTGGAATAGCCTCAGAGGAGAGTGCATGAAATGGGAGGGAGGTGCAGGCCCCCCCGATGCCTCGAAGTGTTTGTGGGAGCGAGTCTGGACTGGTGACAAAGTAATTAGTGGCAGAGGAAGAATCACCACTTGGGCTTCTCCTTCCCCAGGCCTTTTTCTTGGATGTGCCTGCGTTATGTCTAATAATTCTTTTATTCCTTCAGGCTCTGGATCTCATCCCCTGGAAAGAAGCCAAATGGGCGACTAGACCTGGCCAGACTGCCACAGATAGACAAGGAGAGCTTTTTATGGAGATTCCAAATGATGCTGGACTTTCTTTCAAACTTTTTTAGCTTTGACAAACACACAAAAGTGGTAATGTAGAGAAGCCCTTCCCGCACCCCAGCTGGACTGAGCCTCCCCTCCATTCCTTGCCAGCTTGATGCATCCTTCAGTCCTGGGTTTGTGTAAGTGAACAAAGCCCACGTGGAGCAGCTCTGAGCTCTAGTGCCATTTTTATACTAGTGACAAAAAGTGTTCTGTAAATATATATTTTTTTAAAACCATTGTGCGAGCTCTTACTGGCAGGTAACACTGCTGCATTAAACAAGACACCACATGTATAGATATTAGGGCTGTCAATTAATCATAGTTAACTCATGCGATTAACTCAAAAAAAAATTAATCGTGATTAAAAAAAGTAATCGTGATTAATAGCAGTTTTAATCACACTATTAAACAATAGAATACCAATTGAAATTTATTAAATATTTTTGGATGTTTTTCTACATTTTCAAATATATTGATTTCAAAGTGTACGGTCTTCACTTTATATTTATTTTTATTACAAATATTTTCACTGTAAAAAACACAAGAAATACCTCATACAAATATTGTAGTGCAAGCTCTTTATTTTGAAAGTGCAACTTACAAATGTAGATTTTTGTTGTTGTTACATAACTGCACTCAAAAACAAAACAATGCAAAACTTTAGAGCCTACAAGTCCACTCATTCCTACTTCTTGTTCAGCCAGTTGCTCAGACAAACAAGTTTGTTTACATTTACAGAAGATAATGCTGCCCACTTCTTATTTACAATGTCACCAGAAAGTGAGAAAAGGAGTTCGCATGGGACTTTTGTAGCCGGCATTGCAAGGTATTTATGTGCCAGATATGCTAAACATTCGTATGCCCCTTCGTGCTTCGGCCACAATTCTAGAGGACATGCTTCCATGCTCATGATGATGCTCATTTAAAAAAGGAAAAAAGTGTTAATTAAATTTGTGCCTGAACTCTTTGAGGGAGAATTGTATGTCTCCAGCTCTGTTTTACCCTTATTCTGCCATATTTTTCATGTTCTAGTAGTCTTGGATGATGACTCAGCACATGTTCATTTTAAGAACACTTTCACTGCAGATTTGACAAAATGCAAAGAAGGTACCAATGTGAGATTTCTAAAGATAGCTACAGCACTCGACCCAAGGTTTAAGAATCTGAAGTGTCTTCCAAAATCTGAGAGGGATGAGCATATGGAACACGCTTTCAGAAGGCTTAAAAGAGCAACACTCCAATGAGGAAACTACAGAACCCAAAGCACCAAAAAAGAAAATCAACCTTCTGCTGGCGGCATCTGACTCGGATTATGAAAATGAAAATGCGTCAGTCCGCACTGCTTTGTGTTGTTATGAAGCAGAATCCATCATCAGCGTGGAGGCATGCCCCCTGGAATGGTGGTTGAAGCATGAATGAACATATGAATCTTTAGCGCATCTGGCATGTAAATATCTTGTGACGCCGGCTACAACAGTGCCATGCAAACACCGGTTCTCACTTTCCAGTGATACTGTAAACAAGAAGTGTTAGACCCGCAATAGAGGTCTCCCTATGGGATGAGGAGCAGGCAGATACTGGACACTGTGTTGGTGTATAATACTCTAAATGCTCTTTATTGATTACAAAACAAACCTTACTCACTCCACATTCACACCCCAAACATACTCTACCAGAGTCCAAAGGTCAGAAAGGTCCCAATAGCTAGTCAAGTTTCCTTCCAACCATAAGATCATAAAATGCGGGGAGCCAGTGAAAACCACATCTATATCCACACAGGGCTCTGGATCAATAACGACTCCAATTTGCAGAAATCATAGGCAACCATTTATAGTCCATTCCATCGCATCATCAGTTCTTTGCCTTTGTTTACTAGGCCTTCTACCCACACAATTCCAAAGAGACAATCCTGGATGGGCAGCCATGATCTAAGGCGTGCCCTTTCCTCCAATTCTTATGCAATTGTATATCAGTCCAGCTGGTGGTGTTTCCTTTTCTGCTGATTCTCCATATTTTTCTTGGAACATAACAAGATTGTTTTTGCACAAATAGTTCTAATAGTTCTTGACCTTAAGTTCTTGCTTCAGTTGCCAGCTTGCAACACATGTATTCATGTCAAGCACACGTCATTCATACCAGGTCTCAATGACCAATAACATATTACATTGATATATGAATCATAATATATATAGATAACAGAACAGAAGCAGGCAGCATTATCTCCTGTAAATATAAACAAACTTGTTTGTCTGAGTGATTGGATGAACAAGAACTAGGACTGTGCAGACTTGGAGGCTCTAAAGTTTTACATTGTTTTATTTTTGAATGCAGGATTTTTTGTACATAATTCTACATTTGTAAGTTCAACTTTCATGATAGAGATTGCACTACAGTACTTGTATTAGGTGAATTGAAAAATATTATTGTTTTTTACTGTGAAAATATTTGTAATAAAAAATAAATATAAAGTGAGGACTGTACACTTTGTATTCTGTGTTGTAACTGAAATCAATATATTTGAAAATGTAAAAAACATCCAAAAATATTTAAATTATATTGTATTCTATTACTGTTTAACAGTGCGATTAATCATGATTAATTTTTTTAATCGCTTACAGCCCTAATAGATACTGATCTCTCCCTAAGCAAGTGTAGGCCTTTGATGAGCTCAGGGCTATACCTGCCTTAGAAAACAGGTCAGCACCTTGAGTCAAAACTAGTCTAGGTGGATATAAATGATGAATCAATTCTTGGATGCTGCCCTATCCTCCTTGTGGCAAATCTCAGTGGCAAGCAGGTTTAAGAATCTTTAAGGGGTGTGTGGAAGATCGGGATACGGAAGTATTTTTGCCCCCTTCTGACATTTCTCTAACAGCTTGGCTGCTAGGGGGTCTGCAGACAAGGTCTGCTTTCCTGAAGGAGTGTAGATGGGAGCTCATGTGGAATGCTTCAGCTACCACCTGCTGAAAAAGAAGTTAGGTCCTTTTGCGCCTTGAGGCCTGTGGAGCAATAGGGAACAAGTGACTTTCTACCACATCGAAAGGCTGAGGGGATAACTGCTTCCCACAGAGAACCCCAGCATTCCTACAGCAGTTCTTCAGGAGAAACTGCAGCAAGAGAAATGCATTGCTTGTATGATGTCTGTGGCTTGTTTTAGTTCAGCTGGGGAAACACTTGGATGGGGGTTACTGTATTGTTTCCTTGGAGACTGCACATGGGTAATAATAGAATTAGTGCTTTCCATCAACTAGCACACCTTACATGCATGTACATGCATGGGGTTTTAGTGCCCAGAGTAAGGACTGGGTAAACTTGCTTTAGCCATTGTCTCTTTCTTTGCTGGAAGAGATATGGTTGATGTAGCTTCCATAGTGCAGTCTATGTTACAGGATTCTTTGGCCAGTCCAGCCTTGCCTGTGTTCATGCCTTTGCGTACAGAGAGCACTGCATACCCCTTAAGTTTGGGCACATAGATCTGTTCCTGTTTTTCTTGTAGTGGGGAATTTTTGTTATCATGAGATAATGCGCGCCATCCCTTCCAATAGCAATCGTTTCCTGTGGAAACTGTGGCTTCTGGATAAGAGGCCATGGCTGTCATGCTGTGTGACTGAGAACACAGTATGCACTTTTCTGTCTGGTGTACTCACACAGCAGGGATTCTCTTAAAGAGATCCTTACTAGTTTGTACCCACAATGTAGGTCTTGTAAGATATGATTGGAAATGTATTCATTACATTAAAAATAAAAAATTAGTGTGAAGTTTATTTTTACTGAAACATTGCCCTGTGTGGGACAGCATTGGGCTATTCATGGGAACCAGGAAAAGGATTCCAGTCAGTCTTGATGGATGTCCTGGATGAATGAATGAAAAAACCAACAGAGCTTAAATAATAAAAAATAATTTGGATTTTTACATTTCTTTTCACTTCTAATACTCTACAGTTTTTGAAAAAAAACACTAGGAAGGATAAATATATTTAAAGGAACCCTGCGTCTCTCTCTAAATGAGTAACCATGAGTGTAGCTTTTCAGAGATTTGGTGTATCTTACAACAAGATACAGGAGCTGTACTATAAAATTGAAAACCATTACAATAAACATATTTCCTGTGTATAAAGATGCAGAAACCAAGCAATATCTTCTCTGAGTACCAGTGACATATAGTGTGTTTGTGGGAAGCTGTGGGATTTTATCAAATTTTCCACTTTGAATACACTCACCGTCCCCAACCCTCAAAGAAATGCACTAGAGGAGGTATGGTTATGATGTTGTATTTACACATCTTGGGCATGCTGAGAACCACCAAAAATTTTGGCCACTCAAGATACTTGTAACACTGTAACTAGCATAGGCTGAGGTATGGTAAAAAGGGTGTAAAATGTCTGTCTGAATGTTTTGGCTGTGTTCCCATCTACATGGGTATGGTCTTACTCAGAATACCTAGAAATGCCACTCCCTCCCTGCAAGCCATTTTGTAGAGATACATTCTCTTTAGTTCCCATTTCTGACCTTGTTACCTTCTGCATTTGCTCATTTTCCCTGCTGAAAGCCCATTGGGACTAATGTGTCTGCAATGACACACAGGCTGATTAGCCACAATAGATACTATTTTAAAACAAAAATGCCTTTCTATTGCTTAAATAAACTGTTGCCGTTGTGTTGGGCTCAGGAGGCACTATTTAAAATGTTTAATTAAAATTTATTCTGTAGCACTTAAAAATGGTTTTGTATAAACTTTGGTGTAAAGATTTGTAATAATATAGTCAAAGGGCTCTTTCTCCATTACCATTTTTTTACTGTTTTAAAGGCTAGGAAACAACTTGTATATATTCTGTATATGTATAGCAGCACATTTCATTTATGGAAATATGTTCTCAGAATATTTATTTACTAATATATTTATCTTAAGCCATGTCTTATGTTGAAAGTGTGTGACATTATTGGAGTAATCATTGAAAATCACTAACATGAGGCCCTGTAAATACATAATTGCACACAAAGATTTTACAATATTTGCCGACCAAAAAATGATTTAAAGCAAGTCGTAGTTCTCTACAGTTTTGTAACAAAGTGTACAAATGTCTGTTAAAAAAAACAAAACAAAATACAGTTTTATCAAGTATATTTTGAAAGTTGTTGTGTTTTGTGGGGAAAGAAGCTGATCAGTATTGTGCCGCTAAAGAAAATCCTGGGGGCCTGCAGGTGAAATACTTGAAAATAAACTAAGCTTGCACAGGCCTCTTGTGAAAGTTCTACTTGACCCATGTGAAGACTGGTTTAGTAGTACAACATTTAGAAGTATATCTCTCAGTAGAAGTGTGTGTAAATGCCTCTTTCCAAGCTGCCCATCCACCATTAAACTCGCCTAACCAAAATTCTTTCTTAGACTCACTTTTCATGATGTCCATGAGAAGTGACCTGATCATAACGACTATGACCTATTGTAAGTGAATAAAAACTATTTTAATTGGACCACCAGGATGTACATATGACTAGAGAGCAAAAGTGATCTTTTCAACCTTCCTTCCTCTAGCCCTTCCTCACTATTTGGTGCCCCTATTCATGTGCCTTGAGGCAAGAACTGTCAGTCTACCTTTACTGTAAAGTGCCTAGCGTATTTTTGCGTACTCTAAAATAGTAGTTAATGTTTAGCCCTGGCACACACTTACCCACAGTATAAAGCCAACTTACAATATGTCAATACACTGAAAACAGAGCAGCTATTCCAAAATTAAACTAAAAATAAAAGCTAAAATGTGTTTTCAGTGTATCTGTCCTGGAAACATTCACTGACTTCTGATATTTTCCAGCTCCTTTTTGTTGATTTTTCCTCCTTGTCTCACTATCTACATAAAAATTAGGTTAAAACAGTCTTAAATTAGCTATACTGGACCATGATCAAAGGACAATGATAATCTTGGCGATAAAGGGAGAGAGACATGTTAGGCCTGATCTTTGCCAGACTTTAACTGTTTGGGCTGAAGTTTTCAATGCAAAGTATTTGCCTCAACCTAAATTTATTTTGGAAAACTTCAGCCAGAACAGTTCCAACATTTTCAAGAAAAAGGCCAGTGAAAAATACATTTTTCCCATGTTAAAAAAAAAAATTCTTGCGATTCCCCAGACAACTGAAGGAAAGGGCGAGACATATGCCTTTGGAGGTAAACTCCTAATACCATCCTCTCCAAAAACTTAAGCTCAGTCTTGAAACAAGTTAGGGTTTTTTGCCTCCACAACTCCCTTTGGAAGGCTGTTCCAGAATCTTCATCTAATTTCAAGGCTAAACTTGCTGATGGCCAATTTATGTCCATTTGTTCTGGTGCCAGGGAGACTTTGGAGAAATTGGCCTACAGTCATAGTCTATGCTCTCCCTCAGAGTCTGGGTTTCTGCCCTTAACCAACAAGCGGCCCAGTCTGTTAATTTCTGTACAAATGCAGAGGGCTATAATCCCCCAGTCCATCTTCCTGCTCTAAATTTCTGGTTGTATTTTTCTATGTACAGGCCCACCCCATCCAAAATGGCTGCCTTAATCACATCATAGTCTATTGCAGGCATATTATTGAGAGTCACATATGCTCCATGTGCTTCCCCAGTTAAGCAGGGTGCCAGCCCAAGGGCCCACATTGTTCTGTCCCAACCAGCCACCCTTTTGAAAGTACTAAAAACACATCAGGGTCATCCACAGGTCCCATTCTGCAGAGTCCTGTCCCCTGTGCCCAGTTTCTGTTTGCAACTGCAGGACTCTCAAAGCTTTGCTGGAGTTGTTGCTGAACCTGGGCTTGCTCCTTAATAAATTCCTGCAGGCTCTTTGCTGCTCTGCCTGCCAGGCAAGCAAAGACTGTTTCTTTACATGGTGGGATTGTTGGAAGGCTACAGGGTCTTCTGCAGCTCTTTGCTGCTCCACCAGCCATTGCAGTGTTCCCTTCATCATCCAGACTGCCAAACCTCTCTGTCAGGTTCTCCATTCACAAGGACACAGGCAACTTCCGGACAAGACCCTAAGTTGTGACAGAGTGACATGCCACATGGATGGCTCTTCCACAAACTCAGACCATGCTAAGACCTTGCTTGTAAATACCCCTCTGTAATTTATGTACAGTGTTTTAATCCTTCACCAACGCATAGCAATGTCTCTACGCTGTTACACTGTCTCTCAGGTTCTCGACCCATTCCCCAAAAGGGGAGGACAAGTTGGCTCTGCCCAGAGGACTCTTCTAGCCACCTTTCCCCCAAACACCCTTCCTGTGCCCTTTTATACAAGGTCACTGTTAATGCTTAATTGACACACCAGCCCCAATCTGGCTTGTAATCAGGTAGAGATCTGTCCAGTTAGACCTCCTCTAGGGAAAACCTAATTAGTACTAAAAGTGACTAGAGTGCTGGCCCTCTAGTCACAAATGGTAATAAAACTCTCTTTGCTGGAAATACCTTCCCTAATGCATTCTAGGATTGCATTAACTTTTTTTCTGGTTGCATCACATTGGTGACTCATAGTCATCCTGTGTTTGACCAGTACACCCAGGTTTTCCTCATACTGTGTCACTTCTAATTGGTAAGCTCCAAATTTATAGGAAAAATTCTTGTTCTTAGTCCCTAAGTGCATGACCTTACATTTTGCACTATTACATTTCATCCTGTTTCTATTACCCCAGTTTTCAAGGTTGGCCAAATGTATGATATTCCAGTCCTCCCTTGATTGGCAATACCTCCCGATTTTGTATCATCATAAATTTTATTAGTGCACTCCCACTTTTTGTGCCAAGGTCAGTAATTAAAATGTTAAGACAGACCGATCCCTGAGGAACTCGACTTGTAACTTCCCACCAGCCTGACGGTTCACCTTTCAGTATGACTGGCAGTTGTCTCTCTGTTAATCAGTACGTTAACAACCTTTTGATTCCCATCTACTTTAATTTCCCATGTGAAACTGTATCAAATGCTTTACTGAAATCCAGCCAGATTAGGTCTACTGCATTTCCTTTGTCTAGAAAATCAGGTATCTCAAAGAAAGAGTTGGTCAAGTTGGGCTGGCACAACCATTTTGTAAAACCATTTTGTATTTTATCTCAGTTACCGTTTACCTCTGTCTTTATTTACTCTTTTTCAAAATTTGTTCTGAAACCTGGCATACAGCTGAGGTCAAACTAACAAATCTGTAGTTTCCCAGATCTCCCCGCCTCTTCCCCCCCCCCCTTTTTTTTTTACACTTTCTGAAATATAGGTCCTGTATTTGCAATTCTGCAGTCATAAGGTATGATCTCCAAGTTTATGGATTCATTAAGAATCCTGCCTATTAGGCTAGCAATTTAATGTGCCAGTTCCTTTAATATGCTTGGCTGGTGATTATCTGAGCCCCTTCCTCCCCCTGCATTTGGTCCCATTAAGCTGCTTGAGTTTGCCACATCTAAGGTGTAAGTCAATTTCTGTTGCTATAGCTACTGCCACCCAGCTCCTCATTAAAGATGGAGGCAAAGCATGTGTGTAAATTTTGAGCCATACCCAGATTATCTTTAATCTCCACCATGTCCTCAGCAATGTTCCTGCTAATTTTTTCCATCCATGTGTGGAGTTCATTTTATGTGCACCAAGGTAGTGTGGTTGTGCACTACCAGTAGAAACAAAAAAACCTAGCTATAATATACATTTTTAAAAAGTTACCATAGGGATAATTACTCCAGCCAGGACAGGTTAGGCATTTTAGAACTCACTACTCAAAGAATTAAATTTGTGTAAGAAAAATAAAAATTATGAAATGCCAGTCAAAACACTAAAATAACACACTTTGAAAGACTAAAATTACAGAGAATATATGTGCATTGCAGAAAGTACCAAGCAGTAACAACAATAATAATACAAGTAGGTGTTGGGAGGCAAGTGTGAAAGAGACGGTGTGTGTGACAAACAAACTGTGTGTGTGTGTGTGTGTGTGCTGGCTATTGGGGAAGTTTGAGAGAGGCCATGCACTGTCTCTGTCTCTTTCCCACAGTATTCTTGCTAGCAAGTTAAAGAAGTATGGGCTGGATGAATGCACTATAAGGTGGGTAGAAAGTTGGCTATATTATCGGGCTCAACGGGTAGTGATCAATGGCTCCATGTCTAGTTGGCAGCCGGTATCAAGTGGAGTGCCCCAGGGGTCGGTCCTGGGGCCGGTTTTGTTCAATATCTTCATAAATGATCTGGAGGATGGTGTGGATTGCACTCTCAGCAAATTTGCGGATGATACTAAACTGGGAGGAGTGGTAGATACGCTGGAGGGCAGGGATAGGATACAGAGGGACCTAGACAAATTGGAGGATTGGGCCAAAAGAAATCTGATGAGGTTCAATAAGGATAAGTGCAGGGTCCTGCACTTAGGACGGAAGAACCCAATGCACAGCTACAGACTAGGGACCGAATGGCTAGGCAGCAGTTCTGCGGAAAAGGACCTAGGGGTGACAGTGGACGAGAAGCTGGATATGAGTCAGCAGTGTGCCCTTGTTGCCAAGAAGGCCAATGGCATTTTGGGATGTATAAGTAGGGGCATAGCGAGCAGATCGAGGGACGTGATCGTCCCCCTCTATTCGACATTGGTGAGGCCTCATCTGGAGTACTGTGTCCAGTTTTGGGCCCCACACTACAAGAAGGATGTGGATAAATTGGAGAGAGTCCAGCGAAGGGCAACAAAAATGATTAGGGGTCTGGAACACATGACTTATGAGGAGAGGCTGAGGGAACTGGGATTGTTTAGTCTGCGGAAGAGAAGAATGAGGGGGGATTTGATAGCTGCTTTCAACTACCTGAGAGATGGTTCTAGACTATTCTCAGTGGTGGAAGAGGACAGGACAAGGAGTAATGGTCTCAAGTTTAATTGGGTATAGGTCCTGCTTTTGAGCAGGGGGTTGGACTAGATGACCTCCTGAGGTCCCTTCCAACCCTGATATTCTATGATTCTATGATTCTAAGTTGCAGTGGGGGAGTTTTAGGTTGGATATTAGGAAAAACTTTTTCACTAGGAGGGTGGTGAAACACTGGAATGCGTTGCCTAGGGAGGTGGTGGAATCTCCTTCCTTAGAAGTTTTTAAGGTCAGGCTTGACAAAGCCCTGGCTGGGATGATTTAATTGGGGATGGGTCCTGCTTTTGAGAAGGAGGTTGGACTAGATGACCTCCTGAGGTCCCTTCCAACCCTGATATTCTATGATTCTATGATTTAAGGCACTCACTGAAAGCTCTCCTGCTGTGTCCTGAGCCCTGTCTCCCCTCCCCTGCTCTGTGGAGATGGGATACATGGGGAAGGAGGAGAGAGAGATTGTGTGAGCTGGCTGCTGGGGAAGTCTGAGACCATGTGCTCTCTTTAAGAAAGGCACTCACTTCCCGAGGCTCCTTCAGACCGCAGCAGCTCTCTCCTGCTCGAGTCCTGAGCCAGTCTGTCCCCTCTCCCCTGCTGTGCAGAAATGGAGTACAGGGGTCGGGGGAGGGGGACACCCTGACATCAGCACACACAAACACCAGTGCTGCACAGCCAGCCAAGAGGGTCCTGGGAGCAGCTGCAGGAGCAATGCGGCTGCAAAGCAGTGGGAGGGGCACCTGAACACACACTGCCAGATGTGCTCAGCTCTGCTAATCAAGTGGGCAGCACTTGAATCTATCCTGGGCAGCAGCCCAACGGCGCAGCTTACATGGAACACAGGTCCTCAGTGCTTAGTGGGCTCACTTCTTGTTTCCTTGTTTTCTTTTAATTTATATGGCTAAAGAACCTTATACTATTGGTTTTACTTTCCTTTGCAATGTCCAGCTCTGCCTGGCTTTTGAAAGTTTTCACTTTATCCCTGTACTTTCTGACCTACCAGCGGTAGGTAGCTTTCTTTGCAGAGCCGTTCCTTCCATTCCTTATGGACTGTCTGATTTTTCTTTACAACCTGTTTGAGATGCTTGTTCAGCTGGTTTGGGCTGCAATGCTTCTCTGTGATTTTCCACCCGCTCCAGTATGGAGCTTTGACTTAAAGTAATTCCAAGCCTCTTCCACATTCAGATCCTTGAGTTTTTCAGACCAGTCAACTTCCCTAACTAATTCCTGTAATTTTTTAAAGTTTGCCCTTTTGAAATCAAGGATCCTAGTTGCAGACCTATTTTTGTTTAGCCTTCAGTTTAGGTTAAACTGAATTAATTTATGATCACGTGAACCAAGGTTCTCCTGTACAATAAGGTAATAGATTAGGTCCTCACTACTGACTAATACTAAATCTAAAAGGGCATCAGTACTTAGAATATCATAGAATATCAGGGTTGGAAGGGACCTCAGGAGGTCATCTAGTCCAACCCCCTGCTCAAAAGCAGGACCAATCCCCAATTAAATCATCCCAGCCAGGGCTTTGTCAAGCCTGACCTTAAAAACTTCTAAGGAAGGAGATTCCACCACCTCCCTAGGCAACACATTCCAGTATTTCACCACCCTCCTAGGGAAAAAGTTTTTCCTAATATCCAACCTAAACCTCCCCCACTGCAACTTGAGACCATTACTCCTTGTCCTGTCCTCTTCTACCACTGAGAATAGTCTAGAACCATCCTCTCTGGAACTACCTCTCAGGTAGTTGAAAGCAGCTATCAAATCCCCCCTCATTCTTCTCTTCTGCAGACTAAACAATCCCAGTTCCCTCAGCCTCTCCTCATAAGACTTGTTGGGTCAACTGACTATTTGGTGAGGAAATCTGTCAGCTATCACATCCAGAATTCAGAGTAACAGCCGTGTTAGTCTGTATTCGCAAAAAGAAAAGGAGTACTTGTGGCACCTTAGAGACTAACCAATTTATTTGAGCATGAGCGTAGCTCACGAAAGCTCATGCTCAAATAAATTGGTTAGTCTCTAAGGTGCCACAAGTACTCCTTTTCTTTTTGCACATCCAGAATGTTGACCTACCAATCTATTGCTGGAAAATTAATCTCCCATAATCATACAATTCCCAGTAGCATTAATTTTATTATAAATATTAATGAGGTTTCTTGCCATATCCAAATTGGATCCTGGGGAATCTATTGTAAACCTGATGCACTGTTCCAGAGGAGCCTCTGGGTCAAAATCACTTTGGGGAAGAACGCTAACAAACAGAAATCTCCCCTGGCTTCAGGAAGCTCCACACCCCCTCTCACCCCCATCACTCCTCAGGGGAAGGGGGTCACTGTATGGGTGACTGCTCCCCTGTCTGCCCAACCCCCATACAGCTGGACACACCATACCCTGACCCCCCCTCACTGAGCCCCATTCCCCTGCACACAGAACCCCCTCCACTGAGCCCTCTGCACCCAAACCCCACCCTGCTGAGCCCCACTGCCTGCATCCTACCTCCACTGAGCTTATCCCTGCACAACCAAACCCCCTCCCAGTTTCACCCCCCTGCAGTTGGCCCCTCCCTGATGAGCCCCCCTGCACTTAAACCCCCACCCCAATGAATCTTAACCAGCTGCAAACAGACCCCCCCGCTGAGCCACCCAGACCCCCCCCCATCTGAGTCCCATTCTCCCACACCCAGACCCCCCCCCTTGCTGAGCCCCAACCACCTTTACCTGGACTCCCCTGCAGCGTCCCTGCACCTAGAACCCCCCCAACAAACCCCTATGCATCCAGATACCCCCCACACCTGGCCACCCCCACTGAGCCACCTGCACCCAGCTTGCCCCACACAGAACCCTCTCACCCTACACCTGGCTCCCCCCCACACTCAGCCCTGTGCAGTCAGTGGCTTGTGTGCCCCACTGCCATGCTGGAACCTCCACATTTATTAATTGACAAATAATTAGCACAATTTTAAAATACTGTATGCATAATATTTATATTTTGGTGCAGAATCCCCTCAGGAGTAAATGCTACTCCACCACCTTTACCTTTATTTAGGTCTTTCCTGCACAGCACATAGCCGCCACTACTTGTACGCCAGTCATGTCCACCATGTTTCTGTCATCCCTTTAATATTAGGTTTCATGTCCTGCACCTTTAATATTAGGTTTCATGTCCTGCACAGTAGTTCTAGTGCTCCATTTTGTTACCCAGGCTTCTTGAATTAGTTACTTTTGGGGGAATTCTGTGCCAAAAAATAAAAAATTCTGCATACAATATTTTCAAAGTCTGCAAAACTCTACATATTTTAGTTGTCAAAATAACATAATATAATCACACCAGTTTCAATTATTTTGGTTTTATTTTGATTACATTATTTATTTCAAAATACTTGTCAGCAAGTATGTCTGTAACAATACAGACAACAGAAAAGATTCAGAAAATGTTTTTTGATCAATAGATTCCTTACGAGGCATATTAATACAGAACTCTGAGTAATAATTCATTTAAACTACAATACAGAACCATATTTTCCACACGCTCCAGAAGCAGTGCAAAGGCTGTGAGGGGAGGGGGAGTCAGGAGTAACGGAGGAGCTGAGGGAGAGAGAAATAATTGCTGGGAAGGCACCTGGGTGTGAACTTGGAGGTTTGTGGTGTATGGGTGGGAAAAATATGGAACAGGTTTTGGGGGGAGGGACTATTAGGGAGCTTCCTCCATGCAGACCTTGGCTGACCCCCTAGCCTCTACCATTCAGGCAGGCACATGTGTCCCTCCACCCCTAATTCAGACACCCACTCCCCATGTGTTCTTGCACGCCCTGTCCACATGTGTCCCTCCATCTCCATTCAGACACCCACTCGCCATGTGGCCCTGCACCCTTTCCCCCTGTGTCTCTGTGCCCTCACTCAGCCATCTCCCTTCCCTATGTGGCCCTGCATCCCTCCCCCTGTCCCCATGAGTCTCTGTGGCCCCACTCAGCCACTCACCCATCCCTATGTGGCTCTGCATCCCCCTCCCACATCACCATCTGGCCCTGCACCTCCCTCCCCCCTGTGGCCATGAACCTCCACTCCCATGCATCCCCTGCCCCAGTCTGTCCTCCCCCACTAGCCTTTATGAGCCCTGTCTGACTCCCACAGTACTCCCATGTTGGCTGTCTCCCCATAGTCCCTGTCGCCTGACCTGGCCCAACAGGCACTGTGGAGAAGGTAGGCTCTTTCTTTTCCCTTGCTGGTCAGGAGCTGCTGTTGTGTGCCAGACAGCCCTCTCCTGGGGAAAAAGGTAGAACTGCAGAAGTTATTTTCTGCTGGGAGCTGCTGCTGTGTTCTATTGCCACTGCGCCCTCTGGTGGGCAAAAAGAGGAACTGAAGCAACTTTTCAGCAGAAGTTTTTTCTGTGCAAAAAATTAAAAATATGCATCACTCATTAATTATGCATTCACAGAGTGGTGCAGAATTCCCCCAGGAATAATGAGTGTGCAGACTTTTTAGTTGTTTCTGCTTGACATCACCCAGCTTCCTTGCTCTATTAGGCACAGGCATTTTACTGACAATAGTACCTACCTGACTGTTACTGTCATTTTATGGGCACTGTCTTTCTGCTTATTGTCCATTCTCCTGTCCTCTGTTGTTGCTTTCTCTACTGCTGTGTCCACTTTTACTTGATTTTAGTCCTGCTCAATATTAGAATCAAGCATGGTGGTTACATGAGCATCTCCCAACCGTCTCCCCCAGAGTCCTAGGTTCAAGCTCTTTTAATAAGTTGTGCCAGCCTCCATCCCAGAAGTCAATCACCCACCCTACTCAGGTGAAGTTCATCCTATGAGGACAGGCCTCTGCCCATGAATGGCTCTCAATGGTCAGACAGCCCAATGCCCTCCTTCTAGTGCCATTTCAGGAGCCACCTGATAATCATTATGCCTGGCCTTTGCCCTCCTTCTCTGGAGACACCTGAGTGGCCTTTCTTTAAGCATCTTCCCCAGCCTGGCTTAGTCGTCTTTGATGTGTCCAGCAAGAATTGAATAGTATAATTTGTTCCCACGTGCAGGACAATCATGGATTTTTTCCCATACCTTGTATCTCAGCTCCTCACAGACAAGATATCCATCTGTTCTTCAGATCCACTCTGGAGACAGATTGGTTCTTCTTCGTAGGGAGGCCCCACTAATCTTCCTCTTCCTGGTGCTGGTGCAAATCACAGGCCTTCACCCTTCCATTCTTTGTGGCTGCAAGTCTTCTGGTCTCACTTGCAATCTTCTGTGAGTCAGCCTCTATCCCCTTGGGGCTCCCAACTCTGGCTATTTACGTTGGCTCTTCCCCTCTTCTTGTACGATTAGCCACTCATCTCTGCCCATCTCCTTTAACTACTTGCCTCTCCCCATCACTTCCCAAGTCACTGAACCTGTTCCTCAGTTCTAGTTCTCTTGCAGTAGCCAGGCTTTTCCTCTGCCTTGTGCTCAGTCACATGCTTCCACAGCCCATTTGCTTCATCCAGCGAGCAACCCTCACAGTTCTTCCCCCTTCTGAATTCAACCACAGCTTCAAGCTGCTGCTCCAAACTGCAGATCTTCTCTGCCATCAGTTCTATCTGGCAGCACTACATACAAACAAAGCACTTTTCAGGTACCCACTCCAGAAAAACGCATATCTCACAGCATCCACAGGCAGTCATCTTCACTGGCTCTTCCTGTCTTTGGCTCACTACCACTTGTGCCACTGTCATAGCCTTCCCTTCTGTGCTTGGGAAGTCATGGTTATGGAGAAAAAGAGAGAGAGAGATGGTCTGTCAAATTGCTGAGAGCAACTTTATGCAGTGCTTTGAAAATCAGGACAGGAACCTTAGGGAAGTGGTGGTGAGGGGGGGAGTATACGAAGCATACTAGACTGATGGGGGGAGAAAAATATGTAAACCAAGGTTTAAAAAAACCACTTGAAATTGGTACACTTGTTCAGAATAAAAGAAAAGAAAAAGCTTGCCTCTGAAGCACTTTCCATGTGGAAGGAAATATTGATTATCATAGATCAGTATTTTTAACTGCTCAAGAGTATTTGCTAAAACAAGAAAATGGAGCTTCTGCATGACCTACTTACACCTGTAACATCTGGGTCACTAGCTTTACCTTCTACTTCTTTACTCTCCAGTATTGTTCTATACTAAGATGTGATAGGAAACAAATTATCTTGGCTGGAATTAGGGATGAGGAGAAACTCCATTGTTTTGCTGTGAATCTGTTCAAGAGGAACCTTCCTACCCATGGCAAAAACACTGATACAAAGTGCTGTGCATGCCCAACAGCATCAGATCAGAGACAGAAACCAGTTTGGCTTTGCCAGGTCGGTGAAGTAGATGAAATTGGCAAAACCATATTTCTGAAATCCCCTTACCTTCCAGTTTAAGTTTTCCTTTTTGGCTGATGTTGCAGGGCTCTCCAGCATATTGTCTCTGTTCCTCAGATGATTACATCAAGGGCATAAAGTATGCCAAGACAGCAGTCCCCATAAGTGGGCACCTAAACTAACAGCCAGTGTAGAAGAGCTAGGGCTGGGACTTCAGGTTTAAGTGCACACCATTTTTCTGGCTTTCTGCAGGTCTATAGTCCTATTCTCCCACACGCCCAGTCCCTGGAGATCTGAACAAATGCTCAGTAGCTTCATTAATTTTAAAAAAAGAAGAAAAACCCAAACATTCACTTGGAAGCCCTGAGTGGCACAACTGATCCTTTCTTTTCCCCATCCCTCTAATATAAGCCTGAGAGCATCAGCCTGTCTGGGACTTCAGCTTTTTTTCCTAATTACAGTACCTTCTGGTTTGATTAGGTGATCTCTTGCCATCCCCGTTCACCATCTCTCTCTGCAGGCTGCCTTTTTGCAGCAGTCAGTAGATGCAGATAAAAATTCTTTTTAAGGGACCATCTGTGAACATGTCAATTTTTATGATATTTTATTTTTGTGAAGCTTGGAGCAATTATTCTTTTCTTCTAACTGGAGATTCATTTAAAAGGGCCTCACTGAATTCTGTTTCAGTTTGAGCAGCTGTTTGTTCAACAGCCTTCACCGTTGTGAGTCACAGTTTCTTTTGGGGATATTTTGAGTTGTTTTTTTTCCCTCCTTGTAAGTGTATTGGTACCTCAAGGTAGTAGGAGACGTGTCATATTATTTGGCTTGCAGTATGATACTCACAGGGAAAAACACTCTTTCTTGGCTTTGCATTTGTTGCTGCATGAGTCTACTCATACATTCTGGCCCATACAATGATGCAGCAGTTTGAAAATATTTTTGGGAATGCACAAATGGGGAAAGGCTTGTTTCCACCATATACTAAAGTCCTTAGGTCCACATTGCTCTGTTTGGAAGCAGAAGATCAAAATTAATTACCCAAGGCAAGGCTGGCCAGCGCAGAACTCTTAGTGAAATAAGCCCCCTCTTTCAGCTCCTGTAAATTTTCATAGAGTCACTGTAGTCAATAGAGCTATGGTAACACACTTGTTGAGGCTCTGCCCTGCCATGTTCAGACTTTCCATAGTGTAGGAAACCATGTAACTAATGATTCCACAAAAGAGCCTTATTATTAAGAGGACACAGGCTGGTTTTAAGCTCTTGTTCGTATGAAAGTATCATACCGGCTGTTCTAGTGAGAAACCCAGTGTCCCTTCTGTAACTATCCTGAAGATTATTCTTGGCCATGTCTTTGTCAGTCACCTGGTTCTGAGCTTAGAACATGGTTTCTATGGCAGCCTGGGGTGGAGGGTGAGCATATGTTGATACAGGTCCAAAGACTTCCGGAACAAGATACTTTCTCCAACACTGCAGGGTATGAAGACAGCTGGACTTGTGTAATCCCCTCTCCTGGATCAAAAAGATTGGAGTGAGAACACTCTTGGCCTTGATATTGTTGGCAAGAACATTCAAAACCACCTTTAACCGAAAGCAGCAGCTGTCACTTGTCTTGGCCTCAATTTTGCTTTGTTTGTGTAGACTTCCTGAGGTGTTGGTGTTTGTCTCCAGTGTTTCTCTTCCTCATTCTGTTGCCTAACTGGAGCTTTTCTTCGCTTTGATTACTCACATTTATACGCTGTCACCTCTGAATGGAGACAAAATCCAGCTGTCCCACCACTTCCTTGTGTAGTCCTGTAGTCTGGAATGCACAGCAAGGCAGCTTGATTTAGCCTTGGGGTAAGGATTGGCTGCCACTATCCTAATCCTGGCCTCATGATTGCTGGGAAGTATGTTGTGCACTTGAAATATGATGTTGAGGTCACAATAGAAACAGGTGCAAAGGCTGGAAGCATCAAAGCGTCCCTTGTGCAGGGAAGTGAAGCCTGCTGTCCAGACACTAGCATGGGAATGTGGGGGAGGCTCAGGCCCTGAGCTGTGGAAATTATTGCTGCTTGTTTCAGCCGCTCTCATTGCAGCAACTTCCTTTTTAAATGGCATACGAGTTGCTGAAGCATTTATAATGCGTAAACCTACAGAACACTCCAGGTTAAACACACCCTACCAACCCTCATGTTGCAGTGCAAATGTCCCAGAGGTTACAGATGGACACACACATTCAGGCATCATGAGGACAGCAGGTTTGTCTCTCTGTCACATACATTTCTACTTGGTCACCTCTCTCACTCACACATACACATGCCACCCCCACCCCCGGCCCCCAAACCGCTGCCTGGGAGCATTTCATGGTTACACATCTCTCACCCACAAACATGTCCCCACCATGGTACCCTGGGATTAGGGTTCTAGACACGTGTATGAACATCCCAGGGATTACAGGGCTCTCCTAAATTCACAGCTTTCTAAGCGTGTGTGTGTGTGCATGCACACGTGTGTGTGTGAATCATAGAATCATAGACTATCAGGGTTGGAAGGGACCTCAGGAGGTCATCTAGTCCAACCCCCTGCTCAAAGCAGGACCGATCCCTGACGAACTCATCCCAGCCAGGGCTTTGTCAAGCCTGACCTTAAAAACTTCTAGGGAAGGAGATTCCACCACCTCCCTTGGTAAGCATGTATCAAAGACGTGCTTATACTAGCATTCGCTATGTCTGTGTCGCTGCCATATTAGATTTTTGGCAATTGTCTCCCCTACAGGAGAGGCCAAGATAGTTCATGTTCAGGACTTCTGAGACACACTTGCACACTTTGCTGCCCCTTATTAGTGGCTTTTGGCGGTGTGATTGACTATGCTTATATCCCTGGCTGTTCCTGTTCCTTCCAACCTTCTTGTCAATTGATACTGATAATGCCATGCAGTCATTTACCAACTATTACAGCTCCATTGTGTCATCCCCACCTTTTGCTTCTGTCAGTGATATCTTTAACTTTTGTTGTAGGGAATCTTGATTGTCAGCCTTACCATCTGAAGCTCGCTGGCTTAACAGTTTGACTGAAAAGGTCATTGCTTTGGTAGGCAGCCCTATGTTCACATCCGGACTCGATGCAGGGCATAAGAATGGTATAGGTTTGTCATGACATGTCTCTTGCTACTACAAGTGACCTCTTAGAAAACACTTAGTAGGCATTGTGGCTCGGACACACAAACTTTAAACTCTAAGCATCCCATGTCGACTCTGAACCAATGAGCACCACCTATTTAATTTGTTTGTAGCTCAGGCTTTGTTGAGCATTTTTCTCCCAATTTTACCTTTAAGATCTGATTGGTTCTCTATATTTGTACTTCTGAAAAGAGGCCATCCAAAAATAGCAGAACATTGGCTATGAGGCAGATACCTTCTCAAAGTCTGTGACTCCCTCACCTTTGTACATTGCCAGCTAGAAACATCTACAGCAGAGGCAACTCAACACGTGTTGCTGCAGCAGCTGAAAAGATGGTGTCATTTATATTTGTGCTTAAAATGACCTAAACTATTACAGCAGTCAAAGCAGACCCAAAGTCCCGATCTCCACAGGGTTCTCACATTCATCTCATTTTGTGGGTGTGCAGGACACCTACTGTTTTAGAGATTCTGTTTTTATTTTAAGCGAAGTGGTTTAAGACCATATTTAGAAGGATGAGAGAGCTGACAAGCTCCAGATACTTCAAAATGGTTATAGCAGCTGGTTTTCCCATGTCTGGTGTGCACCATGGAACTCCAGAAATGGTCTGTCCAGATCCTTTGGAAAACAAGGAGAAAGAGGAAAAAGATTATCCCCAATACACTTTGAACTGCAGGAGAATAATGTGTCTCATGGCGTGACTGTCACTTTAGTGTCCCACAAGGAGGTTGCAATCATCTTGTTGGCTCTTAAATTTTTTCTTGAAGATGGAGATGGAGGTGGATGGCTTGTAAAAAATACTCCAGATCTCTCCTGCAGTAGTTGCTTGGTGAGAATCCCCTATCTCAGCTGAAGAAGGTGCCTGATGAGATCTAAGAAACAGTTATTTTACAATTATAGTTTTAATAACATGCTAAATTGTTTGGCGAGCTGCTATTTATTTTATTACCACTATTATATTATTTGTATTACAGTATGTCTGCAGGCCCCAGATAAGACTGGGGCAGCATTATGCTAGGCACTCTACACCACATAGTAAGAAACCATCCCTGCCCCATATGGTTTACAATCTAAATAAACTAGACAGAACAGGATGAGAGGCGAAACAGAAGGCACAAAGAAGTGATATGAAAAGGTCACAGGTTTCAGAGTAACAGCCGTGTTAGTCTGTATTCGCAAAAAGAAAAGGAGTACTTGTGGCACCTTAGAGACTAACCAATTTATTTGAGCATGAGCTTTCGTGATGTGATGAAGTGTCATGATGTCATGAGCTTCCGATGAAGTGAGCTGTAGCTCACGAAAGCTCATGCTCAAATAAATTGGTTAGTCTCTAAGGTGCCACAAGTACTCCTTTTCTTTTTGAAAAGGTCACAGCAAGTCATTGGCAGAGCTGGGAAAAGAACCCAGATCTTCTGAGTCCTAAGCCAATGCTTTGTCCACTTGACCATGCTGCATTATTACTAAACAACAATCTGAAGTATAATTAAAGCACCATTAAAACAACACTATAAAATTGCTAAAAGACTAGCTATTTTGGGAGTATTTAAAAATGGGGAGAGGGTTCTGTTCAGGAGCTAATCAATGTTAGTAACGAAAATGCCTCTTAAAAAACATGTGTTTACAGATCCTTTCTGGACTGTAGAATAAATTCTACATGCCATGAGCTGCCACAGCCAAAGTGTAGTCATCCAGTGATCCATGTGCAAAAGTAGAACGCCTATCAATAAGGTGTCAGAGTGCTAATACCTCAGGATGAGGCTCAGGTAGGAAGTCACATATTAAAGGCTAACCATGCAAACTTAAAACATCAGTCTGCCACTGTACAGGCAGATAATGTAAAAAGGGTAGTACCTTGTGATCCTCGGTGCTCCAATCTGTTTTTTGTACTAGCTGCAAGTGGTAGTGAACCCTAACAAAAGGTAAATTAAAACAATTGTGCCTCATTGGCATAAGGACAGGTGTTGCTTTTGCAAAGTGATGATGAGAGCACATAAAGCAAACTGCAATTGAAAAATTTTCATGTTGCTTCTGAGACACATAGGACTTTCCTATTTTAATACAGCCAAATACAAGGTCATATTTAGAAAAGCTGGACGTGCACAAGTCCATGGGGCCGGACGAGTTGCATCCGAGAGTGCTGAAGGAATTGGCGGCTGTGATTGCAGAGCCACTGGCCATTATCTTTGAAAACTCGTGGCGAACCGGGGAAGTCCCGGATGACTGGAAAAAGGCTAATGTAGTGCCAATCTTTAAAAAAGGGAAGAAGGAAGATCCTGGGAACTACAGGCCAGTCAGCCTCACCTCAGTCCCTGGAAAAATCATGGAGCAGGTCCTCAAAGAATCAATCCTGAAGCACTTGCATGAGAGGAAAGTGATCAGGAACAGCCAGCATGGATTCACCAAGGGAAGGTCATGCCTGACTAATCTAATCGCCTTTTATGATGAGATTACTGGTTCTGTGGATGAAGGGAAAGCAGTGGATGTATTGTTTCTTGACTTTAGCAAAGCTTTTGACACGGTCTCCCATAGTATTCTTGTCAGCAAGTTAAGGAAGTATGGGCTGGATGAATGCACTATAAGGTGGGTAGAAAGCTGGCTAAATTGTCGGGCTCAACGGGTAGTGATCAATGGCTCCATGTCTAGTTGGCAGCCGGTATCAAGTGGAGTGCCCCAAGGGTCGGTCCTGGGGCCGGTTTTATTCAATATCTTCATAAATGATCTGGAGGATGGTGTGGATTGCACTCTCAGCAAATTTGCGGATGATACTAAACTGGGAGGACTGGTAGATACGCTGGAGGGGAGGGATAGGATACAGAAGGACCTAGACCAATTGGAAGATTGGGCCAAAAGGAATCTGATGAGGTTCAATAAGGATAAGTGCAGGGTCCTGCACTTAGGACGGAAGAACCCAATGCACAGCTACAGACTAGGGACCGAATGGCTAGGCAGCAGTTCTGCAGAAAAGGACCTAGGGGTTACAGTGGACGAGAAGCTGGATATGAGTCAGCAGTGTGCCCTTGTTGCCAAGAAGGCCAATGGCATTTTGGGATGTAAAAGTAGGGGCATAGCGAGCAGATCGAGGGACGTGATCGTTCCCCTCTATTCGACATTGGTGAGGCCTCATCTGGAGTACTGTGTCCAGTTTTGGGCCCCACACTTCAAGAAGGATGTGGATAAATTGGAGAGAGTCCAGCGAAGGGCAACAAAAATGATTAGGGGACTGGAACACATGAGTTATGAGGAGAGGCTGAGGGAGCTGGGATTGTTTAGCCTGCAGAAGAGAAGAATGAGGGGGGATTTGATAGCTGCTTTCAACTACCTGAAAGAGGGTTCCAAAGAGGATGGCTCTAGACTGTTCTCAATGGTAGCAGATGACAGAACGAGGAGTAATGGTCTCAAGTTGCAGTGGGGGAGGTTTAGATTGGATATTAGGAAAAACTTTTTCACTAAGAGGGTGGTGAAACACTGGAATGCGTTACCTAGGGAGGTGGTAGAATCTCCTTCCTTAGAGGTTTTTAAGGTCAGGCTTGACAAAGCCCTGGCTGGGATGATTTAACTGGGAATTGGTCCTGCTTCGAGCAGGGGGTTGGACTAGATGACCTTCTGGGGTCCCTTCCAACCCTGATATTCTATGATTCTATGATTCTATATATCTAGGAACAAAAGATGTAGGACATATTTACGGGATGGTGGGTCCATAAAGAACATTGGAGTTATGATAAATGACTAGTTAAAAATACTCTCAGTATGATACTTGTGACTAAAAAAGTTACCATGAGTTTTGACTGTATAAACAGAGGAATATCAAATGGGAGTAGGGAAGGGATAACATCGCTTCATGGTTTGGTAGGACCGCAACTGGAATTCTGTGTTCAGTTCTGGTTGCTACACATTGAAAAAGGATGTTGAAAAATTGGAGAAGATTCAACGAAGTGCTACAGGATTGATTTGAGCTCTGGAAAAACACACGTTATGGTGAGAAAGTTAAGATCAATCTGTTTAGCTCACTGAAGAGAAGTTTAAGAGGTGACTTGATTGCAATCTATTTCTACCTACATATGTAGAATGTATCAGACAGTGGAGGCCTCTTTAATCTAGCTGACATAAGCATAAAAAGGACCAATGGCTGAAATTTGAACCTAGAAAAGTTAAAACTCAGAAATAAGGTGCACATTTTTAACCAAAAGGGTAATTAACAATCACAGCAGATTAACCAGGTATGTAGCAAACCCTTGCTCACTTTGAAGTCTTCAGCTCAAGACCAGCTGTCTTTCTAAAAGGTATATTCTAGTTAAGCCATAAATTATAGACTTGATGCAGGAATTAATGGACAAAATTCTATGGCCTGTGTTCTTCAGGAGGACAGACTAGATGATTGTAATAGTTTCTTTTAGGCATAAAAAAATCTTTGCATCAATCCTGAATGGTGATCAGAAATAATAACCATGTTCTCAGCCTGGTGCACTAATGGTTTTCATGCCTCTGTTGCTAGTGAGAACACAAACAAAGAGCGCTCCTTCTTCTACAATGACCACTACCCAGTAGGAAGACTTCAGTGATTTTGAAAAAAACTTGAGGATTGTGGTGGATAATCAGCTGAACATGATGATAATACAGTAGGGCACAGATTATCCAACAAGTTCTTGAAATGCATTGGAGACAACTTTTATTATAGAAGGTAGAGAAAGAGACTAGAGGAGAGGATATTCTGCATTTAATTCTGACAAACAGGGAGGAACTAGTTAAGAACCTGAAAGTGGAAGACAGCTTGGATGAAGGTGACCATGAAATGATAGAGTTCAAGATTCTAAGGAATAATAGGAGGGAAAACAGCAGAATAAAGGCAATGGACTTGAAGGCAGACTTTAGCAAACTCAGACAATTGGTAGGTAAGATCCTGTGGGAAGCAAGTCTAAGGGAAAAAAGAGTTCAGGAGAGCTGGCAGTTTTTTAAAGAGACATTATTAAGGGCACAAGAGCAAATTATTCCAATGTGTAGAAAAGATAAAAAGTATGGTAAGAGGTCACCCTGGCTTAGCCAAGAGATCTTCAATGATCTGAGACTCAAAAAAGAGTCATAGGTCAAATGACAAAAGATGAATATATTTTAAAAATCAACACAAGCATGTAAGAACAAAATTAGAAAGGCCAAGGTACAAATGAGATTAAATAAACTAGGGATAAAAAATGGTTACAGAGCATTTTACAAATATGTGGGAAGCAAGAGGATCTGAGGCTAAAATAAGAAAAGAACAAGTTAAGAATGACTCAAAAAAGGTAGATGTCTTCACATCAGTAGGGTCTGATGAAATATGTCCTAGAATACTTAAGGAACTAACTGAAGAGATCTCTGAGCCATTAGTGATGATCTTTGAGAATGCTTGGAGGATGGGAGACATACCAGAGGGCTGGAAAAGGGACAAATATAGTACCTTTCTACAAAAAAGGGAATAAGAACAACCCAGAGAATTATAGACCAGTCAGCGTAACTTCGGTACCAGAAAGATAATGGAGAAAAGAATCAAAAAAATCAACTTGTAAGCACTTAGAAGATAATAAGTAGCAGTCAACATGGATTTGTCAAGAACAAATCATATCAAACCAACCTAATATCCTTCTTTGACAGGGTAACAAGTCTTGTCAATAGGGGGAAGCAGTGGAAGTGATATAGCTTGACTTTAGTAATGCTTTTGATACGGTCTCACATGACCTTCTCGTAAACATACAAGAAAAATACATCCTAAATGGAGCTACAATAAGGAGTACAGAACTGGCTGGAAAACTGTGCTCAGAGAATAGTTATCATTGGCTCACAATCAAGCTAGAAGGTACATCAAGTGGGGTCCCACAGGGATCAGTCCTGAGTCCAGTTCTACTGCATATCTTCATAAATGATTTGGATAATGGCATATAGAGTATACTTATAAAGTTTGTGAATGATACTAATCTGGGAGGGATTGCAAATGCTTTGGAGGACAGGATTAAAATTCAAAATGATCTTGACAAACTGGAGAAAGAGTCTGAGTTAAATAGGATGAAATTCAATAAGGACAAATACAAAGTACTATACTTGGTTGGGCATAATCAACTGCACAGCTACAAAATAGATAATGACTACCTATGATGGAGTACTGCAGAAAAGGATATGGGGTCAACAACATAATCCTGTTGCAAAAAAAAAAAAAAAGAGTGAGACACAAGAAGTAATTATTTCACTCTACTCAGCACTGATAAGGCCTCATCTGGAATACTGTGTCCAATTCTGTGTACCACACTTCAGGAAAATGTGGGCAAATTACAGAGAGTCCAGAAGAGAACAACAAAAATGATTAAAGGTCTAGAAAACATGACCTACGAGGAAAGATTGAAAAAAATTGGGCTTGTTTCATGCTGGAGAAGAGAAGACTGAGGGGAGACATTACAGTCTTCAAGTACATGAAAGGTTGTTATAAAGACAAGGGTGAAAATTGTTCTCCTTTGCTGCTGAGGACAAGACAAGTAGTAATGCGTTTAAATTGCAGCACCAGATTTAGTTTAGACATTAGGAAAAACTTCCTACCTGTCCAGTACAAATTACCAAGTGAGGTTGTGGAATCTCCATCACTGGAGGTTTTTTAAGAACAGGTTAGACAAACACCTGTCAGGGAATGTCTAGATAATACTTAGTTCTGCCTCAGTGCAGGGGATTGGACTAGATGACCAGTCCTACATTTCTATGATTCTATGAGCTCCAATGTGATGCTGTTGCCAAAAGAGATAATGCAATCCTGGGATGCATAAATTGGGAACCTCAAATAGGAGGAGGAAGGTTATTTCACCTCTGTATTTGATACTGGTGCAACCGCTGCTCGAAGGTTGTGTCCAGATCTGGTGCCCACCATTCAGGAAGGATGTTGGAAATACTTGAGAAGGGCTCAGAGAAGAGCCCTAAGAATGCTCAAAAGATTGGAAAACATGCCTTATAGTGAAAGACTCAAGGATCTCAATATATTGAGTTTATCAAAGAGAAGATTAAGGGGTGATTTGATTACAGTGTATAAGTATCTACATGGGGAACAAATATTTAACAATGGACTCTTCAGTCTATCAGAGAAAGGTATAACACAATCCAATGGCTGGAAGTTGAAGTTTGACAAATTCAGAATGGAAATAAGGTGTATATTTTTAACAGTGAGAGTACTTCATCATTAACTGACACAATTTACCAAGGACACAATTTATCATGGTGGTATCTGCCTTACTGACAATTTTAAAATCCAGATTGGATGTTTTCTCTAAAAGATCTGCTCTAGGAATTATTTTGGAGCAGTTCTCTGGTCTGTGTTATACTAGGGTCAGATGAGATGATCATAATGGTCCCTTCTGGCCTTAGAATCTATGAATGGCTGAAAGTTGAAGCCAGAAAAATTCAGACTGAAATAAGGTGTACATTTTTAACAGTGAGGGTAATTAATTGGAACAATTTATCAGCTGTGGTGGTGTCTCCCTCACTGGCAATTTTAAAAGCATGATATGCTCTAATTCATACACAAATTAATTCAGAGAAGTTCAATGGCCTATGTTATACAAGGGTTCAGATTAGATTATCTCACAATGGCCCTGCTAGCCTTAAAATTGATGGCTCTGAGTATGCATTTATTAATATCTTTTGGCAGACATAAAATCTTTATTTAAAGTCTTCAAATGATGGAGAATCCACAATGTCCCTAGATAGGTTGTTCTAATGGTTAATTACCCTCACTGTTATGGAATTAGACCTTATTTCTAGTCTGAATGTGTCTAGTTTCAGCTTCCAACTATTGGATTTTGTTTTGCCTTTTTCTGTTATATTTAAAGAGCAGTCTAGTATCAGAAATGTCTTCCATGTGTAGGTAATTGTAGACTAAAATTAAGTCACCGCTTAACCTTCTCTGTCAATTAGGTAAAAAGATTGAGCATCTTAAATCTCTTGCTAACACAAATTTTCGAGACTTTGAATCACTTTTGTGGCTCTCTGCTGCTGAAAAATTGGAATGCGTAAAGAAGAGAGAAAGAATATAGACTAGCTGATTCATCACTGACAGAATGGGCTGCTCTTTAACATTTCATTAATACTTTTTGCATTAAATATTAAAATAATCAGCCTTCCTCCCAACAATGCTGAAAATCTTTGTTTAATTTCTTCTCCTCTGTAATTTTAGTCTGTATGAGAACCCTCTCACCCCTGGTAACATGAATGTCCATAAAATAAAAACAAAAGGGATCCTCCAATTGCAAATTTCATTCTACAAAGAGTGGAAAGGTAGAGATGTGCTTTATCTGGCAAGTGATTGAAGAGGCACTGAAAATAACATATAACCCATGTTATTGAACATAACTAGTCACACAGTATAAAAAGGTGAGAGCGGTTCCCTCCAGGACACAAAGAATTCCACATGTGGGCCTGAATCTGTATGTCCCACGTACACTCAGGAAAACTTAATCCTATACTTACTTCATTATGTAATGCAGAAGTATCTTTGCCAATATGGCTGAGACAGTTATGATGAAGAGAGCTGTGAGGCCATATACTGTCCACTCTGTGGAAAAGAAAAAGGCATATCTTCTAGCACATTAATTTGCTTATAGTTTTAAAATAGTGTATGTGCTTTCTGTTTTAACACACTTTCTCTTGAACACTCAATTGAAAGCTTCCATTTCAACCGATGTTTAAATTAGAGCAACTGAAGCTGAAAGAGATCTTTTACATTCCAATTAGTCCATCCCCACTTGGCCAGTGCAAGATAGTTCGTTATAAAATTTCAAACTTCAGAGTAAATACCAGGAACTATTTCCTTACAGAGATTTTAAAGCTGTGCAATTGTCCATCTTTGAAAAAGATGGAAGCACATTCCTAGGGAATTTTAAAAATAAACTGAACAAAGCTTATGGGAATGTACATAAACAATTCTCCATTTGCAAGGAGATTGGGTGATCTCACATCAGTATTTGCCCTGTTCTCTTCCCATTGCAGATTCTGCTCAGTGTTTGATCTGCGTTGTACTGTCCTGTTCTGTGTCATTGCATTCCTTTAGACTGTAGGCTGTTGGACATTGCACCAGATCCTTGACCCCCCTCTTTAGTTCCCTTTGTCATTCCAGCAGCACAAAGGGGATTCAAAGATGCCTTGAAGCAGCAGCTGAAGATTCTCTTAGTACAAACGAGTTCTAAACTAGTGCAGCCCAAGTGCCTCCTGATCTTTCCTCCACACTCAGGCTTGAGCATGTCATGGGTGAGACAATATGGTGCAACATGCTCTGGCAAACCTGGCTGATAGAAGAGCTCCAAGGCAGAGTCTTGTATTTGAAAATGCAAGTTAGAGAAGCTCTGAGGCCCTCAGCAGTCTCAAGTATCAGGGTGGCACAGAGGTAGAGTAAAACCACCTAATGACCCTCTGGTTCTCCCCACGTGCATTTAGCACCACTTCGTGTCACTCTTAGTGATCTAGCCTACTCTTATTTGTTCAACGCACTGTACCGTACACTAAATATACATCACTAATGCAGCACACAGAGAATGACAAGAAAAAGAAAGTCATTTCATAATCTGTATGTCAGTGTATTTTCCCTGTTGTTTCTGCCCATCAATTCCCTTTGGATATTACCAGACATGATGCTAGGGGGATGACTCGGACTGGTTGTGATGACATAAAGTATCTTTGAAGACTGGGCTGCATTGATGCGGAGATTTGCTTGTTCAGTTATCACCTCAGTAAATTTCTGATTGACTGTAGTAATGTCCTGCTGTAACTTTTCTTTGGTAGCTGAAAATACAAGAAGTTATACAAACAAGACCTTAATTTACTTATTTGGGCATAGTTTTTGACTTTGTATTTTGTTACACAAGAACTGTGACTCTGTCTGTTTTAAACTGGGAACTTAGACAATTATTTAATGGCTGATGCTAGGAAAGTCTTATCAGTCACTAGGATGCAAACAACATGGATTTTCTGAATGTCAATTGTTAATTGAACTCTATTCGACCTAGACCAACATGTTTTCCTTCTAAAACCTTAGATGATAAATAGAGACATATATAAAGGAGAATGGGCCAGATTCTGGACCCAACCCATATACTCTGCTTTGGAGGCATATAAGGGCCATAAAAGGGCTGCAACAGCCCATGGGTAACTTTCTCCAGCACAGGAGCTATGTGAAGCTGGCATATGCAGCCTTGTGCCAGCCCCCTTTGCAGCACCTACTGTAGGGGGCTCCCCAAAGTAGGAGAGAGAGGGTAGCAATGAGCACTCAATGATACAGTCCTTCTGGGCTCTACAGAAACCCATTAGCAGCTGTAGGGAAGCTACCATACATTAGAGCAGCCCTAGGTGCCATACCAGCTCCCAGCACAGACAGACTCTCCTTCTAGACTGTGCCTCTCAGGAGGCACAACTCCAAATCTAGCCTAATAATTCCAGAGGGAGTTTCTCCAATAATCACATTGAAACACAGGTACATGAAAAGAACAAACTCTTTCCAGGTGCCTCTTTGGGGTTATTGAATTGTTTTGAAGAAAAAGGCTCTGGCCAAGAAAAAGACAGGAAGATCCACAGCTATTAGAATACTATCACACGCTTGCTCCCTACAATACTGAAAAGGAGACTCTTCTACCAGTGTATAAACTGAGACCAAGCAACAGGGAGTGTCAGAAAAAGGAGAGAGACCTTGCTTATCTTGAAGGATCAGAGAAAAGCAGCTGCACTGTGTCTCAGATGGATAATATACATTGTTTTGTAATTAGGACAACAGAATGGCTTCTCCAAATCTCAGGAGATGATGCTAAGGATTGCAGTTAAATATTCCGCTTTTTTTGTTTAGCATGTGTTTTCTTTTTTTACAGCCTACTTGCTATTAAAAATCTAGTTACTTAGTGAATCTTAAAGTGGTGGCTCTAGTTAGTCTGTTTTAGGGACAACACACTGCTTGAAGAGTTAAAGCATTCTATGATATTTCATTGTGGACTGATAAAATTAGTATGAGTGGCCATCTGGTTACTGGCTGTCACTGAGGAGAGAGACAGGTTCTATCTACAAGACATACAATTAGAAACTCCGAAGATACAAGAGATGTCTGTGTCTACACTATCATTTTCCAGAGGTGCTGGAACAATTTGTATAGTGGGGGTGCTAAGAGCCATTGAATCAAACTGTAAACGATGGAAGCCACTCTGAGCCAGCAGGTACCGCATTGCCTCCAGCACCCCTACTTCCAGCACCTATGCCTTTTTCCCTAAAATTTTCTTACACCAATCCAGCTTTGCTGGCATGAGCAATGGTGAGTGTTCTAGCACAGACAAGACGAAAATGATCTGAGCAAGATGACTTGAATGTAATTGGTACAGTCACAGAATCCCAGGATACTTTCTGGCTGAGTGGAATATACAGGGAGTTAGAAAGCACTAAGGAAAAACAGAAGGTGCAGCTGGACTACTGGCACCATTTTATTTCAACTTTAGTCTTTCTTTCAGCCCCATCATATCAGGTGTGGGGGAGGAGGAACCAGGGGAATGGGCTTTTGGGTTAGCCCATAGTTATTTGAGAAACAGCTGAAGGGCAGACTACTAAATCAAGACAGAAGTTTGGGTGGGAGGCCTTACCACCTGGAACTCTGACGACACAAAAAGGAGGACCCTTAGATGTATGATATGAGTTAAAATATGTGTTTTCGCTGTGTCTGTAGGGCAAGTCTCTATGTGGCCTAAACACCTTAGAAAAATGGTCCATCAGGAGCTAGGTATGGAGCAGTTAGCCTCTTACCTCTGTACACGACAGCAAATCCCTGGGCCTGATTTATTTGATCTGAGAAAAAATACAAAATGACAAAATCCAAAGAGACATTAAAAGAGATGGGAGGCCGGTTTCTGCCATCAAAACGAGCCAGCACATGGTAGGTGTAGCCATCCAGCACCTCCACCATGTCTGTGGAGTCCTTGATGTCAAAGAGAATGAAGTTGAACTGGATCTGAGATGCTCCTGGAATTTGTATGGTCCAGTAGCACACCCTGCCTGTGGCATAGGTGTCAGGGAAATCTGGAGAATAGATCACAGATGTTGGGGAGGTATAGTTCCCCCCACAGGCACCAATGAGGGCTGTGGGGAAAAAGAGAAGAAAAAGAATGAGTGAAAATCAAATTTGTATAGTCTGTACTTCCAGAGCATGTTTCATCTAAGAATAAATCTGATACACTACAAACATCAAGGGCTCAATTATGGCTTTAAGCTACAGATTTGCACTGGGGCAGGAGACGCTGGGAACCCCAGGAGATACTATGTCTCAGACCAGAGCAAGATGCTTATATAGGTAACTGGGAGCATGGTCATTGTGCTACCCTCTTCCAGGGTGCAATGTGCACTTCTTTCACAGGAGGCCAACTCCACGGATATGGTGCAAAAGTGGGGGGCCATCAACCTCTCTCATTTCTTTCAGAAAGCCTAATGCCAGTTTAGGCTGCAATTGTGCCTAGCTCTTGTGCACAATTGTAGCCAGCAATTTGTGCCCTCTCCTCCCTTGAGCATCCCTCCAGGGCTGGGGACAATCTGGTCATAATGAGCTAACCACTAACCCTCACCAGTTCCCCTCTTACCCCTGTGAGGTCAGTCCGTGTAATAATGACTCTTGCTTATGGGATATTTCTCCACTTCCCTATAATTAAAGCATTCTTAGCAGAGTTTTATCTTTTTTATGTAATTGTTTTAAAATTTCAAGTGTTTTGTTTTTGTACAATTAATAAGTAAGTCTGACACATGGATAAATGGAATCACTTGGCTAAGAATAACGCCCTATCACAGGCTCCGTTGCAAACACCTTATCCATGAAGCTGAAATGTTTCCAACATACCAGCAAATGTTTTGTATGCAGTAATGCTTGAGGCTACTTTATCATCTTTTGTTCAGTGCTGCTCTGCTTCTCACTGCTATCATTTATGTAAACTAATACATCTGCTGGTACATGATTTTGTACAGAAAGAGTCCATGGACAGTGTATTGGCTGATTTCCAAAGATATTAATTTGAGCATGAGCTTTCGTGAGCTACAGCTCACTTCATCGGATGCATCCGATGAAGTGAGCTGTAGCTCACGAAAGCTCATGCTCAAATAAATTGGTTAGGCTTTAAGGTGCCACAAGTACTCCTTTTCTTTTTGCGAATACAGACTAACACGGCTGTTACTCTGAAAGATATTAATGCAGCACCTCTGATGTATACTGTGAGCATCAGTGCTTAATCATGATCTTTCTGGCTCTGATTTACGTTCTTTCAAATGCCCTTTCTTGGGCTGTTGACAGACTTCTCAGCTCAGCCATTATGTCCTGATGCCAACTTGAAGATCAGGTATTATTGTCAGATTTTACATCAGGGATTAACCCTTTAGAACATGGAGTGGAGAGGAGACATAAAAATACATTTATGCAGAAAGTGGTGATGGTGAATGGTGGCAACTTTGGTTGGATCAATTCCTGGAAATTTCATCACATGACAATCTTTAATGAAAAATTAATCTTTAATTCTTGGAGACTCCCGGACAATCCTGGAGGGTTGGCAACCCTAGCACAAGTACTTTTATTTTGTAGCACTTCTAAGAAATCAGACCTCTCAGACTAACAACAACAACAACTTATACCACTTTGGAAAAAAAAACAGAAGATAAAATTTTTAAAATAGCTCAGCTATACTGTTCCAGCATTGTTGGTAACATTACTATCAGTTACACTAATTCTTTTAATGGGGTGTGTGTGTGTGTCTTCACATGTTTAAAGCTATGTATAAACAATTAATTCGCACAACCCCCCCCCCGGGAGACAGATATGTAAATAGTGTTATACTGCACCCTATTAATAAAATAGAACCTTACTGTCACCTTGGTCCCCTCTAGCTCAACTCTAATCTGTGGCCATTAGGCATTTTCCATGTTAAAGGACAACTGGGTAGCACAGCCCAACAGAGAACTACGCAACACTAAACTGCCGAGCAGTGTAGCCAACTCAGATTTATTGAGAATAATGTGATTTTGCGAAGAGTCTCGTGATGATACTAAAAGCTCCATTCCTGTGTGGGGAGGGGGAGGGCTCCGTTTCCATACAAAGCCCTGTAGCCTAATGGAAAGTTCAATGACTTAGAAGTCGAGATACCATGAATTCTAGTCCCAGCTCTTTGACTGACAATACTTCTGTGTCCTTCACAACACATATTATGAACAAGATCTCACACATGTAACCAAGAACTTACCCATGGTCACTAGTAGAGCTGGAAATAGAACAGAGTCTCTAATGCAACAGCATCAAGTCTCATCCACTTTGCCAAATTCTTTCCAAGGGACATATCAAATTAGGTGATTCTGTAACCCACCATGACTCTGTTACCTCTTAGTTGCTAGACCACACATTGAAACTTATTTGAGCATAGGCTTTTGTGGGCTAAAGCCCACTTCATCAGATGCATGCAGTGGAAAATACAGTAGGAAGATATATAGATATATACACACAGAGAACATGAAAAAAATGGGTGTTGCCATACCAACTCTAATGAGACTCATTGATTAAGGTGTGCTATTATCAGCAGGAGGAAAAAACACTTCTGTAGTGATAATCAGGATGGCCCATTTCAAACAGTAGACAAGAAGGTGTGAGTAACAGTAGGGGGAAAATTAGCATGGGGAAATAGTTTTTAGTTTGTGTAATGATGCATGCACTCCCAGTCTTTATTCAAGCCTAATTTAATGGTGTCCAGTTTGCAAATTAATCCCAGTTCTGAAGTTTCTTGTTAGAGTCTGTTTTTGAAGCCACACTATCAGAGGCTCATCTACCAATGTGATATATACCATCATGTGCCAGCAATGCCCCCCCTGCCATGTACATTGGCCAAACCGGACAGTCTCTACGCACAAGAATAAATGGATACAAATCAGACATCAAGAATTATAACATTCAAAAACCAGTCAGAGAACACTTCAACCTCCCTGGACACTCAATTACAGACCTAAAAGTTTCAATTATTCAACAAAAAAACGTCAAAAACCCTAACACGGCTACCACTCTGAAACATATAGAAACTTGAGTCTGTTACTACTACCATGCTAAGAGCACTCTAAGGGTTCTTTAGATCAAGTGGTAGCTCTTTACATTTTTACATCCAGAGATCCCAGGTTCAGGTACTCATATGACCCAAATGGGGGTTGTTACTTTTGGCTATGCTGTCTGTAACCACAATGTGCTCTCATGGCGCGCAGTATAAACCAAAGTGTCGTGATGCCTAGTGTTCCATGGCTGTTTCAGAAAGTATGTGTCTCCCTGTATGTGCTGGTCCACTTAGAGCAGTGGTTCTCAACACAGAGGTCTCCCAGGGAGTACATCAACTCATCTAGCTATTTGCCTAGTTTTACAACAGGCTACATAAAAAACACTAGCAAAGTCAGTACAAACTAAAATTTCATACAGACAATGACTTGTTTATACTGCTGTATAGACTATACAGTGAAATGTAAGCATAATATTTATATTCCAATTGATTTATTTTATAATTATATGGTAAAAATGAGAACGTAAGCACTTTTTCAGTAATGATGTGCAGTGACGCTTCTGTATTTTTATGTCTGATTTTTGTAAGCAAGTAGTTTTTAAGTTGGGTGAAACTTTGGGTATGCAAGACAAATCAGACTCCTGAAAGGGGTACAGTAGTCCGGAAAGGTTGAGAGCCACTGACTTAGAGGACAAAAGCAGTTGTTCCTAGAGCTGTCTGTGTTGTGGAGCTGAAGATTGTAGGTTGATGAGCCATGTGAGCGTGGGAAAATTTACATATTATAAAAGTTGATGTACAGATCCTGATGCAATAGTTGGAATGATCTGAAGTTGCAAAACACTGTATTTAGAAGTGAATTTAGATGTTGTGTTAATATTTGTTTTACCATTGCATTTTTATTATTTGTATTTGTAACAATAGGTGTAGCAGACTGAGTAGTTTTAAGCCTGAGCAATGTGGGAGATGTTGCCTGTGTGTGCAGAGCAGGAGTGGGCAAACTATGGTCCGGGGGCCACATCCTGCCTTTCAGACGTTTTAATCTGGCCCTCAAGCTCCCGCTGGGGAGCGGGGTCTGGGGCTTGCCCCGCTCTGTGCCATGGCTCTGTGTGGCTCCCAGAAGCAGTGGCATGTCTCCCCTCTGGCTCCTACGCATAGGGGCAGCCAGGGCGCTGCGTGCACTTCCCCCAGCCCCAATGGGCTGCGTGCACTGCCACTGCAGCTCCCATTGGCCAGGAACCATGGCCAATCCTGAATGCAGGAAATATTCTGCTTAATCATGACAAGAGGTTTTGAGGATCAAAGTAGGACAGGCCTGCAAACCCCAGGACAGTTGTTAGGTGTAAGCGCGCCTTAGTGAACTTTTAGTGCACAGTTGCAAGGTCTGCATGGACAGTTAATGCGTAACTGGCAAGCACCCATGGACTAACTGTTCATATGGACTTAAACACTTAAGACTTGTCTATCTTAAAGAGGTCCCAATGTGCATTGGATCCTCTAGTGAAAGTTCCTGCAGCCGGTGCCAAAATTGTCTCACTCACTATAAATATGAGAAAGGTGGTAACACTAATTGTCTTGAGCATATTGAAGGGAGAGGGGGAGTTCAAAAATCAGACAACAACCCAAAAACACATTCAATTTTAAAAACAAGATCTCATTATATTTGAGCCAATCTCATGATTTTGTAGGGGTCACCATCTGACTCATGATATTTGACTCATGGCTGAGCATCTTTGCTTTCTGGAGCTAGATCGCCCCTAGCTTCCATTTTGAATCACTTGGAGGAGAGGAAGATGATCAGGAACAGTCAACATGGATTCACCAAGGCCAAGTCATGCCTGACCAACTTGATTATGATGAGATAACTGGCTCTGTGGATGAGGGGAAAGCAGTGGACATGTTGTTCCTTGACTTTAGCAAAAACACGGTTTCCCACAGTATTCTTGCCAGCAAGTTAAAGAAGTATGAGCTGGATGAATGGACTGGTGGATAGAAAGTTGGCTAGATTGTCAGGCTCAACGGGTAGTGATCAATGGCTCCATGTCTAGTTGGCAGCCGGTATCAAGTGGAGTGCCCCAAGGGTCAGTCCTCGGGCCGGTTTTGTTCAATATCTTCATAAATGATCTGGAGGATGGTGTGGATTGCACCCTCAGCAAGTTTGCAGATGACACTAAACTGGGAGGAGATAGGATACAGAGGGCCCAAGACAAATTAGAGGATTGGGCCAAAAGAAATCTGATGAGGTTCAACAAGGACAAGTGCAGAGTCCTGCACTTAGGACGGAAGAATCCCATGCACTGCTACAGACTAGGGACCGAATGGCTCGGCAGCAGTTCTGCAGAAAAGGACCTAGGGGTTACAGTGGATGAGAAGCTGGATATGAGTCAACAGTGTACCATTGTTGCCAAGAAGGCCAATGGCATTTTGGGATGTATATGTAGGGGCATTGCCAGCAGATTGAGGGTCGTGATCGTTCCCCTCTATTCGACATTAGTGAGGCCTCATCTGGAGTACTGTGTCCAGTTTTGGGCCCCACATTACAAGAAGGATGTGGAAAAATTGGAAAGAGTCCAGCGGAGGGCAACAAAAATGATTAGGGAACTGGAACACATGACTTATGAGGAGAGCTGAGGGAACTGGGATTGTTTAGTCTGCGGAAGAGAAGAATGAGGGGGGATTTGATAGCTGCTTTCAACTACCTGAAAGGGGCTTCCAAAGAGGATGGATCTAGACTGTTCTCAGTGGTAGCTGATTTCAGAACAAGGAGTAATGGTCTCAAGGTTTAGATTGGATATTAGGAAAAACTTTTTCACTAGGAGGGTGGTGAAGCACTGGAATGCATTACCTAGGGAGGTGGTGGAATCTCCTTCCTTTGAAGTTTTTAAGGTCAGACTTGACAAAGCCCTGGCTGGGATGATTTAGTTGGGGATTGGTCTTGCTTTGAGCAGGGGGTTGGACTAGATGACCTCCTAAGGTCCCTTCCAACCCTGATATTCTATGATTCTATGATTGACTTCTATGATGAGATAACTGGCTCTGTGGATATGGGGAAAGCGGTAGACGTGATATACCATGACTTTAGCAAAGCTTTTGATACGGTCTCCAACCATATTCTTGCCAGCAAGTTAAAGAAATATGGATTGGATGAATGGACTATAAGGTGGATAGAAAGCTGGCTAGATTGTCGGGCTCAACAGGTAGTGATCAATGGCTCAATGTCTAGTTGGCAGCCAGTATCAAGCAGAGTGTCCCAGGGATCGGTCCTGGGGCTGGTTTTGTTCAGATGATCTGGATGATGGAATGGATTGCGCCCTCAGCAAGTTTGTGGATGACAATAAGCTCCGGGGGAGAGGTAGATATACTGGAGGGTAGGGATAGGGTCCAGAGTGACCTAGACAATTTGGAGGATTGGGCCGAAAGAAATCTGATAAGGTTCAGCAAGGACAAGTGCAGAGTCTTGCACTTAGGATGGAAGAATCCCATGCACCGCTACAGGCTGGAGACTGACTGGCAAAGCAGCAGTTCTGCAGAAAAGGATCTGGGGATTACAGTGGACAAGAAGCTGAATATAGGTAAACAGTGTGCCCTTGTTGCCAAGAAGGCTAACAGCATATTTGGCTGCATTAGTAGAAGCACTGCCAGCAAATCAAGGGAAGTGATTATTCCCCTCTATTGGGCACTGGTGAGGCCACATCTGGAGTATTGCATCCAGTTTTGGGCCCCCCACTACAGAAAGGATGTGGACAAACTGAAGAGAGTCCTGTGGATGGCAATGATAATGATTAGGGGGCTGGGGTACATGACTTATGAGGAGAGCCTGAGGAAACTGGGCTTATTTAGTCTGCAGAAGAGAAGAGTGAAGGGGGATTTGATAGCAGCCTTCAACTACCTGAAGAGGAGTTCCAAAGAGGATGGAGCTAAGCTATTCTCAGTGGTGGCAGATGACAGAACAAGGAGTAATGGTCTCAAGTTGCAGTGGGGGAGGTCTAGGTTGGATATTAGGAAAAACTCTTTCACTAGGAGGGTGGTGAAGCACTGGAATGGGTTACCTATGGAGTTGTGGAATCTCCATCTTTGGAGGTTTTTAAGGCCTGGCTTGACAAAGCCTGGCTGGGATGATTTAGTTGGGATTCATCCTGATTGGAGCAGCGGGTTGGATGAGATGACCTTCTGAGGTCTCTTCCAATCCTAATCTTCTAAGATAGCTAACACCCACCCCCACATTTCCGTGTTAGAGCAAACTGTGGACTTAGTAACTTTTCAAACCCATACTGTGAAGAGAAGCGACTGTGTGGAAGTTTGTCCTAAGGTTTGGTATCATTGTGTAGATGAAGAAAAAGGTTGTACCTTATACTGCACTTAAACATAAATTGAAGGGTCATGTATTCAGGACAGAATTCAGACCTTGTTTAATTGGTGCAACTCCACTGAAGTCAATGATACTACACTGTTTACTACAGGTCTTAATTTCACTCTTAGTCTGGAAGGTTACGCAACTGGAACTGGTATTTATAGAGAGAGAGAGTGTGAGTGAGGAGTCCTCTGGGTGTGTAGTGTTAAGGAAATATAACTCATTCCCTTGATGTAACATGCTGCTCCACTGACAAGTCTACTAGATTTTGTTGTCTTGTATATCTGACATTCTCTTTTACCATGTAGGTAAGAAAATAAGGTGTATGGTCAACTATTCTGTTTTTCCTTTAATCAAAAATTAGTAACTAGATTTATAATTACACCTAATTATTTTTAGGGTAAAAGGTGGAACTCCTTCCACTTCCCATAGCTCCAGGTAAATCTCTGCTGGGTTCCCCTTTCTACTTTACCAGACTGAACATAACACTATTTATTAAAAGTTGAGCTGATGTGTACCAATTAAGGTGTCTGATGGGATTATTGAAGATTATCACTTACCTTAGTTGCACATGCATTCATTAATTAAGGGCAGATCTGAAAGTGCCCTTCAGTGCTGTGTCATGGATGACAGCCACTTTAGAGCCCTTTGTGGAAAAGTGTACCACGGTGTCTGGAGCATGAAGCAGTTATCTGAGCAAGTATCATTTATTGGAAGAGATATGCCAATCCATTCACAGAATTGGAATGAAGGTTAATTCATTTTACTCAGAATTCATGTTCTCATTTTTCTGAGCCAAACAGGGCCTCAGCTGCCCTACAGTTGAGCCCTACTGGGGGGTCTTGCATTCTTTTGTGTCCAGTAGTGCCCAGATTCCTTTATGACTCTTTTCCCTGATTTGCTAAGTATTTGAAGCCTCCCCTTTCAGAGATGCTCAGCCGATTTCAATACTTACTGTCAAAGAGGATGACCCTGCCGTCGCCACCACAGGGTTGGGTATGGTCGCCAAAACAGACACTGTTGCATTCTGTGCTGACTGCCTCCCCATAGCGCCAATAGTCAGGGTTATTTCCACAGAAACAGGCATAGCCTGCCTCCATGCCTGCAAACTGTGATAACAAAGAGAGTTTAGACAGGAAGGGTTGATATTCGGGGAACATAGATAGCAGGTTGTCAGGGCATAAAGGGGACAGCAAGGAGTGTACCATTTGGAGGAGAATGATTAAGAGCAGGGCCAGGAGAAAGCTGGCAGGGTGTTCTGCAGATGACAGAGCTTCAGGGGTGCCATTTAGGGCTGGTGAGAAAGCCTGTTCAGAGGAAGGGGAGGGTTGTTACATTAATGAAGTGTAAGCATACAAAAGCATTCACATGTCTGCAGGCATCTCCTCCTTGCAGTCAAAATATAACTTTTTTGGCTTATACCCAAGCTATCTTGGATAAGCAGGAGAGAGGCTGGGCTCCCTAGAGTGAGAGGAAGTGAGAGGCTGGGTTTCCTGGGGCAAGAAAAGAAGGCACCAGAAATACAGTGGAGATCTGTGTGTGTCATCCTGTCCCATTTTTAAAAAAACCTCTCTGTAAATGGAGAGCAGAGAAATTACCTTGAACTGCTGATTTCGGCAGAAGCTGATGCAGGTTTGGATAGTGAGTTTGTTTGAGGTCTCACTGATGCCAGTAAGAGGGGGATCTCCATAGTCCTTGTAACAGCCAAGATTCCCAGGCACTGGAAAGAATTATGGAGAACAAATATTCTAGATGTGTGTCCATGAGTACACTATGATACAAAGGATTTCATGTGTAACCTTGAGGCCTCTGCACAACTTTTAGCATAGATCTCATATTAGCAAGCTCCAGCTGTATGACACTGGCCTTTAGAAAATATGAAAAAGGCCCATCAAACACAACAGAAGACAAGGAGACAAGAAATGAGGTGGGCTTCATTCCTGAATACATACACACCATATTTTATAATCAGGTTCTGATACTATGGTAATAGGGGTCACATAAGCTCCTAAGATAATTTCATTATTCAGCATTCCTGATTTCAGCAATAATAAACAGGAATATTACACTAGGTTTGAGTGGGATCAGGGTAAATTTGGATTTGGAATGAATGATGTACATTGCAATGAGGCATTGTTAAAAAATATGGTTTCTATTCAAACTATTTTATTCACTATGGACATACAATAGCAGTCTTCCAAAGTGGAGTCCACAGAGCCATTGGATCTAAGCTATTTGCCAGGATACTTCATTGCCATGTAATCATAAGTGGGTGCTGGGAGTACAAGAAATTAAAGTTGATACCTTATTAATAGAGACTTCTCTTCATCTAACATCAGCAAAGATGTCATTCTCACCTGCTGTACTATATAGTGAACATTGCATTGGAGTCAGCCTACCACTATACACTACTCTTCACTCAGGCAGGCCCAGGACTGGAATAATAGCACCAGGTTCTGTCTGAGGTCTGGCTGAATTCAGGATTGAGGGATGTTGCACGCAGCAGAAAGCTGAATAGCATCTGCCAGCATTAGACCTGGCTGTAGCTCCGGTATAGTTAGAGCCTAATGCATGCGCACAAAACTCATCCTAGTAATTGAGATTATGGACCATGTCAATGTGGGGTGGACAAGGGACAAACCCTGTGACACTGTTTCCCTTTTAATTCCCTTGTGTCTATTCAAAGTGAGCAACATTTGCTAAAAGCGTTTGTGCTGGTGCCCAACAGAGAGAGGACTCCCTCCACCTAGGATTACCCCTGTATGATACTTTTGCAGAGTAGTCTGAAGGAGACATAGAGAACCCAGACAACTTGTGTGTCTGGGGATAACATACTGTATTTCCCAAGACACACTCAGCATAGTTCACATGACCATCAATTAGCAGTTCCAGATACCAAAATAACAGCTAAAGGCTAGTTGGCACAGTGGGATAAATCATTCCCCTGCTGATAGTAATAGAGCTTGTAAATCCAAGTGCCCTGCTCCAAATGCCAGGCTGTTTGTGTCCTTTGCTGCTAAGGGGGTCAATTTATACCTTCATTATTTCCTTTCTATAACTACTCTAGATCAAATTTTCAGAGGTCCTAACTAATTTTGTTTGCCTCAATTTCAGGGAGTCCAGCTTAAAATACCGTAAAATCTATTTATCAGAATGCTCTCATTGAAATCAATCGGAGGTAATGGTGTCCACCACCTTTGAAAATCAGGCCTAAGATGTCTTATAGCCAAAATATTGAAGATCTTTAGATTTGAATAAGACCTCTTCATACAGATCCATGCCCACAGTCATGGCCATTCTAGCCACTTGGCTGTTAAATTAGCAATGCAGCAGTTGAATACTCTGAAGATTTATCAAGCGGCATGAGTGGCACTAAGAAGGGTATCAAGCTACAGAACAAGTTACTTGGTTTTCTAAGTAGGTTGGAAAGAAGCCTTTTGCTAACCTAAATGCCTCTTCCTCTATCTCCCCTTACTCATGCAGAGAACTATTCCTCTCCCTCTGCTATCTCAAAGCCCTATACTTCCCTGCATCACTTACTAACCATATGGCTCAGGGAGAATTAATGTGGTTCACAACATATTTGTGAAAATGCTTCTTTCATAGACTTACTTGATATATGTAGTAGCAAATGCAAGTACCAGTGTCTGTAGTTGGCCAGATGGCTTAGTATGTTATGTTTATGAGAAGTCCCAGGTATAAATCCCAGCTGATCATTCACTGTTGGGGTGCTTCCTGTTCTTGTTTCATCTGAACCACATTCCTATGCCCATCAGAGTGTCTACTGTTATTAACTATCTGTGTTGCATTAGGACCCATTAGTTGCAGGATGCTTTCTGATCCCGGTCACTGCCCTGGAGCAAACACAATCAAAAGGTGGCAGTCTAGTCTAGTCTGGAGGTGATAAACATAGTGATATATCCTCTGAGAAGAAAAAAAGCAGTTTTCTGGCCACTTGAAGATGGTATAAATCATTCATAGAATCACAGAATATCAGGATTGGAAGGGACCTCAGGAGGTCATCTAGTCCAACCCCCTTCTCAAAGCAGGGCCAATCCCCAATTTTTGCCCCAGATCCCTAAATGGCCCTCTCAAGGATTGAACTCACAACCCTGGGTTTAGTAGGCCCATGCTCAAACCACTGAGCTATCCCTCCACCCCCCAAAATTCCTCATCATTGATGCAAATGTGTCCAGGAGCAGCAAGTAGTCCAACAAGACACTGAGGCTTTATATTGCCTTGACAATCAATAGTCAGATGTCTTCAGTCAAGTGTGAAGTCCATGCACCTGCAAGTTTATTAATTACGTTCCATTCTCCTAGCAGCACCACTAGCTTCCCCATGCTCAGTTACAACCACTGCTCTTCATCCATCCATGCTTTTATTTCTACCCCTAGAAGACAGAGTTGTCTAATCACCATCTCATATGAAGGCAAGCAAAGTACAATAGGGCCCTGTAACTGGCATCATCAATGTCTCAGTCAATGTCTCCTTATTAGCCACCTGGAAACCCTCAATAGTCTGGCTAATTCTGCACAAGTCTGCACTTAATGCAGGGGGGCCTTGCAAACTACCAAACCCCTGCCTGAACAAACTTATGGAAAAGGTAGTAGCCATCAAACAAGCTCCAGCAGCATTTAACTTCCCCCAGCATCCTGAGCCCCTCAGGTCAGGCTTGAAGTCAGGACATGGCAAAAGGTCAGCCCTCTGCTCTGATGGATGACTGTACTAATGGCCTTGAACTGGGGCCACACCTCCATGTTCACACTCTTGATATCTCAGCAGCCTTCAACACTGTCTATTGTGAAGTGGTACTCCCACTGCAGAGGAACTAGCAGGAGTGGATGCAGCAATGTCCTTTCTCTGACAGTTCTCGCAGAAGCGAGATGGACCATCACAAATAAGACACCTCCCTTCAGCCAATTAGTCCTTTGGGAGAAGAATCTAAACACAATTTCAGTGTCTGGTTTATACTGACCCTGATTTTAATGCCTCTTACTCCAGATATTTTCTATTCAATCCACATCTTTAGATGGGAGTTTTCAAAGGATAAATCTTTTAGCTAGTACTGACTTCAGTAGAGCACAGCAGTACTCAGACCTAATCACGCCCACACTATTGGCAGAGTAATACAGTAAAGTAGCACCATTTGAGCCCTTTCATGACGTGAGGAAATGGTAACATGAGGTTCCATTGCAGCTGGAGCCATTGATGCAAGCATAATATACTAAAGAGAGACAAAGTTGGAGTAGAATAGAGACAAGTCAGTGCAATTTCTGAAGGGCTCATAAGTGCAGGTGTTTTTGTTTAACCCCTTAATGCCAGGAGTCTGACATTCCTGACACAAGGCCCAGACTGACCAGTACTATCAGATTAATGGTAAAAAATGTCAGTGCTGGGCTACACAATAGCTTTCTATGCTTTAAGGATGCTGATAGAGATAAATGGATAAATAAGTTAGACTGAGACCCAGTGTCCATAGTGCAGAGTTCTCTCTGCTGAAGTGTGGAATCCTCGTTTGTTGTTTGCATAATGTGCAGACAATAAGAAACTTTTTATTCTCGTTTTCTTGTTGCCATCTCAATGAGTCCAAAGAAACACTGATTCATTTACTTCACAAATCACTTGTAACAGGCCAAACTGGGAACAATATAGTTTTAGGATGCAGCTATAATACAGATTGATGCCTGGTTTCTTCATGGAGCTTTTTAATATTCATTAGTAAAAGCAAAACAAAAAACAAAAAAACCAGAGACAGATGAGAACATTCCAGGTCCCACAAAAACTGACAAGAGCATGTAAATCCAGTAATTATTCAGGTAACAAAAGAGTGGAACTTTATATTCTTTGGACCTGATCAAACGCCAGACACAGAAGAGGCAGTATATAGTAAGTTTAATGTTGACACAAGAGGAGCAAAGCTACATGACAGTAAGGCAGAAAGGGATGAATACAAGTGAAAAAACAGAAGGCAAAGGATGAACACTTCTTAATTTTTAGGGGCTGGTTTAGTGTAGCTGTTAGTGATTAATGAATATACTGAATTGTATATTGCCGTATTCTTCACAAGAACAATTATGTCTACGTCTAGTATGTCTCACTATAGGTGAGAGATTAAGAAAACAGAAGAGTTGGGGAGAAGAAAATTCTAGTATTTGTAGTTTTGTTTGAGTAATTAATGCTGCTCTGGTTTAGTGTTCATAAAAATACTGTTTTAAGTCTTAAAATATGTTAAAGTTTCCAGTGTTAATACTGTATATAGATAAGTTCTCTAGCTAGGGCTCTGAAGTACCATGCACTAGTCAAGCTTGCAGCAATGAACATATCATTACTGAGACTTCAAGATACTGCCTGAATTAATGTATCATAGGTAATTTTCACCTGGAGCTCTTCTCCAGCTGAGTCCAGCTTGATAGAACACCTGCAGAGACAGCTCAAATTTCTGTAGGGTGCATTATTACACTGTCCAACAAATACTTCCCGTAATACCATCCGAGCTCACTTCACCCATGGGACTTTGGGAATTCCTAAAACAGCACATTAAAAATATGCTTTGAGTTAACTTTAATGGTGGGAACCTCCCAGTTGGTAAATTATTAAATTCTCTAACTACAAAACAACAAAAACAAAACAACAAAAAACCATGCCACTAGGGTAACATTGTATAGTTAGTGAGCCCCTGTAGGGTCCCATTGTGCCTCAGCACTCCAATCTCTGACAAACAAAAGGAATGTGACGGATTTGGAGCCAACTGTGGCTCACTGAGAGGCATCAATCTAGTCTAGGATTGGCAGTTAATCCTAAATGAGGATTCAATTCTTCAGGGTGCTGAGCATTCTGGCCCCAATCCAGCAAACCACTTAAGCATATTCTTAACTAGAAGCATGTGGGGAGTCCTATTGAATTCAGTGGAACTATCATTTGTTTCTCATACACTGAAATACTTTGATGAATTGGGATCTCAGTGCTCGGCCCTTTGAAGAACAGAGCACTATGTGTCAAATATTGTTTTAATATGACCATCCAAGCTATGATTGTCGTTCGGGTTCACCCCACAGCCATAGCTTACCATTGAATTGCTGTGGCAGGGTCACCAGAGAGTGTTCGATATGGAAATAACAACACACAAGGCCGTGTGTGTTTTCCCCTGGGGACTCTGATTTGGAAACAATGTTTTTTCACCAAATCTGTAGTGGCTAAGTGACAGATCACAGAATGTAGTTCTTAGTACAGTGTCTCCATTTTAGCAGATTGCAATTGTTTGAAAGTACCTTTTTAATATACACTTGTTTATACTGTATTAGGATGAAGTGATGTGAGACTCCCAAGGTAAACACCAGTATGTGACAGTTTTTCTGATGATCTAAGACACACTGACAGCTGCAAGCACCATGGAAAGAATTGCTTATATTGAGAAACACTGTAAAGTTACGTATCATTAATGAATACCATCCCTGCACTCTGAGGCTCTATCTACATTCAGGAATTGGTGGAAATTTTTGCATCATTGCCCTAGTGTAGACAGGACCTGAATGACTAAAGCAACTCAATTTCAGGCTAACATATGTCCAACAAGCGTCATTCTTAGTTCTTCAAGCATGAATTTATGTCTCTACCAATTAGGGAAGCTAATAAATGTAATGGGAGGTCAAACTGGCCCACTTCTTTTATATAAGAATTTATTGGGACATCACAACAGACAACAACCAGAGTTAGCTAAAAAGCAAATGTGATAGATAAAATGATATACAGACTATAGAGCCTTGACTTTTGGGGTTTGTATTCAGGCTCCTTCACAGTAGGTATTACTGATGGTACAAGACCATCAGATAAAGAGGGATGAGGGCTCTGGCTGGGGGTGTGGGCTCTGGGGTGGGGCTGGGGATGAGGGGTATGAGATGCAGTGGAGCTCCCTGGGGCTACGGTGGGGCGAGAGGACTCCTCCCCAGCTCTCTCTCCCCACAGCAGCACCTGGGCTGGGGAGTGAGGCCCCTCTCCCCGTTGCGGAACGTTTGGTGCTGGGCTGGGTCAGGGTAGGGGTGCCTGTCCCCTGGCCACAGCAGGTTCGGAGCTGGGCTGGGTCAGGGCTGGGGGAGGGGTGGCTGTCCCTTGGCCGAGGCAGGTTCAGGGCTGAGCTAGGTCAGGGCTGGGGAGAGCGGCACTGTGGCAGGTCTGGAGCTTGGGGAGAGGCATCTCTCCCTGCCGCAGTCCTGAGCGCCTGCACAGCACTTAATAGGCAGCTGCATGGGGAACTTAGCATCCAACCCAGTATCCTGTCTTCTGAGCGTGGCCAATGCCAGATGCTTCAGATGAAATGGACAAAATAGGGCAATTATCAAATGATCCACCCCCTGTCATTCAATCCCAGCATCTGGCAATCAGAGGCTTCGGGACACCCAGAGTATGGGGTTGCATTCCCTGATCATCTTGTCTAATAACCATTGAGGAACCTATCATGCATGAACTTACCTAATTCTTTTTTGAACCCTGTTATAGGGATAGGATACCCTATTATAGGGTAGGGATAAGATACAGAGGGACCTAGACAAATTGGAGGATTGGGCCAAAAGAAATCTGATGAGGTTCAACGAGGACAAGTGCAGAGTCCTGCACTTAGGATGGAAGTATCCCACGCACTGCTACAGATAGGGTGACCAGATGTCCCAATTTTATACGGACAGTCCCAATTTTTGGAGCTTTTTCTTACATAAGCACCTATTACCCCCACCCCAATCCCAATTTTTCACGCTTGCTATCTGGTCACCCTAGCTACAGACTAGGGACCGAATGGCTCGGCAGCAGTTCTGCAGAAAAGGACCTAGGGGTTACAGTGGACGAGAAGCTGGATATGAGTCAACAATGTGCCCTTGTTGCCAAGAAGATTAACATCATTTTGGGCTGTATAAGTAGGAGCATTGCCAGCAGATCGAGGGACATGATCGTTCCCTTCTATTCGACATTGGTGAGGCCTCATCTGGAGTACAGTGTCCAGTTTTGGACCCCACACTACAAGAAGGATGTGGGAAAGCATCCAGCAGAGGGCAACAAAAATGATTAGAGGACTGGAGCACATGACTTATGAGAAGAGGCTGAGGGAACTGGGATTGTTTAGTCTGCGGAAGAGAAAAGTGAGGGAGGATTTGATAGCTGCTTTCAACTACCTGAAAGGGGGTTCCAAAGAGGATGGATCTAGACTGTTCTCAGTGATAGCGGATGACAGAACGAGGAGTAATGGTCTCAAGTTGCAGTGGGGGAGGTTTAGGTTGGATATTAGGAAAAACTTTTTCATTAGGAGGGTGGTGAAGCGCTGGAATGGGTTACCTAGGGAGGTGGTGGAATCTCCTTCCTCTGAGGTTTTTAAGGTCAGGCTTGACAAAGCCCTGGCTGGGTTGATTTAGCTGGAGATTGGTCCTGCTTTGAGCAGGGGGTTGGACTAGATGACCTCCTAAGGTTCCTTCCAACCCTGATATTTTATGATTCTATAATACAGCTGTGTCGACTGTGTCCCAACAAAATGTGTTCATCTATGTGTCTGATAATTCTGTTCTTTACTATAGTTTCAACCAGTTTGCCAGTTACTGAAGTCAGGCTTACTGGCCAGCAATTTCTGGGATCACCTCTGGAGCTCATTTTAAAAATTAGCATCACATTAGCTATCCTCCAGTCATCTGGTACCGAGGCTGATTTAAGTGATAGGTTACAAACCACAGTTAGTAGTGCTGCAATTTCATATTTGAGTTCCACTAGAACTCCTTAGAGAAGACCATCTGGTCCTGGTGACTTATTACTGTTTAATTTATCAATTTGCTCCAAAGCTTCCTCTACTGATACCTCAATCTGGGTATTTGCTTCCTCAAATTTCTCACCTAAAAAGAATGGCTCAGGTGTGGAAGTCTCCCTCACATCCTCTGCAGTGAAGACCAATGCAAATAATTCATTTAGCTTCTCCACAATGGCCTTGTCTTCTCTGAGTGCTTCTTTTCAGTGTTAGTGCCTTACAGTATACTGTCTCCCATCTTGTAAGTGTGGCCTACATTCTTTGTTCTTAGATGTTGCAGTGTTAAAATGCACATTGTTCAAATGAGCCCATCATACCAAGTGACCCATATCTGTCTATATAACTGACCTGTCCCATCATTATTCACCACTCTGCCAATTTCTGTGTTCGACTATGTTACACACACCGAGGAATTACATTTCCACGAATGAAATGAAACTGAGATGAGAAAAGCTGCCATGCCATCCACATGCTTCCTTCAGCAACCTCATACATTTGGTGAGACGATTTGGAGGGATGGACTGAGGTGACCCTGTTTTGGTTAACTAGTGTGATCTGCTGTAATTTGGTCTCTCTCTTGAATTTCATAGTAATCCTATTACCAAGGAGAAAGAAACACCACCAAGCTACTGCCACTTCAAAGCATATTGTCTGAAGGATTTAGAAGCAGTTACTGTCTTCTCTCAGGTCTTCTCCATATGACAAGAACCTGTCCTTCCTTGACAGGTTTCAGAGTGGTAGCCGTGTTAGTCTGTATCAGCAAAAAAAAATGAGGAGTACTTGTGGCACCTTAGAGACTCACAGATTTACTTGGGCATAAGCTTTTGTGGGCTAAAACCCACTTCATCAGATGCATGCAGTGGAAAATACAGTAGGAAGATATATATACACAGAGAACATGAAAAAATGGGTGTTGCCATACCAACTGTAACAAGACGAATTAATTAAGGTGGGCTATTCTCAGCAGGGAGGAGCTTGAGCAGTCCTTTAATGCTGACATTTGCCTTTTTCTCCTTTGAATTAATCACACCAATTTCCAAGCCTCTTACAAGTTCATGCCATAATGAAGAGGTGGGGGATAGAGAGAAAGAGAGACCAGGCACACTCTGGAACCATCACTACTGCCATTTTTGACTATAAGCTTTTATTCCCATTTAATAGTGCTGCTTCTATATGGCATACTTATGAATGCACCATATCAATACATACTTCTCCATGACACATAGTACTAGCCATAAATATTGTTGGGCTTGAAATATTGTGTAATTATCTCCATGAAAACACTGTAACAATAGATTTGGAATTAGTTATAGTGATCTGTAAATGGGAGTAATACTACACAAGTCCCTCCAAGCAATTACCAAGGCTTGATGTTGCCTGTATTCCACTTGTCCTAAGCTATGTTAAGTCACAGTACCAGAAATTCTTTGTCTCATCAGGCATTGAATACAGATACACAGATGGCTGCTTAAAACACAGACTCATTAATTTTCTAAAAATTGAACAATCAATAAGAATTTCCACACCCAATCTCTCTATCCCTCCACCAAGGTACCCAAATCCTGATGGTGTATTTTTCAAATCTAGTTACAGTGTGCCTGAGACTTATCTTCAGGCCTGCTGGAAATAGAAGAAGGAGGGAAGAAACAAGCTCTTCTGCCTTAAACAACTGCACAATCATAAGGTTTGCATTAAGACTTGGAGGGGCTTGCAATGTACGGTTTGTTCTGAAATTGCTGCAATTCCTTTTTCTGGTATCTGGTTTCAATGCAATGCTTGAAGCAGCTACTACTGGTCAAAAGGACATTTTGTAAACGTAAATCTGGGATTATCTGTGCAAATAAAAATGTCCAAATTTAAATCCTCTGTTCCCCACCACAGGGAAAATTACTGGGTCTAGTACTGAAAGGATTTATGTGTGGAACAAATGGGCAGAAAATTTGTTTTTCAATTTATTTTTTATTAGAGCCAAATCCAGATAATTTGCTAGGATCTGTGGGCTTTAAAGAAAACACAGATGCCCCTCTTTAAATCAAGAAAGTACCCTGAAATTCAGAAATGGAAGAGCTTCTGGTATCTTGGATAGGTGATGAGTAAAATCCACAATGGATCATGCATTGTGGTTCTAAACTAGAAACTAACACGAAAACTTTCATTCCTGCATTTCTGAAGTTAGACTCCTCAATCCACACTGAGTCACCTAAATAAAAATGCCCTTTTGCCTTAAGGGCAAATTTTTAAATTTAGTTGTCTAACCTGCATGTACAATCCTCTTGTTTACATACCTATAAGAAGTAGTGGTGAGCAAAATCCAAATCATATTGTACTCACTTAGTTTTTAAACTGGAAGTGTGTCTGAGTAAGGACAAAGGCTCTGAGCCTGCAAATACAAAATGCACATGCTTAACATACACACATAAGTAGTCCCCTTGAAATCAGTGAGATTGCTCACATGTAAAGTTAAGCCATAAATGCAGGATTGGTGCCTAAGGATTTGGCTGTAAGTACCTGTTAGCATCTAAGGGATTTCAATTCATAATTTAGCCAGAGAGTTTTGAAAATTTAGCTACATAACTTTAGGCACTTAGGTATGAAAAATTTTGGCCTGTGTTGATAGGCACTATGGAAAAACTTTCTCTAAGATAAGTACACTACATTAAGGAATGTGATAACGAACAGCTGTTTTTTTTAATTGTTTTGTTTTTGTTTTTTGAACTTGAATACTTTCCTATTTATTATTTATTCACTATTTATTTTTAATAAACAAACATTTCTACATTTATAGGAAACTAGCAACACTTCATAAATTTGGAGCTAATCCCTTTACTGTATTTTACTTTAAATAACATAATTCAGCAGTTATGACTGTGGATGGGGTATGACGGGTACAGTGAGTTTGCCTTTAGCTCTGCAGAACAGCATTAAAAATTTTGCTTAGGTCACAAGTGGATAAAAAAAGCTGTTTGATTTTATTCTAGTTCCCATTAATGAATGTCACTAAACCATCACCCACTGTCACGTGACAGTCAGTCTCTACAGAAGAGTAAATCAGGCGTGGAATAATGTTTTCTCTTACTTCGGCAAGATGGAATCTCACAGTATTTCCAATACACTCCATCCTCACACTCTGCAATGTAGCACCAGGGGCTGACATCTCCATCAGGGTTCCTATCAACAGAAGGAGACATCAAAAATTTGTCAAACATTTTTGTGAACCACATACAGATCCCAGAGTAGCAGCCATGTTAGTCTGTATCCACAAAAAGAAAAGGAGTACTTGTGGCACCTTAGAGACTAACAAATTTATTTGAGCATAAGCTTTCGTGAGCTACAGCTCACTTCATCGGAAGCATTCAGTGGAGATACATACAGATCCTTCATTTTTATTTTAAATCTAAGGCTTCATTGCTATCATTATTTTAATTTGCACTGCAGTGTTTCAGCTGGTCTGTCTTTCCAAGAAGAAAATGGTGGAGAACAGAATGATAAGAACTACTGAGCTAATGGTGTACTGGGAAAAACAAAGGAATTTATACTGGCTGATTTTTGGTAAATCAGAAAAGTCGTAGTATTACAGTAAGATCCTCAAATTCCTGGTAAAGTCTGAGCTTAAAGGTACAAACCATGGAAATTCTCAGTACCATTTTACACTCATTGCCAAATAGGGTGACCAGGTGTCCTCATAAAATTGGGACTGTCCTGATATTTAACCTTTTGTCCTGCGCCCTGATCAATGTACGATGCCATTTGTCCTGATGCCATTTGTCCTGATATTCAGGTAACGAGGTGAGGGGGAGGGAGGCGCCGACTCCGTGGGTGCTCCGGGGCTGGAGCACCCATGGGGAAAAATTGCAGCCAAGCTCCCCACTCCTCGCCTCCTTCTTCCCTCCCCCCAGCGCACTGCATCCCCGTGCTATCCCTCCCTCCCAGTGCTTCCTGCTGCCTAACAGCTGTTTGGCAGCAATTAGGACTTTCTGGGAGGAAGGGGGAGGAGCGGGGGACGTGGCGCGCTCAGGGGAGGAGGCGGAGAAGACTTGGGGGAAAGGCAGGGCACGGTCGGGGACTTGGGGGAAAGGGGTGGAATGGGGTGGGGTGAGGGCAGTGCAGGGGCAGGAAGGGCGGGAGGCTGGATGAGCACCCACTGGGCGGAGGGGAAGTCGGCACCGTAGGGGTGAGTGTCGGGGGGGGCGGTGTGAAAAGGCGAGTGGCAAGCGAGTGGTGGGCAGGTGCTGTGAAGAGGCGAGCGGTGGGTGGGGGACTGAGGAGGGACACAGCAAGCCAGCGGTGGGCCAGGGGATGCGGAAGGGTGTGGGGGTGGGGCAAGCAGAGAGGGTGCAGAACCTGGGGCAGAGTTGGGGCGGAACCTGGGAGGAGTGGGTGTGGACTGTGGTTGGGGCTGAAGGCACCCCAATGTGTCTCGATATTTTACTGTTGTGATCTGGTCACCCTGCTGCCAAACCATTGAAAACCCTATGGCCAAAGGCAACGCAGTAAAATTCCACATTTCTGAGAGTTCTTGTGCCTTTGTTGAGTCAAAGTATTAGTGAATTCAGCTATAATGCTCAAGCACAGGAGATTCTTCAGGAGTGGTTGAGAGGAGAAAGTTACCACCAACCTTGTCCTCAAATGTTATGAAAGAAAACCAAAAGGGCCTTTTTACACAAGATGCAGGGAAGTAGAGAATCAGCCCCAAAGGAAATGTAGGACCATTGAGAGCTTACAATACCACAAAAGGTACTTGTCCAGCTAACTTCCTAAAAATTATCCACTGCTTCTTAAACTCTTAAAGATGCAGTACTATTACCGGATACCACTGAAAGAGAGGGTGCTGCCCGCAGGGTATCCTCTGTGAGAGTTCTGGAACTCTGGAACTTGGTTCCTGCATTAATACAAAACAGCCCAAACTTGATGACTTTCTTGGCACGCTGCAAAAGAAAAGTATTTTACAGCATTTTGGGGAACATTTGAGTGGGTTAGGGAAGGGTCTGTTCTGTAGCTTTGATTACCCTGGCTGGGCTAATTAATTATTTGTATATGATTTTTTTGCTGCTGTATGGTATTACTTAAAATCACAAATCTAATTAATTCTTAACTTTCTGTTTGGGCATTTTAAAAATTATTTTAACCTAAAAGAAATAAGAGAAGACTAACAGAATAAGTTCATCAAGCATTAGCCTTTCACTTCTGGAGGGTTAGGTTCAGACTTGCCCTCTGTCCAAAACCAAAGCCAGCTACTTATCTCGTCTTGGTGAACATTTGTCACTGTCATAAAATTATCCTACAATTTGCCATGACCTGCCTTTTGTGTCTGAGACATGCTGGGCTGAAGGAGCACATATGTTGCATTGTAAGGTTAGGGTGAACTAGCAAAGCTTTGTGGGAGATCTGACATTAGAACTGCAAAGGGTATTGCAGCTAAAGAATGAGGAGCTAGAAACAAATGCCAGAATTAGGGGAGCATGACTGTAATAGCAGGGTTGCTGCCAGTCAAGATCTGAGATGCACTGGTAGAGATACTGGAGAAGGAAGGCCCAAGAATAGGATAGCAGAGGTTATTTTTTGTCAGGATTGAGGTACGGTGACAGAGCTTGCTGGAGGCTGGTGAATGTGGAAATATATCAGCAAGAGGCTGTTCTAGCTAATAAAGGAGGTCCATTGGTGGAGCTGTGTGAGAGAAGCTTGTATTGTGATAAAACCATCTTTTTCTCACCTTAGCAGTTGTGGGAAGTGTTACTGTTGTACCTGCAATCTGGGCATCAAATGCTTTTAATTACAGCTGCATAAATCATGCTAATAGGACTTAATGCAGAAACATCTTAAAATGCAGGGAAGTGTAGACAGATAGTCGCTAATAGCTTTGGAAATCTTTGCCTTGTTTCCCAGTGGTTGCATGGAGACAAACAAGAAATGAGTGTCCTTCAGATCTTCAACTCCATAGTCTGCCTAATTCTGTTATAGCTGAAATGAGGTTTTATAGAGCATTATGAGATATTTCAATTTCCTAACACAAAAAGTGTTGCAACCAACACAGGGGAATTCTATATTAGACCTAGTCTTGAGAGATAAAGAGGAATTGATCTCAGAACTAAAAATTAATGGTAGCTTAGGTAAAAATGATTATGACTTGATCAGATTTGTAATGTGCAAAGAGAACACAGTCCAAACCAGTAATACGTATCTTAGGTGCTTTAAAAGTCCCAATTTCACAAAGCTCAAAATAATTATGAGCCAAATCAGTGTGGAGAAAGAATTCAATCAAAAAATCTGAATGATAATTGGGAACTGTGTGTGGGAGATGGGGAAACTGCAAGTGATGAATATAAATCAGAAGCTAGGAATTGTAGAAAATTGATAAGGAAAGCAAAGGGACAAAGGTGAACTCTATAGCAAGCAGAGTTAAGGACACAAAGGAGAAGTTTCCCACCTTAGTCATCTTTTTTCCAAGCTGAAAAGTCCCAGTCTTATTAATCTCTCCTCATATGGCAGACACTCCATACCCCTAATAATTTTTGTTGCCCTTTTCTGAACCTTTTCCAATTCCAATATAACTTTTTTGAGATGTGGTGACCACATCTGCATGCAGTATTCAAGATATGGGCAAACCATGGATTTATATAGAGGCTATATGATATTTTCTGTCTTATTATTTATCCCTTTCTTAATGATTCCCAACATTCTGGTCACTTTTTTGACTGCCACTGCACATTGAGTGGATGTTTTCAGAGAAAAACAGTAAGGTCTGTAAAAACATCTGGACAGCATCTTAAGGTATACAAAGTGAAGTGACAGAAATAGAGAAATTGTCAAAGAGCAAAGGGACTGTAAACCAGAAAGAAGCAGAGATATAATTGTTCAATCAAGAAGCCAACAGATCACATCAAGAAATACATGTATGTACTTATGCTGGAAATCAAAACAGTAAACAAAGATTGCACCATAGTCATCACTCAAAATATAACTAAACATCCTAAGAACTTTCCCTCCAAACTCTGGGCTTACAGAGGTTGGCAACCAAGAAACTGAAAAGGGAACATACAGCAACAGGGTTTATGTTCTAGTGTATTGTATTTTCCTAATTCAAAATTCTTTTATTTCATACATGTAAATTGTTACCTATAAAGTGAATTTAATTAGGATAATAGTAGTTAATATACAGTAGATAACAGTATTAATTTACAGTGTAAGATTAAGTAGTAGTTCCTCCTAAAACAACCTACTCTGATTTACTTGTGATTACTTACCACTTAATTGATTTGTACTTTACCCTAACTGATTGAGATAAAACACAATTTGGCCTCTAGGTTGCATCTGCCTCTCTTTAGTGCTCCGATTCAGACCAGCCCTCCATTGAGCTCATTATACCTACCTGGGGAACAGATCTCTGATAAGAGGACTCTTCAGTCAAGCAAAGAGATGTGATCCAATGGCTCGAAGCCTGTGACCTGAGTCCCGCCACTAAGGGATGAAGTCCTTGGGCTTTGGACCCAGACGATGGGACTTAGGCTTCAGCTTTGACCCCGGGCAATGGGGCTCAGTCTTTGGCCCCAGATGATGGGGCTTGGTCTTGGGCTTTGGCCCCTGGCCTCAGCAAGTCTAACACCAACCCTGGTGACCCCACTAAAATGGGGTTGCAACCCACTTAGGGGTCCCGACCCACAGTTTGAGAACCACTGAGCTAGACAGTATGGGATACTTTTTTAACAGAGAGAGTAATTAATCACTGGAACACTTTACTAAGGGGCATGGTGGATTCTCCATCACTGATGAGTTTTTAAATTAAGATCAGATGTTTTTCTAAAAGCTATGCCCTAGGAATTATTTTGGGGAAGTTGTGTGGTCTGTGCAATACAGTTGGTCAGACTAGAGGATCACAATGGTCCCTTCTAACCTTGAAATCAAAGAATTTCCATGTTATAAGGATACTGTGTAATGAAACATTTTCTCTCTTTGTATACAAATAAAGTATGACAACTATTGCAACTAGGGTATGATTGTGGGACCTAGCATTTTTCTGACTAAGGATATAATAAGCCTTTTCACTTTTACAGCACCTCTCATCCAGAGAACTCAAAAACACTTCCCAAACATTAAGAAATGTAACCTCAAAACACTCACATGAAGTAGGTTAGTGGAGGGAAGGAGTGATTTATCCATTGTCACCCAGCAAATGAGTGACAGAGCAAGGAACAGAACTCAGGTATCCTGAGTCACAGTGATTATCAAAGCTATTTTCCAAGAGACTATAGTTTTCAAAAGCGTCCATCAATCCTCCTTCAACATACCTGCAAGGCTATTTCTCAGCATAGTGATCTAACCAGTGAAGAAAAATGGCTCTGACATTCCAGTCACACTCCATTGTGAGGAGGAAAGCAGCAGCTGAGCAGGCTTTCATAAAAAAGGCTATATTTGGCAACTTAGTCAAATTCCTGGGGCTCACGTTCTAGATCACAGGGCTCTCTCTCTGGCTAACAGTCACCAGAAGCTATTTTGGTGAGTTAGGTGAGATAGCAATGATGGGTATTTACGTAAATTGATTGTTAGAATCTTGCCCCGTCAGTATATTACCGGTACTCTTCTGAGCTTCCTGAGAAGTTTCATAACATTCACAACCTTACTTTGTACATTAGAGGACAAAGGTCTCACCATGAGCATCCATGTCCTATGGCCAAAAATGACTGCCAAAGCTGTTAATAAGAATACACTGAGTGGGGCCTATAACAGTGTCATAGTTTCTGATTGTTTCTGTTATATTTCATGGCATACAGAGAAATTAGATAAAAACATAAATGATGTCTGCTGGAAGGATGCAACATATATGAGAGAGAGAGAGATGGTGCTTCCTAAAATAGTCACAACTCACCACTGCAAACTGACTCCCATAGCATACTCCATTACACAGTCCCCTAGCATATAAGCAAGACCAAAGAGCCCATCACCTTTTAAAATGATGGCCTACAATTCCAACAAGATACCAAACCTTTGCACTGCAGATTTTTCCATGGCCTCTCACCCTTTCTGGCTGTGTAGTAATCTGAGAAGTTGCCTCTCGCACTGTATGTCATGGAGAGGGCTACGAGGATGCCACATGGAGTTTCTGTTGAACAACCAAAGCCTTTGGAGGCCACTCCCCCGATAGTGCACTAGTCTGACATTAGTGGGCTTGAAGGTACATATGTTTAATGGGTTTCTGGACTGTTCTGGGACAGAACATCCAGGTTTTTTGTGTGTGCAGTTCTGGTGGCCACCAAACTAGAAGGATGCTGAAAAATTGGAGAGAGTTCAAAGAAGATCCATGAGAATAATTAAAGGATTAGCAAACCTGCCTTATAGGATAGACTCAAGGAGCTCAATCTATTTAGTTTAAGAAAGAGAAGGTGAAGGGATAACTTGATTACAGTCTATAAGTACCTACATGGGGAACAAATATTTAATAATGGGCTCTTCTTTCTAGCAGAGAAAGGTATAACACAGTCCAACAGCTGGAAGTTGAAGCTAGACAAATTCAGATGTGAAATAAGGCACACATTTTTAACAGTGAAGGTAATTAGCTGTTGGAAGGATTTACCATGGGTGTGGTGGATTCTCCATCACTGGCCATTTTAAAATCAAGATGGGATTTTTTTAAATTCAAACAGGAATTAATTCAGTGAAGTCCTGTGGCCTGTATTATACAGTTGGTTAGAGTAGAAGATCACAGGCTTCCCTTCTGGACTTGTAATCTATGAAACAAGTACTCATGGCAGTACAAAAAAGACCTACCTCGTGGTGCCATCTCAGCCCTAGACAAAGGTATTGGGTGTGAGTGTGGCTACCACCCCGCCCCAGCCTCTATTGGGACTCTCTAACCACACCCCATTGAGCTTTTGCATAAATCCATGATATTAGGAATGGGAGTATTTCTTCAATCTTTACTTTTCTCTGCTATGTGTGTCACCATTTCTCTTGTCTGTGCCTTCTTGTCCTTAGCTTCCCACTGCCCCATCCCATCCTTCTCCTTTCCCATCACCCAGTCTGATTCTTCTCCCCAAACGTTTTCTCTTTCCCCTGGGTCTAATCCACTCCTTGTCCACCCATATCCCTATTCAACATAAAATTACTGAAATTGTTTTCATTTTGTATCGATTTGTTTTACATACACAACCCCAAGTAATGCCACTATCCTGTATTCATAACCCTGTTCATGTGCCTTCTCCCTATGTTTTTTGTTCCCTTGTCACAACTTGGTCTTATTAAAATTATAAGCTCTTTCAGAGAGTGAACTGTCTTTCTATTTGTCTGTGAAGTGCCCAAAAGTGTGCTGGGTGCTACAAAATAGTAAATAATAATTAATTAAGCCTCACCAGTCCAAATAGCAGATATGAGATAGGTAAGAAAGATATAGGTAACTTCCCTCACCACTGAAATGCAATCACTGCTGGGGTGGAATGCAGCAGGCACATAGAATGGCTATTTAGAAAAGGGATTGACTTGAGGTTAGCAGAATGTAATTACCCAAGGTGAAATTTGGTGAGGACATTGAGACTAACAGCCCCCAAAACTTTCAAGTAGCCAAGCTCTTGGCTTTACATCTTATCCCTAACACCCTGCAGGGAATTGTCTCAGTACTGATCAGTATTAAAAGCACTGAAAATCTTAAAAAAAACCCACCAATCTCAACAACTATGGTGTTACAAATAAAAAGAATATCTTTTGCATTTAAGAAGCCAAAAACAAACATAACAAATCCCTAACCAAGAGTATCATTTTAAACATCAGTTCTATGGCTCACATACTAAATTAAGGAGTGAGGACCACAGACTTTGGACCTTAGTCATTTTGGAAAAAACGTTTTACATTCACTGAGCATCCAGCTGTCTCAATCAGACAGTCTAAAAATAAGATTTTTCTCTTTCAGTCAACTGACCCTGCTCCACTGTTAAGTCCCTGAAACCAGGAGTCAGAAGGTGTTTCAGGATTGTGTTGACAGGGAAGCTTTTGTATAGGTGTATGCTCTTCTATATAGTACATTGGGTGTACTGCAGCCAAAATGCCATTTCAGCACTTTTGCAAGGTCATGCTGTGAGGAGGATGCCATTTTGCTCAACAAAGTGAATTCCTCCATGACCTCACACCCATTACGTGTATGCGGTTACACCATTCCAGTGGTACCGGTACTTGCACGTTTCAGACTACACCATACTTAGCTTATCTATAGATATCAAAAGCACTTAATATGGCCTCCATTACCATAGTATCAGAGTGCCTCGCAGTCTTTACTGTATTTATCCTCCACCCCCACCCCTGTGAGGGAGGGCAGTGCTATTAACCCCCTTTTAGAGATAGGGAACTGAGGCATACATGCACAAAGTAACTTGCCCAACAGCACTCGAGAAATCTGTGGCAGAGCATGAAATTGAATGTTGGTCTCCTGAGCCCCAGACCAGCACTCTAAACACTTAACTTTAGATTTTAAACTGAAATTAAATCACAATTCTAATTCATTGAGAATGATTTAGTTTTCATAAACACAAGGGACTGAGGTATAGTGTCCAAGGGATCCAGGCAGAAAGAGAACCAGGAGTGATGTTCAAATCATCCACCCAGTGCTCTTTACGCCTGACATAAAGCAAGCGCTATTGTTTTAGACACCTTTCTGAAGGGATGGCCAATCTTTCTCTCTTATGCCAGCCTGTAGCTGGTTTGTGATGTGGACTGAAGAGCTATGCTGACATGCATCTTTATGCTAAAGCTGCTTGCACCTACCTGCTGTGGCCAGGGTAAAGGGAACGGATCATAGAATCATAGAAGATTAGGTTTGGAAGAGACCTCAGGAGGTCATCTAGTCCAACCCCCCTGCTAAAAGCAGGACCAACCCCAACAATTCTGATGGTGGGATGTAAACATGTCTGTTTAATTGCCATTGTTTTGACAGTCAGGGCACCCTCCATTGTATTCCATCAGCTTTTAAGTTTTGTGTCAAAGGGCTAAAGAAATATTGGGCATACAATGGTAGTAGCAGTGAGACTACTCCTTACCTGCAGTAGTTGTGCTCTCCAAGCCCTCCCTCTCCATTGGGGTATTTCAGGGTATTGTAAGGATGCTGGAAAGTCTCATTCCAAAAGAGACAAGGTCTCCCCGCATGCAGGGAGGTTTGGTTCTGAGTGCCCCGATAGTCCGCCCCATTTGCAGTGTAACATTCTAGAAAATGGAGAGAGAGTGTGTATGTCATTTTCTGAAAAGGTTTGCCCCATTTTTCTTTTAATTAAACCTTTCTTGCATCAGTTCAGGCTATTAAAGACACTGTCCAGGATGTAAGTATTCCTTTGAGTTAAATTTATCTTGACTGGCTTTCATATTACTGACAATTACTTTTACTAAATATTCTATACACCATGTATTAGCATTCTCTGATGTATCCTGAAACCAAACTACACTTGTTAAATAAATGACCAGGCTACATTTTGTGATGTATTCTTGTTTTGTAAATGAATTTAAACCCTTACTTGGTAATTTTTGCAAAATGTGTGAAATTCAGTGATGTTATGGGGCCCCCCACTTATCTGTTCACACAACAGAATTTTGATTGCATTTTGACTAAATTTATTAGGGTTTCGGTTTTTTTAATCCTTAATCGCTGTGTGAGTGGCAAAGATTCTGTGGGGCCAGGGAAAGGGCCATAGAGGATGCTGGAGCCTGGGCTGGGCATTAGCAGGGAGTTGGGATGGGTTGCAGCGTGGAAGATGGGCAGCAGGAGGGAACCAGAGGCAGGCTGCCTGCAGATGTTAGTATCATTTCAAGGATCCCTTTGTACAGTTTTGTTGGTTAAAAATTAGTTCAAAGATGAAGCTGGCAATTTTTTAAAAATTACTCAGAAACAGATTCTGTTAGGGAAATGTTTGTATTTCCAGCTTGTTTTTGCTTAGGGAGAGGCATGTTCACACAGAACCCATTAACACAGATCTTGTGATTTGCTACCCCAGAAGCTATATTGTTCAATTTCCAGAGCTCCCAGCTGATTTTCTGCCTCATTCATATAACTTTTCTCCCATTTTTGCCTCTGTTTTTCTTAACTTACCAGCATTCAGCAAGGTGGCAGTTAATGTGAAACGTGAATCACTAATAGCCCCAAAACCATCTAAGATGGTTACTCTTAAGACATCTTATTTCCCTGCTGAACCAGAATTTTTATCTTATCTGAATTTATATCATCCCATTAATCGTACAAATTGATCAAATGTAATCCCACATGCATACATAATTTTACCATAAACTGACAATGCAATGCACTTTTTCTATTAAATTACTTCTACATTATTCTCAAGAAACAGCCATTATAAGTAACGTACCCAAAAAATTCCATTTGCCAATTGATAAATATAGTAACTAGCAACATTTCACAGAATCATAGAAGATTAGGGTTGGAAGAGATCTCAGGAGGTCATCAGTTCAACTTCCTGCTCAAAGCAGGAGCAATCCCAACTAAATCATCCCAGCCAGGCTTTGTCAAGCCAGGCCTTAAAAATCTCTTAAGTATGGAGATTCCACCACTTTCCTAGGTAACCCATTCCAGTGCTTCACCATCCTCCTAGTGAAGTAGCTTTTCTTAATATCCAACCTGGTCCTCCCCCACTGCAACTTGAGACCATTGCTCCTTGTCCTGTCATCTGCTAGCACTGAGAACAGCCTAGCTCCATCCTCTTTGGAACCCCCTTTCAGGTAGTTGAAGGCTGCTATCAAATCCCCCCTCACTCTTGTCTTCTGCAGACTAATTTTTCATCTAATTGTTTACTTTAAAATGATTAGATACCTATACCAACGTGACACAAATCCTTGGCTCAGAATTAAAGTTGCTATGTTTTATTGACATATACATTTCTCTGTATGGCATCAAATAATGGGTCAAAGTCACAAAGTCCTGTACACCAATTCATCCTCACAGAGGGCGGAAGTAGCTGTGCAAACTCTATTTGATGTGGAAAAATTCTCTCTGCCAATACCACACCACCAGTGCAGAGGCACTGCTTCCACTATTCTAGCCCACAGCCTGGTGGAAAGGGAACTGTGTAGCAGCTCTGTGTGCTGGCCCTGAGTTGGGTTGAGTTTGTCAACATTATAGCTCCTCAGACTCTTCGCATTCCATCTGCATACAGTTTGTATGTGCAAATGGAGTGGATCTCATCCTCTATGTTGCTATTTCTCATGTAGGCAATATAAGATTTATTACATCCTTAACTTTTAATTGCTCTGATGAAGTGCTTGGGTTTTATAAATAATACAGTTCATAGCCACATTGTCATCAGCCTTAACCTTAGCAACTTTCCATAGTTCTTAAAACAGTTTTATGGTTCTGGAGTAAAAATAAGATCTCCAAGGAACTCAATATGGGGAATAATGTTAAATTGAAATTTGCTTGTACCAAATTAAATGTATTTCTGTATGTCAGTGAGCAAGACACCTGAAACTGAAGTGGAAGAAATCTCCTTTATGTATAGTTAGAGTTAATGTTAGAGTTAAAAGAAATATAAACATATTAAGTACAGAAATTAATAATGAAGGCACCTAAACACCCTTACCTCTGCCCTTTAGTGACACCATGCAATAACCATACAATTATGATTAAAGCATTTTAGTGATTTTGGTCCCAGATTATATTAAACTGACTTTTAAAGACATCAGTTTTTTCATATTTTTCTCTTTATGGTGGCTCTACAGGGCAGTCTCCTTTCTAAACTAAAAAAAAAAAAAGCATTGTGACATTGCTCTCCATATGAATGTGAATATAATGTAACTGGAATATGCTTCACGCAAAAGGTCTCTTGTAAGGTATCATTACAAAATTTATAAATCTGAGTGTGGTCATCCAATTTGTATAAATGTATCATTCTTCTATCTGAAACTAGAAATATGAAATATAACTCTGAGGTCCCATTGTAATTATGCAAAGTGTGGACCATTAATGGTGGTTTGGAATCTTGATGGCTCCCATCAACGAGGACAATTGGTTGTAAATGGCTCTGTTTACTTGCAAGCCTTCCTGTGAGTCAGGCCAGGAAGAATGAAGGCTTGGGGCCTCACAGGACATGTGACCATGACACCTGGTACTGGAATCCATCTTAAACCTGGTGCTTTTCCATTTAGAAGAAGGGGTGGGGACCCAGAGAGACAAAAGATTCCTGCCTTGTGCCAAAGCTATATAAGGGGGTGGAACAGAACAAAGGGGGCTGCAGTCATGAGAAATCCCCTAGCTACCACTTGAGCTGGAACAAGGACTGTACCAGGGGAAAGGATCGGGCCCATACTAGAAAGGAGTCTAGTCTGTGAAAGAAGCTTATGGGAACATCTCTGTGGGTGAGATTTATCTGTAATCAGTTTCATAGATTCATAGATATTTAGGCCAGAAGGGACCATTATGATCATCTAGTCTGACCTCCTGCACAATGCAGGCCACAGAATTTCACCCACCACTCCTAAAAAAGACCTCACACCTATATCTGTGCTATTGAAGTCCTCAAATTGTAGTTTGAAGACCTCAAGGAGCAGAGAATCCTCCAGCAAGTGACCCGTGCCCCATGCTACAGAGGAAGGCGAAAAACCTCCAGGGCCTTCCAATCTGCCCTGGAGGAAAATTCCTTCCCGACCCCAAATATGGCGATCAGCTAAACCCTGAGCATATGGGCAAGATTCATCAGCCAGATACTACAGAAAATTCTTTCCCGGGTAACTTGGATCTTACCCCATCTAAAAACCCATCACAGGCCATTGGGCCTATTTACCATGAATATTTAATTACCAAAACCATGTTATCCCATCATACCATCTCCTCCATAAACTTATCGAGTTTAATCTTAAAGCAAGATAGATCTTTTGCCCCCACTACTTCCCTCGGAAGGCTATTCCAAAACTTCACTCCTCTGATGGTTAGAAACCTTCGTCTAATTTCTAATCTAAATTTCCTAGTGGCCAGTTTATATCCATTTGTTCTTGTGTCCACATTGGTACTGAGTTTAAATAATTCCTCTCCCTCTCTGGTATTTATCCCTCTGATATATTTATAGAGAGCAATCATATCTCCCCTCAACCTTCTTTTAGTTAGGCTAAACAAGCCAAGCTCCCTGAGTCTCCTTTCATAAGACAAGTTTTCCATTCCTTGGATCATCCTAGTAGCCCTAAATTCTTAATGCATTAGGCTTAAACTTGTGTGTTTTTTTTTAATTTTGCTTGGTAACTTACTTTGTTCTGTCTGTTATTACTTGGAACCACTTAAATCCTACTTTTTATATTTAATAAAATCAATTTTGCTTGTAAATTAACCCAGAATAAGTAAGTAATACCTGGGGGAGCAAACAGCTGTGCATATCTCTCTATCAGTGTTATAGAGGGTGGACAGTTCATGACTTTACACTGTATAAGCTTTATACAGAGTAAAATGGATTTATTTGGGGTTTGGACCCCATTGGGAGCTGGGTGTCTGGGTGCTAGAGACAGGAGCACTTCTTAAGCTGTTTTCAGTTTAGTCTGCAGTTTTGGGGTGCGTGGTTCAGACCCTGGGTCTGTGTTGGAGCAGACTGGCATGTCTGGCTCAACAAGGCAGTGTTCTGAAGGCCCAAACTGGCAGAGAAAATGGGCTCAGAGGTAGTCTCAGCACATCAGGTGGCAGTCCCAAGGGGGTTTCTGTGACCGAACCCGTCACACGCATATTGGATTATTTAGTCTCCAATTATATGCTTTCCAGGCCTCTAGTCATTTTCACTGCCCATCTCTGGCTTCCTCCTTTTGAGAGATGGAGCAACCAGAACTATACATGGAATTCAATGTGATGTTTTAGAGCATTTGATATTCCCAGAGAAAAACTATGTTAAGAGTGTATATCAGTAACCGAAACGAAAAAATTAAAAACCCAGGAAATTTAGAGTTAAACATAAAAGTAATCCAAACATGTCAAAATTTTTGAGGAAGTTCTGAGGTCTGTGTTACAAAGGATGTCAAACTAGATGATCACCGACCTTGGAATCTATGAAAAGAATGGAAATGCCATGGAAAAATATGGACAGTTGCCCCCAAGGAAGATGTTGGCCCCTATGCTGTGAGAAGGCAGAGACACTCAGATGAAGAGCTTTCTCAAAATGTCCTCCAACTGAGAGGAGTTGGGGCTTCTCTCCCACTGAGAATAATGGAAGATGGCAGACATATTAAAAGAAGGCAGCTCTTTATATAATCTTCTGTAATAGAATATTCTTTAGCCTCTGGTGAAGAGGAACTTAAGCTATGAAGAGTTATGGAGAAACCTGAGCAATAATCCTAAAACAAATTCTTCAGATGTAGCTGATGCATAGGATTTTAGTGAATTTTAGCTATATAGGAAGTTTGAAGAGTCTATAATACTGTGTTCTGTTACTGAGATCATTAAGGGTGGAAAAACACCCTCTGACATTGCATATTAAATTTCTTGATGGACCAATGTTTAATTACTCTTAATTCCTAAACTAATTAACAGATTTACTTGTTAGCGCTCAGAAAAGTCATTTTATACTTCGAGTACATGGTGTAATTTCAGGGGATGATAAACTATATATTTCATACATAACAAAGAAGTGAATCCCCAGATTAGGTGTAAACCTTAATTCAGCCTTAAATATGGAACCACACCTAGTGCCGTCATAATAATGGCCTTTTAATACTTTCAGCATTATTTTGTCTCTGGTTCCTTATGCAGACTGACACATTATTTCCTTTGCTCATTGCCACTGCACACTGAAGAGGGGTTTTCATTGTTTTATGGCAGCTCCCTGCTGAGCTTGCTGGCTTCTGTGAATCCCTTGTTTAAGTGTCCTGCTGTCCCTATATATTATATAGAGCAGGGGTGGTCAACCTGAGTCTGAGAAGGAGTCAGAATTTACTAATGTACATTGCCAAAGCGCCACAGTAATACGTCAGCAGCCCCCTATCAGCTCCCACCCTCCAGTCCCCAGCGCCTCCCACCCACCAGCAGCCCCACCACTCAGCACCTCCTGCCTGCCGCAATCAGCTTTTTCATATGCGTAGGAGTCTCCGGAGGGGAGGGGGGATGAGTGAGAGCATGGCAGGCTTGGGTGAAGGGGCAGGACAAGGGGTTGAGCAGTGAGCACTACTTGGCACATTGGAAAGTTAGCATCCGTAGCTCCAGCCCCGGAGTCAGCACCTATTCAATGAGCTGCATATTAATCTCTGAAGAGCCACATGCGGCTCCGGAGCCAGAGGTTGGCCACCCCTGGTATAGAGCCTGTGTGTTGTGAATTCAGGGTTGGGAATTCCACCAGGTGGCAGGGCACCTACAAGTTTGGCATTGCAATGTGTAAGTGTTTATGGAACTTCACAGACAATCAACTGCCAGACTTCAGGTCCAAGTAACTTATCATTTGATTTAGATAATCTTTTTAAGGCTTTTATTGGTACAAATTAAAAGTAATAGCAAAAGTTAATCAGGCATTTCAGAGCCTTCAACAAGATTTGATTTGGGTTCAGTTCTAGAAATGGGCAAAAGTTGTAATTTTCCCAAACTAGTTTACATGTCCTTACCTACAACCACTACCACAGAAAGCAATGATTCCTCCTTGCTTTGTGGACAGCAGGAGACAAAAACCACCTCTAAGATCAGAGTGGTTATCAGTCCAAAATATTACCTGCTCCACACATTTTAGGTTACCTGAATAATTTAGTGTTGCAGGTGAACCTTTTGGATATACATAAAAATGCAAATCAGGTTTTTCCATCATTCAAACAAGCCACAAAGATTTGTATAATCATATGAAATAGATTTAAGGTCAACAGAATGTTGCCTTCTCCTTCAATTCCCCCTCCCATCCTACTGATAACTTTTCCATATAATCTTAGAGAAGGATAATGAGATAAATGTGCCAGAAAAAAGAGAGGAAAAATGCAGAGCCAAAAATGACAGACAAAATAATATAGAAGCAAGTTGAATAAAGGCAGCTACCAGGAGTAATGCGCATCCCCAGGAAAGGTCTTTGCTGCAGTTTAGTGCTTTAACTTTTTTTTAAAACCAGAAGGTACATTATCTGAAGACTGCTCAGAAATTAGAGGAATGCTGCACTATTAGCACTACCTGACTATAAACAGACACAAAGATTAAACTAAAGATGAATACCAGCCTGCCATAGATTTGCTAAAACTGCCTCACATTTTAACTCACATTATTAGCTACCTTTCATTTTAACATTTTCATCTCAATCTGTATTAGTTGTCCCCGGCTTTGAATTCCACTGCATCAGAATTTGCAGGACATCTTACAGAGGAGTGAAAGTCAGAACTGTCACCATCCCTCCAAGCTACTATAGCTGCAGCAAGATATTGTCCACAAATAATGTGAGCCTATTCCCTTGAAAGCTGTGACAGATTCTCTGCTTTTGTTTCACACTAAAAAGAGATTTGGGGCAATTTCATAGAAAATCTGCAGTTTGGTACAACTCAAGGTCCCTGAGTCTTCATTAGATCTAGATGATGAATGCTACAGGCAGGAAAACTGCATGCAGTAAACATACAGATTATTCCAGCAAAATTTAAGTTACTAATTTTATGAAATTTAGCAATTTTTTACCAAGTTAAAATAATGGTACACACATTTTGTTGCACAGCAGAGACTTTCTAAAATAAGACAGTTTAATATTTGCTAGTGAAAAACTCTATTTTTGCCATAGCAATAACATACAGATTTTTCAAGTAAATCTTATTTTAACTTTTTTAATCAAAGCCCCTGTCATAAATACAAAGGGAAGAATAACCACCTTTCTGTATACAGTGCTATAAAATTCCTCCTGGCCAGAGGCAAAACCCTTGCACCTGTAAAGGGTTAAGAAGCTAAAATAACCTCATTGGCACCTGACCCAAAATGACCAATGAGGGGACAAGATACTTCCAAATCTGGAGGGGGGGACGACAAAAGGTTTGTGTCTGTCTGTGTAATGCTTTTGCCGGGAACAGATCAGGAATGCAGTCTTACAACTCCTGTTAAGTTAGTAAGTAATCTAGCTAGAAATCTAAATTAGAAAGTAATCTAGCAATAGATTTCCTTTTGTTTAATGGCTAGTAAAATAAGCTGTGCTGGATGGAATGTATATTCCTGTTTTTGTGTCTTTTTGCAACTTAAGGTTTTGCCTAGAGGGATTCTCTATGTTTTGAATCTGATTACCCTGTAAGGTATTTACCATCCTGATTTTACAAAGGTGATTCTTTTACCTTTTCTTTAATTAAAATTCTTCTTTTAAGAACCTGATTGATTTTTCATTGTTCTTAAGATCCAAGGGTTTGGGTCTGTGTTCACCTGTACAAATCGGTGAGGATTCTTATCAAGCCTTCCCCAGGAAAGGGGGTGTAGGGCTTGGGGTGATATTTTGGGGGAAGACGTCTCCAAGTGGGCTGTTTCCCTGTTCTTTGTTTAAAACGCTTGGTGGTGGCAGCATACGGTTCAAGGACAAGGCAAAGTTTGTACCTTGGGGAAGTTTTCAACCTAAGCTGGTAAGAATAAGCTGGGGGGGGTCTTTCATTCAGGTCTCCACAAATGTACCCCAGAGTTCAGAGTGGGGAAGGAACCTTGACATCCCCAATCCTGCAAAAATACCAAACCAAACCAAACAACTTACTTACATACTTAACTTTGTTAAATGTAACTAGAGAGACAAGATGGGTGAGGTAATATCTTTTATTGGACTTCACCCACTTTGTGTCTCTAATATCCCAGCCTGACATGGCTACAATTTAACTGAAAGCAGTCATATTAAAGATCAATAGGATTACTCACAATGTATTAATTCAGACACAGGTGTAAATGTTTATAGGACTGGGGCTTTAATGGAAACAGGGCTTTTCATTGCGTTTCCCAGTATTTTGGATTGTTTTGTGCAGCTCTGACCATTAATGAATCCGTGGGACATAGTCAGTAATAGCTCCTGAGTCATTATGTCTGTAAATTATTTAAAATTTGATGGGAAATATACTATCTAGAACCATTGTGCAGATATGATTTAACGTTAATCATTTTCCAATATTTTATTGAATTTTCTAACATTCTTGGAAGGTGCCACTCTATAATTCTGAAAAATCAATATAATTTGTCAAATTGATTCAAAACCCAAAACTTCTCAGTAATGCTATTATATTTTTTTAACTACTTATGATCAAAAGATATTTCTAATTTTCCATAATATATTAATTTTACCCATTAAAAACTCAAAGGCAGAAAACTCCATGCTTAAAGAGGCAGAATGCATCTATGAATTATCATTCACAAAAATATTTTTTGGATAAATAAAATATCAAATTTGAAGTGATTCATCAAATGTTTAACAAAACTCTATAGTAATAAAACACAGTTTAATACAGGTTGCTAAAAAATTGGAAAACTGATATATAAAGTGGGACAACACTCTTGTTCAGCCCTAGTATGTAGATATACACACCCCAGCACCATCAGCACCAAATCATGCCTTCCAAGGCATGGCAGAGCAAAGCTGACTTTCACTTAAGATAGATATTGATGTCACCCCCAACTCAAGCTGCCATGATGAGCATGATATTAGCCCTAATGGCGTCACTCTGTATCTAGTATTCAGAATACAGATAGGAGACATGAAAGTTCCCCCATGTCATGCATAGACTATTGACTTCCCAAGTTTGTTTGATGCACACCGTCCCCATGACAGGAAGTGACTGTTTTGATGGTCTGCTCTCTAAAGCCAAAAGAGCCTGAGAAATTCCAGAGCATCACTCTACTGATGGACTGGTAGAAATATACTACAGCCCTTTTAGTTCTCCACCGTTGCAACAGTGGTCCCTAAAAAAGTGGTTTTATCAAGTCAGTATGGTTTACAGGTGGCCTGCAAAAAGTGAAATGAGATGGGAGGTGAGTCAATGCTGTTGGCAGAAGTCCTTGGATGAATCTGATCATTTCCGCCATATAGAATTCTCAATAGTGCATCATGGCTATGTAGGCAGCAAAGAAATTATTTTCCTTCTAGTCTGCACAGCAGACCTATTCCACGCAGTTGATGGCTTGGTGGATCTGGTCTGCTTCTTCTCAGTTAGAGAGCTGTGTTTTTCTCATTGTAAAGAGCTTTTGTTACTTTGAGGACAAAAATTACTGAGACTGAGAACTAATTAGCAACAGAGAAATGGCTTGAAGGGACTAATGTTCACTCTGTTTGAATTTCAGCCAGTCTTGCTCCCTGAGATTTTGGAGGACTTAAGTTTGCTTTGTGTCCAAACCTGTGAATTGGAGCCATGTCCTTTGTGGCTGTTAAAGGCCAGTAGAGAAGTAATGAACTTTTTGTTGTGGACAACTGTCAGTGCCTCTCTTAAAAAAAAAAGAAAGAAAAAGGGCAGAATGCCCACGATCCTTAAGGAAGACATTGTTGGCTCCTGCTTAAGAAACCATTGCTTGACTTCTACCAAAGTGCCAGTTTTTGGAGAAAGTTCATTGAGAAGGCTGTGGCAAATCAACTCTGGAAATTTCTGTAGTCCTCATATTTCTTGGATCTTTTTCTGCTAGGTTTCAGGCCTAGGTTTGAAGTTGAAACTGCACTGGTTGCAGAGCATCATCTATTGGTGGATGAGAATAATGTGTCCATGCTGATAATATTAGATCCATCAGCTGTCTTTTGATACCTTTGCCCATGATATTTTATTGCGGTGTATACAGTCACTATTAGATATGGATGGAATTACTTGAATGGTTCTGATAATTCACAGCTGGAAGGTCTGTTCAGTGTGTATATGAAACTCCTAGGCAAGTCACTGAGAAAGCATTGATGGAGTGTGCAGTGTACTGACAGCACTCAGCTCTGTTTTCATCATATCCAACCACCCTGGTACAGTGGAACAAGCAACCCACTTTATATTTACAAAGTCTGAGAGTGGATAAGGGTGAGCTGGTTAAGGCTTAATCCAGATAAGCCAAAAAGGTATTGGTGGGTCAGGAGGGGAAAAATCAAGAGAGTGTAGTGATAGCTGTACCTCATGCAGGGAGAGAGTGCCTGCTTTATGTGATTCGGGTTCAAAATTAAGAGTTTATTAGAGCCAGAGCTGCTTTTGGAACATCAAATAGCAGCTGAAGCCAGTAAGAGTTTTTTTCCATCTGTCTCTGATTAGACATGTGTGACCTTTTTTCTCCGATGTGGGGACCTTACTACCATTATCCAGGCCTCTGTCACCCTGAGTCTAGATGGCTGCCTTGTGCTCCACATGGGATTACTCATAAGGACCATTTGGAAACTTAAGGTAGCACAGAATGTAGCTGCCTGCCCATTGCAAAGTGTGTGACACAGAGAGCATATAGCAGTGATATTCCAAGAGCAGCACTAGTTCTCAATAAGTTTCTGGGTGGAGTTCAAGGTATTGGTTTTAATTTAAAACCACCCGGTGCAAGACCCCATTACCTAGGATCGTGTTTCTCTCCCCATGCCACACTACCACTTCTTAGATCAGTGGAGACACTTGAGCTAGAGTGACCAGATAGCAACTGTGAAAAAACGGGACAGGAGGTGGGGGGTAATAGGCACCTATAAAAGAAAAAGTCCCCCAAAACAGGACTGTCCCTATAAAAACAGGACATCTGATCACCCTAGCTACAGCCCCTTCTATTATAGGGAGAGGGAGCAGTAAACAGGGTGCTTTATTTAAAGACGTTCCTAACTGTCAAACTTGTGTCCCTCCTTTATCAACAAATGTGAGATTTTGTAAATATTATGAGCATGCTGCAATGTTTATCATTAAATAAATACCTGCAAGAATGAATGTCAAGGCTCATGGATGAAAGGGCTGAAGGCTGCAATATGAACTAAGTCAAGTCTTAGAATATTCTTGTGAAATGGGAAAGAGTGTCTTTAGTTTTTGTGGGACATTTAATTAGAAAATTTAGAATTGGAAACTTGCTGATTCAAAGTATTTCACTGAAAAGTGTCAGAATTTCTAGTGTTTTGTTTTAATTTGAGGAAGGTGCCAAGAATTCTGGATTGGTGCCAGATAATTTATTCTAAAAAAACCAGGGCGTGTGGAGAGTATCAGCCAGACAGTGATGGCTATGGTGGAGAGGGCAGTAAGAAAGAGAGAGAGTAAGGAAGCAGATATTTCCATCTTAGATTTCAATACAATAATAATGCGATGTCTATAACATTAGCCTGTAAGAGCCCCCTATGGGGCAAGGACAGAGCATATAGGGTCCTACATTTCCCACAGCTGAATTGACAGTTTTGGTGGTGGTTTGTTCTTATTAAAATTATTCAGTAAAATTTATGAAGAGAATAACACAGTTACAGCAGCTTTCTAAAAGCAGGAAGTGAGATCATGGAGCCAATTTACATTCTAGGGGGACTGGTCTGGCAACTGGTGGCCAGATACTTAGTGCAGATTTAGTGCTTGGACTCCTTCTGCATGTGCATGTGTGTATATGCAAGTGGTAGCTAAAGCCTCCTGCTGAACAGATACTGTATATGAGAGGATACTGTATATCACTCTTGCACACATCACAGCAAGCAGGGCATCTCCCAGAGACTTTGAAGAAGTTCCTTTTAAGTTACCCTCCACACAAACTAAACTGTTTCTAAACTGCAATTTGGAACTTGAGCAATCCTCCTTAAATGAAAAGAGCTTTATCTAGGTGCAGATGGCAACAGTTACATGGACTAACCAGATGTTGCAGTCTCTAATTTGATTGAAAGGATATAATTAAACAACAAACATTTAATGAAAGAGTAAAATTATGGAAAGAAGGACTGAAACCATTTAACTGATGCCAAGATATCCCAATAGTAATAGAGGTTGGGGCCCAGGGATTGAAGGGCCAGAACACAAACTTACCTTCCTGAGAGGAGAGCCTAGTTGTTGCCCTATGGACATAGGAATAGGGGTTTTGTTATCGTAGATTTCCACTGTATTTTATGTGGGAACACTGATTAAAACCAGAAGACACTTCAGGAGATCAAACAGACAAATATGGCTTCTGTAGTCATTATTAAAAATATTTTTACCAGACCAATAATTTTCTTTGAAGATGCAGTTTTATGGATTGAATATCAGCAGGTCATTTGCATATTGTGAGTGGATTGGTTAAAAATTTTGCACTGCATATTGTGTTATGATACAGGCAAACTAGCCTATGAGCACAGGAGGCATTTTAGATGTTAAAATTAAAAATTGTATTTTGCAAACTTTGGGTTTTTTTTAATCTATAATGCATAAAAAGTGCTGTAGCAGCTCTGGTTTTGCACCTCTTGGATGATGTTCAACCTCAAGGCGATAGACTCATTCAGACTCGCTTTGTGATTCTTTGGACTAGAAGTAAGGGAGACATCACTTTGACACAGAACACATCTTTAGGTAGAGTTGAGTAATCTCTTTGCTGCTTCTTAACATAGCATTGTTTTCAAATACAGTTCCACTGTCCAAGTGTGGTGGAAAACCAGGAAACTCAACCCCTTGGAAATTGTGCCAGTAACATGTAGATTTTTATTTACCTGCCCCTTGCGCTGATGTACAAGTGTGCTGTGCTGAAGTATCTTCGTTGAATACTTCACCATCTCTCAAGGTGGTTAGAAATGCTGTATTGAGTCTAAACAGAGTATTTCCCCATTCACTGCAGGGATGGGAGGCTGTGAGAGAAGGAGTAAGAAAATAAGGCAAAAAAGATCAGGAGATTCAAGTGGGAGGAAAACAGGAAGCTGCTGGTTCCAGCATTGTTAAGTGGAGTGGGACTAGAGAAAGGAAAAATAGGCCAAATCTGGCAACAGGAAGGGCAGAAATAATAGCATCCTTATAAATCATGTAGACCTAAGATGGAGAAATTGAAAATGAATATTAAAAATACAGCTCCAAGAGACCACATTCCATCTGGCATTAACAGGCTTCCATACTGAATATAAGGGAGAAGGGAAGAAGTCCTGAGTCCTCTGGCACTGAGTCCTCTGCCAACAAATGCAGTTCTTCCCTTGACATTAAGTAGCATGAGTTCACTCATCCCAATTTCAAATTCAATTGAACATTGTGGTTGGATTCAAATTTTAACATTATTGGATTAAACATTTGTCTTAGAAGAGACTGTGTAAGACATAGCAGAGAAGGGAAGAAGAAAAATAATAAATGAAAATAAACAGCACTAAATTTAAAAAGCAATTGTTATTGCATTGACAGTCATCAGATGAAGTATTCCATATCATGAAATTCCCAAAGTGAAGGTTTCTCCCACATCATCAGCTCAGCCATGATGCATATGCTCTGTATTCTATAGTTCTGTATTTATTGCAGTGATGTATGAAAAATTACATTTAACAAAGAAAAGAAATATAAATTAGCAAAAATGTGTCATACACCAACTTACAAGCATAAATGTTTCTCCGGCAGTGTAATTTCATGACTTTGGAGTACTGTACTCCTAACCCTAATTGTTTTTACAGGCCCTAGTTTGTCACATTTAATTTCTCTGGGATTTAATGTTAAAAATAAAAACCAAGAGGTGCAATTTAAAAACTCTGCAGACTTTCCTGGTGCAGCAGGTTCTGAAGGTCCTTGCTGGAGAGTTAATATACTTGTAGAGCTGCCAAAGTGCTGTAATCTCCTTTGTCAGAACCTTAGCAGCTTGCTGTGCTTAAAAGATCCATCACCCTTTGCTATGAATCCTCTCAAGTTTACAGTAACGTCCTGCTTCAGCAGCAAGAGTGTACATTTCTATAACTAAATAGCTCCCACTTAACTACCTACTCTTGGATGTGAGCCTATCCATCTTTAAAGTCTACAGTGAATGAAGCCAGATGTTGGGCAGATGTGTCTAGGTGTGTGTGGGAATGGAATCCTTCCCACCAGACCATGAAGTAACTGTCTACTGGCTCACATGCAGTCCTCCTGCGGGAAGAAGTTCTGACATAATATGGATCTTCTCATGCCAAATCCCCACAGGGAGTGTGAATGAAGTAGCACTCCAAGCCACAAAGGAAGTAAACACCTGCTTTGTGCAGCAATGATTCCACAGCCAGAGGGCACTCAGAAGGGCTAGATTTGCCACATCTGTGCAGCTGTCAGCCCATCCCATATTTTCAATTATCTATGATTGCTATTTTGAAACACGCTTGCTCACGCTCCACTCCTTGTAAGTCAAAAAAATCAGCTGCAGGTATAGGCCAAGTCTGCACAAATTTCAGCCTAAAAACTGATTTAGGGGTTAAAAAATTGCATGCAAATAAAAAAAGGGGACTGTCAGAGAAACTGTTTTGTAACCTTAACTCTAGCAGTCATCTTTGCATCAAAGCAAAGTCACTGCTAGTTAGATGTTTAGTCACAGCTAAAGTAAATAAGTCAATTTCTCCACTCAGTTTAAGGCCAGCAAGTGTGAGTGTAGAATTCATCCCATTATCTGCTGTGTGTGACATCAGTTAGTTCTTGTAGAGATGGTTTTATGCCAGCACAAACAGTATAATGATTTCAGGTGGGGAATAAGAACCAGGAATGATTATAAAAAGAAAATGAAACACTGCAGGAAAATGACCTTTAAGCAGAAAATTCATCATGTATCCAGGCAGCCCCAGTAGCTCTGACAGTTGTCAGTAACAGGAAGCTAATAGCCTGTATGCCCCATTGCCTTGGAGGGACAGGTCTCTCTCATGTTAACAAGACACTGGCAAAATGGGGGTTGGGTGACACACCTCAGTCTCTGTCTGTGCAGCAGGACCCAGACTGTAAGAAAAAGAGGTGGCACCAATTATTTCTCTAAACATAAACATCTCTCCCTCTGCTCACAGGCAGGCTTTCCCAACCAACCCAAATAAGAGGGGAGTCTGGTAAAAGCATCCATAATTCCCCAGCCTCACATAATCACCTATAACACCTTCCCCAATTGAAGCCCAGCTGTAAAGAAGTTATATAGTGACATAAGTGTAGGAGTATAACCTGAAGGGAAGTCTACGGCATACAAAGCCTTCTCGATGGAGAATCCCAGAAAACATCCACAGGCTGAGTTGTTGGGATCCTGTAGCTGGAGCTGCGTAAAGGCTTGCTCACCCCTTGACCGCCATAAGCAAGTAGATTTAAAGATATTTAAAACATTTACACTTCACTTATTGATGTCAATGAAATTACAAATGTTTTGGCTAATTCTTAGTGTCACAATAAAGAACTAAGTAGTAAATGCTGAGGCTATAGTGATGTCAGAGCGGTGGGTGGGATTAAGAACCTGAACACAACAAAGCATTTACAGAAACAGAAAATTCAACCGTCACTCTTCAGGAAGAGGAAAGCCTGGTGCCTCCCAAAGGCTGGCTCTGCTGGTTTGACGCAGCCCTAAATTAATGTCATTTGTCTCATTTCCTAGGGATTAACTGCTTCTACCGCTCAGCATGCTCCTCATTCCCTACAGGTACCCCCCGCTGTGCGGAGTTGGGAGACAACTCATGTTGCTTTCGTTTGCTCACTTAACATGTCTTCAGCCTCAGAGCCAAATGCAGCAGTTTCAGTATCTCTCATTTCTGTCTCTCTCTGTATATACACCACACAGACTCTCCTGTCTCGGACCGATTCCTTACAAAATCCCCACACTCAATGCAAGAGGGTTTGCAATCAGCCAGGTGCAGCGAATAGCCATGAAAAAATACCTCCCAGCTGCAAACAAATTAGTCCGAGCTTTGTATCAAGTCGGGGGGGGGGGGGAATAGCTTCGGGATCCTGCAGTTGAGCGCATCCTGGGTGCAGATACAGAGCGCCCCGACCCAAAGGGGCAAAGTCACCTCCGGAGCCGCTGGGTGAGCTAGACCAGCCAGCCAGGTCCAGCTTTACAACAGCGACTTTTCCCGAGCCGCCGAGTGAAAGAGCCCGGTCCCTCGGCTGCTCCCAGTCCGTGCGAGACATTCTGGGCGCAGCCAAACGTCACTCACCGGAATAGAGCCGCTCAAAGCAGAAAGTCAGCGCCAGTCGCGAGAGGGCGAGTGCCACGGTGGCTGCGGGACGCTCCATGGGCGAGGGCAGGCAGCAGGTCCCGGCTTGGCTCCTTCATCCAGCACAGCGGGGAACGAAGCCTCCTGCCTCGGGTGCTTCTGTGCTGGGGTGCAGAGAAGGGGAAATACAGCGATAGCGAGACACCCTACAGCATCTGCTCTACAACTGCAGCCCCCAGCAGAGCGAGGGATCCAATTACGGGCCATGTGACAGGAAAGAACAGAAAACCAATACCCCAACCTGCTGCAGCCCCTTGGCCCGGCCTGATCCGCCTTATTTCCTCCCGTTCGGAACAAGCTGGAAGCTGGGACTAAGATTCCCTAAGGGCATAAGGAAGGTTTCATAGAGATGGACATAATTTCTAGCTCAGACAAGCCTCCTCTCCTTTCCCATTAGCGCAACAGTGAGCTTCTGTCGCCTCTTTTCAGTGTTAAAAATCCTAAATTAATCATTTACCGTATTCCACAAATCTTCCTTCTTTTACCTCTCTTTATCCTCTCAGGATCTGTTATTGATTCGGTTTCACTAGGCAATTCACTAAGGTTAGAAATGCACAGCCATCAGATTATCCGAACGTCCTCGTTGTTCCTTTGAAACCCGATAGTTCTCTGCTTTCCAGCTGTCAGCGACACCTGAGCTCCTGTGTTTGCTCCCTCGAGCCAAGTGAAATTTCAGTTGAGTTCAGAGAGAGTTTGACACAAAGCACATGGTATTTTCCCACAAGATGATGGGAATAAGTACAGACAAAGCCTCTTTTTACTGACAAAAATTCAGCTGCTTAACTCCATACTAATTTAAACATACACCCACCTGCTACGATTCCACACACTCTCTGCTGATCTATTGCCCCCTAAACACGCACACCTTTTGTATGTAACACAGCAATATGTGCAGTGTTTTGAATGCCCTCTAGCAGTAGTTCTAATTATAATAATTCCTGGTACAGGAAAATGCTTGTTGAACTAGACTATTCAGAATCCTTTACAAGAAGGAGCGTGTGTCTGGAGAATGAAATCATACTAGCTTGTCAGCAGCCCAACTGAAGGTATGTCTTTCCATTAAATCCAAAAGTTTCACATTTCTGAAAAGATAGAGGACTTGCAGGGGTCAGATATACACATTAATGCCACTGAAAGAAAAGCCCAGCAACAAAATGTCCCATACAGGCAGAGTTACAGATATGGAAGGAAGCAAAGGTTTTAAATCCTATTTGGAGAGCACTGGGTTGTTGCTAACAGTATGGCTGAAGATAAACAAGAAAATGCTCCTTTCCATAACAGAACAAGATTATGGGCTGCTAAAAAAAATTTAGTAGCACACAATAAATTGAAAGAGAAAAATGATTACATCTGCCAGATACTGGAAAGACACTATCAGCCCAGCCCATAGATTGCTCTAGAGCGGAGGTGGGCAAACTATAGCCCGTGGGACCCTCCTGCCCAGCCCCTCCCCTATCGTTCTCCTGCCCCCACAGCCTCGGAGCGCCGCGAGGCCGGCGCAATACTCTGGGCTGCTGGTCAGCGCAGTTGCAGAGCCGCAGCCTGACCCGGTGCTTTGGACGGCGCGGCTTTAACGCCGCCAGCCACCGGTGCTCCAGGCAGCGTGGTAAGGGGGCAGGGAGCAGGGGGGGGTTGGATAGAGGGCAGAAGAGTTCGGGGAGTGGTCAGGGGCTAGGGGTGTGGGTAGGGGTCGGGTCGGTCAGAGGGCGGGGAACAGGGGTGTTGGATGGGGGCAGGGGTCCCAGGGGGCAGTCAGGAAGGAGGGGGTTGGATGGGGCAGCCAGGGGCAGGGGTTCCGGGGGGGCGTCAGGAATGAGGGGGGGGTTGGATGGGGCGGCAGGGGGCAGTCAGGGGTGGGAGGTCCGGGGGTGGTCGGGGGACAGGGAGCAGGGGGTGGTGGATGGGGTAGGAGTCCCGGGGGGGCCGTCAGGGGACAGGGGATTGGATGGGGCAGGAGTCCTTGGGGAGCCGTAAGGGGGTGAGAAGTGTGTGTAAGGGGGTTAATATATATCTTTGGAGCATTATACATTCAACTAAAGAGTAAGTCAGTTCTAAACTTGATCTTCTGGACCCTATTGTATCATGGAACCATTTCCCCTTTTGATTCCCCGACCAGGCTTATTTCAATATGTGAAATACTTATTGCACTTAGGGAAATTTAACTTGAGTAAGGACCAAGTAAATACTTTAGTCCTGAAATATTGTGTTCAGTTTGGGGCACCACATTATTATCTTGAGGTCCCTTCCAGCTCTCAATTTCTATAATTATCAGAGAGATCCAGACAAATTGCAGGGAATTCAGATCAGGCGAACAGAAATGATCAAGATGCTGGAAGAACTGACTCATGCAGAAAAATTAAAAGGATTTTATCTGTATTGGGTGGCTAAGAGATGACTTTGGGGGATATCCATTATTCTATTTTAGGTATTTTTCAAGTGCCCATCACAGAAGTATCTAAGGATTGATTATAGCATTCTACAACTATTGGTAATATACACCAATAATAAAGAATAGGCCTCATGGGTTAGAGCTGCAGCAGCACACAAACAATATGAAGAGAGATTACCTTTGATGATTAGCCCCTAATACCCCAAAGGTGCTTCAAAGCTACAGGGATGCAGAACAATGGCAATAGATTTTCCCCATGCTGGCCTTAGGGTGACCAGATGTCCTGATTTTATAGGGACAGTCCTGATTTTTGGGTCTTTTTCTTATATAAGCTCCTATTACCCCCCACCTCCTGTCCCAATTTTTCACATTTGCTGTCTGGTCACCCTAGCTGGCCTCCTAATGTTGTCTGGAGTAAGGTTAATCTTTTAAAACTATGGGAAACACTACATGAATTAAGCTGGCAAATGATACTGAACTGGGAGGATTTCTAAATACTAACTAGGATGGAGAAATAATACAAGGGAGTGGCAAACATGGGCAAAAAATAACAAGGAGATTGAACTTATAATAATACAGCTAAGAGATCTAGGTAAAAATAATTCATTTCTGACTGATAGAAATGCAAGACAATAATTCAGAAAGAGACTTACGGGTGACAGCCAGCAGCTAATTGTTTATGGGTTTGCAATGTGACATAGCTTTCTTTGACAGGGTAACAAGCCTTGTGGATAGGAGAGAAGCGGTAGACGTGGTATATCTTGACTTTAGGAAGGCTTTTGATACTGTCTCACATGACTTTCTCATAAACAAACTAGGGAAATGCAACCTAGATGGAGCTACTATAAAGGTGGGTGCATAACTGGCTGGAAAACCATTCCCAGAGAGTAGTTATCAGTGGTTTACATTCAAGCAGGAAGGGCATATCAAGTGGAGTCCCACAAGGATCACTTCTGGGTCTGGTTCTGTTCAGTATCTTCATCAATGATTTGATAAAGGCATAGACAGTACACTTATACAGTTTGTGGATGATACTGAGCTGGGAGGGGTTGCAAGTGCTTTGGAGGATAGGATTAAAATTCAAAATTATCTGGACAAACTAGAGAAATGGCCTGAAGTAAATAGGATGAAATTCAATAAGGACAAATGCAAAAGTATTCCACTTATGAAGGAACAATCAGTTGCATACATACCAAATGGGAAATGACTGCCTAGGAAGGAGTACTGCAGAAAGGAATCTGGGGGTCATAGTGGATCACAAACTAAATAGGAATCAACAGTGTAACACTGTTGCAAAAAAAAGAAATAAAGGCAAACAGCATTCTGGGATGTATTAGCAGGAATACTGCAAGCAAGACACAAGAAAAACTGGTTACCTATCTCTCATAACTGTTGTTTTTTGAGATTTTTTCGAACATGTCCATTCCTGCTTAGGTGTGCGAGTGCCCTGAGCACAGCTATCAGAGATTTTCACCCTAGTGGTATCAGTCAGCTCGGCTCTGGCATCTCTGGTGTCATGTGCTCATAGTGTTGGTATAAGGGGCCCTGCCAAGACTCTACTCCTCAGTTCCTTCTTACCAACCACTTTGAGAGTGGGGCTGGTGGGTGGGTTTTGGAACAGACATGTGCAACACATCTTGAAGAACAACAGTTATGAGAGGTAGGTAACCATTTTTTCTTCTTCTTTGAGTGCTTGCACATGTCCATTCCAACTTAGGTGACTCGCAAGCAGTACTAGCAGAGGTGGGCTGGGTTCAAGGACAAGCCGCCTGTAGAACCACTTGGCCAAAGTGGGCGTCGTCTCTGGCCTTTTGTGTGATAGCATAGTGTGAAGTGAACATGTGCATTGATGACCAGGTTGCTGCTCTACATACGTCCTGGATTGGAACTTGAGCTAAGAAGGGGGTTTGGGCCCTTGTATAGTGGGCAGTCACTCTTGGCGGAGGGGGAATGCCCGTGAGGTCGTAGCATGCTTGTATGCAAGAAGTGATCCAGGACGAAATCCTCTGGGCGGAGATGGGAAGCCCTTTCATTCTGTCCACTATTGCTACAAAGAGCTGTGGTGACCTATGGAACAGTCTGGTTGTTTCAGTATAAAAAGCCAGAGTCTGCCTGATGTCCATGGAATGTAGGAGCATCTCCTCCCTAGTTTCATGAGGCTTAGGGTAAAAGAGTGGCCAAAAGATTGGTTGTTTGTAGTGGAATTGGGACACAACCTTCGGAAGGAATTTAGGGTGTGGCCGCAGCTGTACCTCATCCTTAAAGAAAACTGTATAGGGTGGCTCTGCCATAAGGGCTCAGAGTTTTGAGACCCTTCTGGCTAAAGTAATTGCCACTAGAAAGGCTGTTTTCCATGCAAGATGTAGGAACGAGAACATTGCCATGAGTTCAAACGGTGATCCTGACAGTTTTGAGAGGACGAGGTTCAAATCCTGTGGGGGGAGCAGTTCCCCCACTTGACGGAAATGCCCTCTCAGGACCTTTGAGGAAGCAAACTACCATTTCATGTGAGAACACTGATCTATTCTCAATCTTCGGGTGGAATACTGAAATGGCCGCCAGGTGGACCTTAATGGAGGAAAGGGCTAAGCCCTGTTTCTTCAAAGACAGGAGGTAGTCCAAAATGAGTTGAATCGAAGAATGCATCGGTGGAACCCCATGACCAGATGGAAAAAATTTTCCACTTTGCACAGTAAGTGGACCCTGTGGAAGCCTTCCTTCTGCCCAGGAGAATTTTCTGGACCTGCTCCGAACAAGCTTGCTCATCAGGATTCAGCCACAAAGATACCATGCTGTCAGATGAAGAGAGCTGAGGTTCAGATGGAGCAACCGACTGTTGTCCTGCGAGATCAGGGCTGGGTACAGAGGCAGCTCAATTGGGGTCTCGTGAGAGAAATGAACAAGTGAGGTGTACCAATATTGCCTGAGCCATGCTGGAGCTATCAGCATGACCCGAGCTCAGTCCTGCTCAATCTTTTGTCAGCACCTTGTGCACCAGTGAAATGGGCAAAAAGGCATAGAGCAGGTGATGCGATCAGTTCAGCAGAAACATGCCTGTCATCGAGCCTGGACTGTGGCCCCTCAGAGAGCAAATCTGCTGGCACTTTCTGTTGGAACATGTGGCAAAGAGATCTAGGTGGGGAAAGCCCACATGCGGAAGATGCTCAGTGCAACATCTCTACATAGGACCACTCATTGTGAGTGCAGAAGGATCTGCTGAGGCGGTCTGCAAACTGATTCAGCACCCCCAGTAGAAATGGAGTCTCAATTGTAATAGAACATGTGATGCAGAACTCCCATAGGCAAACTGCTTCCCAACACAGAGGGGAAGAATGGGCTCCTCCCTGTCTGTGGATATAATACATGGCTGACCTATTGTCCGTGAGGACTGATACTGTCGTGTTCGCAATATGACGCAGAAACTCTTGGCATATGAGACTGACTGCTCTGAGCTCTCCGACACTGATGTGGAGAGCTAGCTCCACTGTGGACCAATGCCCTTGAATCTTGAGCACCCCGAAAAGGGCTCTCTTACCCAGCACTGAAGTGTCGGAGACCAGGTGCACAGATGGTTGAGATTTTGTGAAGGGAATCCCTTCACAGTCCACCTTACAGTCTAGCCACCATGATAGGGAGCTGAGGATGTGTGAGGGCAGCATAACCACCCTGTGTAGGGGGTACCTGGAGGGAGGGTGGCTAGCAGGCCTTGGAGAGGTCTGAGTCTCAGCCTCGCGTGATGCACCACATACATGCATGATGTGGCCAAGAAGACTCAAGCAGGTCAGTCGTGATGGGATGGGCCTACATGTAGTGGACTAGCTCTGAGATTGCTCAGAAGGGATCCTCTGGGAAGAGGGCCTTTGCCATCATCCAAACAACCTTCCAGTAGTTGGGCCTTCTTACCACATGCAGAATTCGACACTAGTCCCCACTCAGATAATAGAGTTCATCGGGGCAGTCCTTGACTCCCAGCTGGCAATGTCCAACTTCACTTGCTCTTGAAATTTGCCCTGGATTAGGCAGTTGTCGTCGAGGTACAAGAATACATGGACTCCTTCTCTTCTTAGAATGGCTGTTACCACCCACATACATTTGGTGAAGACTCTCAGGGTCACCGAAAGGCCAAATAGCAGCGCTACAAATTGGTAATGGCCCTGGTTCACCATGAATCTCAAATATTTTCTGTAGCCATGGAAAATTGATATATGAAAATGTGTCCTTTAAGTCGAGGGCAGCATACCAATCCCCTGGATCCAGAGACAGGATAATGGAACCCAAGGAGACCATGCGGAACCTCAGCTTTTTGAGAAATCGGTTGAGGTGGCACAGGTCTAGGATGGGCCTGAGACCCCCCTTGGCCTTGGGTATCAGAAAATAACAGAAGTAGAACCCTCTTAGAGATGGTGGAACCTCTTCCACAGCCCCCAGACTGAGAAGGGATAAGCTTCTGCTATAGCAGGAAGTTCAATGAGAAGGGTTCCTGAAGAGGGATGGAGAAAGGGGGTGGGAGGGTGGGGTGGAGGTGACCTCCACTGTGTTTAAGACCCAGTGGTTGGAAGTGACCCTTTTCCAGGCCTCGAGGAAGTGGAAAAGATGGTTGGAAAAAATCGGGGTAACTGGATCGTGAGAGAGTGGGATTCATATGCTGGCCTCGAAAAACCCATCAAAATGAGTGCTTTGAGGTACCCAGATGACAAGGGGCCAGTTGAGAGGGCTGCACTGAGAAGCAGGAAGGTGGATATGGCCTGCACCCACAGTCTCTATTCCTTCGTCTCCTCTGGTTGTATCTCTGGTGAGGATAGAAGTAGCCAAACTGATAAGGCCTATATGATCTCCTGGGTTGAGACTGGGATTGCAAACCCAGGGACTTCAGAGTTGCTTTGGTATCCTTAACATCGTGGAGCCTAGCATCGGTTTGTTTAAAAAAAAAAAAAAAAAAAAGGGCCCCTTGATTGGCAGGTCTTGCACTGCTTGCTGGACTTCTTGTGGAAACCCTGATCATAGAATCATAGAATATCAGGGTTGGAAGGGACCCCTGAAGGTCATCTAGTCCAACCCCCTGCTCGAAGCAGGACCAATTCCCAGTTAAATCATCCCAGCCAGGGCTTTGTCAAGCCTGACCTTAAAAACCTCTAAGGAAGGAGATTCTACCACCTCCCTAGGTAACGCATTCCAGTGTTTCACCACCCTCTTAGTGAAAAAGTTTTTCCTAATATCCAATCTAAACCTCCCCCACTGCAACTTGAGACCATTATTCCTCGTTCTGTCATCTGCTACCATTGAGAACAGTCTAGAGCCATCCTCTTTGGAACCCCCTTTCAGGTAGTTGAAAGCAGCTATCAAATCCCCCTTCATTCTTCTCTTCTGCAGGCTAAACAATCCCAGCTCCCTCAGCCTCTCCTTATAAGTCATGTGTTCTAGACCCCTAATCATGTTTGTTGCCCTTCGCTGGACTCTCTCCAATTTATCCACATCCTTCTTGTAGTGTGGGGCCCAAAACTAGACACAGTACTCCAGATGAGGCCTCACCAATGTCGAATAGACATGCCGCCATGAGCTCCTGCGCATAGTGACTGATGTGGGCTGCCTGTAAGGTGGCTCTGGGAATGGTCTTGCCTTCTTCCATCAGGCCTGAGAACTCCTGCTGGTTCTCCTGTGGAAGTTTGTCCTTCAACTTGCGCATAGCGGCCCAACAGGCATTGCTGGGTCGCTATGACTATAACATGTGGGAAGGGATGACTAAGTTTGAGTCCTCCTGTAGCACAGGCCTTCCTTCACAGAAGGTCCATCTTTTTAGGCTCCTTTGGCTTTGGAGTTGATTCCGTGTTGCCTTGACGGTCCTTCTTGTTAGCAGCTGCTATGATGAAAGACCCAGGCATGGGGTGGGAAAATAGAAACTCCCATTCCTAGGCTGGCACAAAGTATTTTCTCTCAGTTCTCTTGACCGTGGGAGGGATGGATGCTAGGTTTTGCCAGGGGTCTTTATTGGGCCTATAATGGAGTTGTGCAAGGGGAGAGCGACCCTTGCTGGGGCTGCGGCCATCAGAATGTCCAGGAAGCCAACAGACGGTTCCCTAACAACCTCTGCCTGGAGAACCAAATTAGATGCCACCTGCTTAAGTAAGTCCTGGTAGACTCTCAGGTGATCCTGGGGAGGAGAAGACCCTTTAAGCATTAATTTCGTCCTCCAGTGAGGACGAGGAGGAGGGATATACTGTACTAGTGTCCAAGGGAATCTCCTCCTGGCCAGTGTGCACTTGCTGGCCAGTACCAGTACAGGCATCTGCCTCAGTACTGGGACGTGTTGGGGATTCAGTGCTGGGACCGGTACTGGGACTGGGTCCAGCGTTGACCCTGGAGCTCGGCTCAGGAGTATATCGGTGCATCCCCAGCATTGCTTTCATCTCTGACCACGCTGAATAGGAGCACCTCGAACTGGTACTTTGACCTGGGGGAAACCCCCAGGGGTTCCAAAAGGGCCATTGGAATGATGCTGGGACTCATGGACCAGGCGCCTTGAGGCATCATGGCTGCTGGGACTCCCGACGTCAGATGGGTGTGGGGAGTGGCGACGGTGCTGGTGCCTTGAGATGTCGGACCCCAAATCTGATCCTGAAGACGAGGGAGAGCTGGATGACTGAGGTGACTATGGTGGTAACGATCCACCCAGCGCCAGGGACCGGTGCCACGGGGACATCTCTGGTGAGGTAATAAACAGAGTCTTTCCCCTAGAGGCCAGTCTTGAGGTTGGCCTGAAAGTAGTGGGTTTGGTGCCGCTAGGCGGCGCAGGTGGTGCCGCTTCAGGCGCCTTAGCAGGGCTCGGTACTGGCAGAGTCATCAAGTCTTTAGCAGAAGCATACACCTCCTGGGTTGATGGTACTGCAAAGTCATCCATCTAGTGCCAGGCGAGGGGTAGCACCTCACCTCTGGGCATTTGTGGCTCTGGTGGTAATGCCGGAGGCTGCCGTGGTGCCAGCGAGGGAGAGCGGCTCTGCATGGGTCTCTCTCTATCCCTATCCTCCCGTTTGTCCGTTCTTGGTGCCAGGGAACTTGTCTTCTCCTGATATCCTATGTGCCTCTTCTTTGGCACCGGTGAGGAAGAGCGGTGCTGTGAGCTCTTAGAGGCGGGTGGTGGGCTCTGGACAGATGTGGACGTATTCGGTGCCAAGTCAGATCTCAACTCCAAGGCAGGCCTCAGTGCTGCCTCCATGAGGAGGACTTTTAGTCTTGCTGTCCGATCCTTTGGCATCCACAGTTTAAAATCACGGCAGATCTCGCATCGATCTTTCCTGTGCCCCTCACCCAAACACTTAAGACAACTCAAGTGCAGGTCACTGGTTGGCATAGGCTTTGCACAGGAAGAGCACTGCTTAAACCACAGTAACTGAGGCATGCCACAGTACCGGGGAGAGACGGACTCACTCTCCAGACACAGAGAGAAGTCCTAGCTACTACTCTAAACTATCTACACTTAACACACTATACTAACTAATAAAACTATTTACAGAATTCTCAATTAGGAAACCACTAACACACTTTGCCAAGGCAAAGGTGGGGAAGCTCCAACAGCTGCCATGGGTGATAAGAAGGAACTGAGGAGTAGAGGCTCGGTGGGGCCCCTTATACAAGCACTATGAGCGTGCAACACTTCCAGTGGCTTGAGGGTGTCTTCATTACCCAGCCCTTCAGCTGCACTTCCTTTCCTCTGGCTCCCTTTTCCTTTCCCCGGCCTGACTGGAGTGAGCTCTTTTACAGTATCAGAGGGGCCTTAATTAGAGTCAGGTGTTCACATTAGCTTAATGGCCTCACCTGACCCTTTGCAGGCTAATTGGAGTCATGTGTCCATCCTAGCCTGGAGCAGCCCCCGCTCTGGTCAGTCAGGGAACAGAAAACTGCTTATCCAGTGGCCAGTATATCTGCCTTCTACTATTCTGCTGTACCCAAATGGCCTGGGTCTATCACAATACATACATGTGTGTGTATATATATATATATATATATATATATATATATATATATACACACACACACACACACACACACACACACACACACACACACACAATTTTGGGCTGTATTTGTAAAGGCATGAGTGTATCTTTTAAAGAGACATCCATTCTCAATTTAAAGACTTAAAGTGATGGAGAATCAGCCACACCTCTAGGTCAACTGTTCATTGCCACATATTTCTAGTCTGAATTTGTCAAGCTTCATTTTCCGGCCACTGGATCGTCTTACCCCTTTGTCGGCTAGTTATTAAATAAGACCAGACTGCACATCTAGCCATAGTGGACTTTTCCAGCTAGAATTTGTCCCACTTTTTTTGTTGTGATTTAATTCATTTTTCATATGTATTATGAAATCATAGATTAAACTATAACTTAGTCTACAGTAAACTATAAACAGTCTGTCTTATTTCACTGGGGCTCCGTTCCCATTATGGTATAAACGGTGTTCCAGCTCAGCTAGAATCACCTCTACACAGTCACCTTTCTGTCTGTAGCAACCCTGGCTTTCTACCCAATATGTGAGGCAAAGATTTTTCTGATTGGAAACTGCAAAGGTTAATGATTATGTCTGATTTATTGAAAGGAATTGCATTTGACAGAATGGACTCTGCACGCTGAGAGGGACTTGTGCAGAGGCACCTGGAGGCTTTTCTTTGAAAAAAAATCTATACATGATAGTAATTCAGAAATCACTTTCTAATGAAGATAATAAGACATACTGGGACACAATTAAATGTCAGTGCAAAGTGGAGTCCTTAACTAATCACAAACATTATCTATTGCAATTATAAAAGACAGAAATTACAATTAAAGGTATTGATTAAGAATCCAGGGAGAAAATGTTCTTGTCGTCATCTTTCAATGTGAGGGGTGAGAGTAGGGTGTCCCATTTCAGTTACAAATACACTGGTGGGGTGGTTCATATGCAAGTGTGCCACAGGAAGGGAAGTCTAAGACAAAGAATTACAATCCTTTTTAAAGAGATCAGTGCTTCATTTCATGTACCATTTAGGGATTATACAAATTGGGACCAGCAAAAGCATCCTGGATAGCCATATTAAGAACTGTAATCCTTTCTAGCTGAATGTTCTTATATAGGCAAATCTTCCTTTACCTTCAGTGGAAGTTTGCAGATATAAAAGAGCTGTACAAGCACAACAGGGACAAACAGTATTTGAATCCATCCATATATGTCTCCCATCAACATACTATCTGATCATCTAATTGTTGGAAGAAGCACTGGCATTAGGGGAGAGTAAAAAGCCACGGATTTATTCCTTTAAAACGAAACAGCAGTGACATTATTTTTAAGAACTGAATCTTAAGTGAAGGGAAAGCAACATACTGCTTCACCTAGATGAGAAAGGGAAACCCAAGACATGAAAGGCTATTTCAGGTTGGACTACTTTTTCATGTTACAATCTTACTGTAAAAAGAGCTTGTGGTTGAAGTTAAAATGATCAAGGAGAAAGGGAGGGATGTTATTGTCCATACAGCATGGTGGCTTGGCTGAGGGTCAGTCTGTAAAGGGAGAGGTATGTCTGAGGGGGCTGCTTCTCTGGTACAATGTGTGAAAACAGGCAGCAAGGACTGCTCTCATTTCTCTCCTATTCCAGTAACAGCCTAAAAGAAGAAGAAAAAAGAAGAATGCATGTGAAAGTCCCCAAATACTAGAAGTTAAACAAGTTTAAGAAAGCAAAGTAACTTTCCGAGAAGGTCCAAGAACAGAATGGCTCTAGCTTTCTTAACCTCATGTTTCTACTTAGAGAAAGATGACTGAAATAGGAAGCCAAACCACAAATTGAGGCCGATGCCTAGAAGCATTATTCCTTGCACCTGACATACAAAAGGCCAAATCTGCACCACTTATTCCTCTCTCTGGCATCTCAGCCAAGATGTAAATGAAGGCAGAAACTGACCATTAGAATACAGCATAAATCTTCCATGGCAAAAGTTATATTCTAGGTTGGTGTGGAGAAAACTATGCTTACTGCAGACAGTTGTCTTTCTGTGCTTCGGTTGTACTCTGATTACAAACTTCCTATCCTCTGAAGCTGCACTAATTCTTGTTCTGATGTAGCTGAAATCCCAGGATTTTGGTTGAGTTTTTGATTCCAATTATTTTGTCTGGAAAAAAGACAAAATAGCAGATGAAACTAATGTTGGAGGCGAGTGTTAAAGAGCCATAAAAAAAAAAAAAAGTTAAGCACCTTGGCAACAGAACTGAATTAGATGGAAATGTAACATTCTGTATCAATTTTAGAAGAACTCCTGATGGTGTTTAATTTCAATGCATAGCCCACTGAAGGATAGTCATTCATCCCCGTTACACATTACCAATACTAGAGCTGCGCAAATAATTCACAATAAATAACCTATTCAGGAAATGTAGCTCCCTCTCCATTTGCAAGGAAACTAGATTCTTTATTAGTTTGTTTGTTATTTGCAATTGTTCAGCTTTTATGAAAAAAGGCTTTTCAGTGTATGACAACTTTTTGCATTGAAATTTGTGATTCATCATTTGCTTAGAACTGTGGCATTGGTCTGCAGGTCACATGGTGTTATTTCTGTTCCCTGACTGGATAATCTAAGGCTATTGCTACACTACAAATTACTTCAGTATAATTTACGTCACTCAGGGGTTTAAACAACCCACATTCCTGAGCAACATAAGTTATACCGACCAAAGTGCCAGTGTGGACAGCACTCTGTCGGCAGGAGAGCTTCTCCTGCCTCTCATGGAGGCAGGAGCTATTAAGACGACAGGAGAGCTCTTTCCCATCAGTTTAGAGCACCTTCACCAGAAGCCTCAGAGGCACAACTGCATTAGTGCAGCTGCACCGCTGTAGTGTAGACATAGCCTAAGTTTTAGAAAGCAGAGGAGTGCATGAAAAAATTGCTGAGACTTTGATTCTCTCTGGGAGAGTATAGATTGGGAGATGAGCACCTCATCGGTCAGTGGAGAGAGAGTGTGCACGTGAGCGAGCAGGAGATTAAACAGATTTAGGGAATATTGGGACCATTTAAATACTTTGTTTAAATAAAATCTGAGTCCCTTCCTGTTAAGGGAAAGATATAAAACAGAATTATTGGTTGTCTCAGTTTTGCTAATTCTTGTGATTTTATTGAGAGTTTTATAGATTGAGGCCAGAAGGGACCAATATGATCATGTAGTCTGACTTCGTGTAGAACACAGGCCAGAGAATTTCCCTGAATTACAGTAACTCCTTGCTTAACATTGTAGTTATGTTCCTGAAAAATACTACTTTAAGCTAAACTATGTTAAGCGTATCCAATTTCCCCATAAGAATTAATATAAATGGGGGGAGGGGGGTTAGGTTCCAGGGAAATTGTTTTTGCTAGACAAAAGACTATATTTTTATATACCTGCATGTGTGTCTCTGTGTGTGCATATATATATCTATTGTGTCAGAGCTCCGACCTTGTCCCTGTGGGTCCCACGCTTCCAGGTGGTTCATGCTAGCCTCAGAGGCTCACTGCGAACCTCCACATAGCTCTTCTCTCTCTAGGGCCAGGGCTACAGTCTACTGAGCCCTTTTCATCATAAGCCAGCAAGCAGGTTGGTGAGAGAACTCCCACAGTCTCTGTTGTCCCTATGGGCTTGTTCCAGAACAGTTTAGCCTCCTGTCCTGAGAGGGACCTGTCTTCCCCTCCCCAGAGGTGTTTCTGTAGTGGCGGGTTGGGGGGAACCCGGGCCCATCCTCTACTCTGGGTTCCAGCCCAGGGACCCTCATGGCAGCAGCTGTTGGCAGCCGACCTTTCACTGCCAGAGTTGCTACATTTCCCTGGGCCACTTCCCCACAGCTCTCCCGCTTCTTTCTTAATGCCTTCTTCACCCTTACCTTAGGGCTCCCTTTCCAGAGGCCTGAGGGTGTCTTCACTACCCACTCCTTCAGACACACTTCCTCTTCTCTGGCTCTCTTCAGCCTGACTGGAGTGAGCCCTTTTATACTATCAGAGGGGCCTTAATTAGAGTCAGGTGTTCACATTAGCTTAACAGCCTCACTTGACTCTTTGCAGGTTAATTGGAGTCATGTCCACCTTAGCCTGGAGCAGCCCCTGCTCTGGTCAGTCAGGGAACAGAAAACTGCTTATCCAGTGGTCATCAGTATATCTGCCTTCTACTACTCTGCTGTACCCAACTGGCCTGGGTCTATCACATAATATATACACACAGAGAAACTTTTCTTGTATGTGTGTGTGTGTGTGTATGTATATATACACACACACAGAGACACACACACAGGTATATAAAAAATATAGTCTTTTGTCTGGCAAAAAAAATTTCCCTGGAACCTAACTGCCCCTATTTATATGAATTCTTATGGGGAAATTGGATTCGCTTAACATCGTTTAGCTTAAAGTAGTAGTATATATATATACACACAGACACACACATATACACAGTATAAGTTTTAAACAAACAATTTAATACTGTACACAGCAATGATAATTGTGAAGCTTGGTTGAGGTGGTGAAGTCAGAGTGTGGAAGAGGGTGGGATATTTCCCAGGGAATGCCTTACTGCTAAATGATGAACTAGCCCTCGGCTGAACCCCTAAGGTTTAACACATTGTTGTTAATGTAGCCTCACTCTACAAGGCACCAGGAATGGAGGGAGAGGAGACGGCATGGCAGAGAGAGACAGAGACACACACCCTTTGTGTGGGAGAAAGAGACGTGTGTTGCCCCTTTAAGTACGTTGACCCCCACTCCCCCCACTGCCTTTTAAAGTAGATCAGCAAGTTGAGACAGCAGCTGCTGCCAGCAAGCTCCCTCAGTCCTGAGCCCTGTAGTGTCCCCCACGACACTGTGGAGATGGGTACAGAAGGGGGAGGGGGGGACACCCTGACATTAGCACCACAGCAAGCAGGAGGCTCCCAGGAGCAGCTCCAAGGCAGAGGGCAGGAGCAGCACATGGCAGTGGGGGGAGGGACATCTGAACTGCCCTGCAATTGATAGCTTTCTGGGCGGCTGCTGCACAGGGAACTTAGGGGAGCCATAGGCGCCAACTTCCCCTCTGCCCGGTGGGTGCTCGACCCCCCCTGACCTGGCCTCTTCCCACCCCTGCCCCATCCCCATTCCACCCCTTCCCCTAAGTTCCTGCTCCTGCCCCACCTCTTCTCCGCCTCCTCCCCTGAGTGCACCTCGTCCCTGCTCCTCCCCAGCTGCTCTTTCTGCAAGCAGTGGACAAAGCAGGCGGTTGCCAAACAATGTTATAAGGGAGCATTGCACAACTTTAAATGAGCATGTTCTCTAATTGATCAGCAATGTAACAACAAAACAACATTAACTGGATGACTTTAAGTGAGGAGTTACTGTAATTCCTGTTTGAACAAAAGCAGATCTTTTAGAAAAACATTCAAGCTTGATTTAAAAATTTCCAGTGATGGAGAATTCCCCACAGGCCCTTGGTAAATAGTTTTAATGGTTAATTGTCCTCCCTTGAAAAAGTGCTTCTTATTTCCAGTCTGAATTTGACTTCCACTGAGTGGAATTTGTTATACCTTTGTCAGTTAGATTGAAGAGCTCATTATCAAATGTTTGTTCCCATGTAGGTACTTATAAACTGTGATCAAGTAACCCTTAACCTTTTCTTTAAACTGAATAGATTGACTTCCTTGATATACCATTATAAGGCATTTTTCCAATCCTGTAATCATTCTCATGGCTCTTCTCTAAATTCTCTCCAGTTTATCAATATCCTTCTCACTCTCTCTTGCACTCAATGACTGTTCCATTGTGGATAAATACTTAAATAGTCATTGGGCCAGAGAGAGAGACTGACTCTGTAGTCCAGTGGCTAAGCCGCTACCGGGTTAGAAGGCAAACATCTATCTTCCCCCCATTTGTGAATTGCTCTGGGGCTTAAGTAAGAGATAGACATCCAGATTTCTAGAGTAAGGCTACAGCACACATGCTGAGATGCAGAAAAACAGATGCCTAGGGAACCTTTACCTTGAAAAATTGGGCACTATATGAATTTAGACCCCTACTGGGTTAAGCAGAAGTCTGGTGGATCGTAGTGGAGCCAAAACTGGGATTTAGGTGTCTAAATTCAAAATTTTATGGTCTAAATCTGGGATTTAGGCAGTTAAATATCTTTGTGAATCTGGGCCTAAGTTTCAAACCTTTACGGTTATGTAGAAAAGCTTGAAAATGTGAACCCTAACAGCTTAAAAGCTAGAAGACAAATCAAAGAACCAAAATTTATTTTTTTTAATCTCATGATTTGTTAGGTGCTGACTCAATATTTTTGAACAGCTGAAGTTGGCAATATTTCTATTTAAAAGGCTTCACACCCAATTTTCTCTTGTCACATTCACAACAAGCAATGGTATGTACCTGTAAGTGCCTGGTCCTAGCAGAAAACACCAAGGTCAGATCCTTGTCTGTCTTTTATTTAACTATCTCAGTGCCAGAGTTCTGCAGACACTGTGTATTCTATCTCATCTCATGTACAATAGTAAAACATATAACTTGGCATATTTAAAACTGTACTGGAGAATATACTGTAGTTAGCAATCTTTCATGACTCCCCAAGGATAGACTAGATAATTTAATATGGCTTTTCTAGTGCAAATAGCTTTACAGCTACACACACAGGCCCTCACCCTGCCTCAAGCTCCACTAGTGCAGACCTCTAGGACCATGAAGGATCTCATGGACTTCAAATAATCCCAATACTATATTTTTTTCTAAATTCTCTAAAACATTTGTAAAATACAGATTCTTTCAGCAACATGTAGCATATACAGGTCAACAGAATGTATGATGGTGGATGGGACATGAAGGGTTTATTGGCAGTTTTTGGAAGATTGAAGGTATGAACTGTGTAACTTTATCTCATTTTATTAATGTGTTGAACAAAAGCTAACAGAACACTGTGTACTATGGAAATGCCTCTTATCATAGGGTTGGGGGGGGCAGGAATCACAAATTAATTTAAATGCAGGGCTCAGAAACTGCCAGTATGGGCTCTCATGCCATATCTACACTTTGTGATCCCACCATCAGTTTGTCCCACCTCATCAATTCTACTTGCAGACCATGTGCTGATGGTTAGCTGGTGGTTTTCCACCCTCAGCTCCCTACTCAGTCATGGGGATGTGTGAACATCTCCCAGTGCTGTTGTGCTTCCCAGGCCCGGGAGGGGAGAATATATTAATTGTGATGAGTTCTCCCTGTGGGAATCTGTAATGTATATGGACTCTGCCAAATGTGGAGGTGGTGAAGGGGGCTCTCCATGAATTTTCTGTTTGATGCTGTATGTGAGGACATTGTATTAATTGTGGTAAGTATCTAGATTCTATGGGAATCTATATCAATTATGCATGAGGGTTGTGGTATGGGGATTCTGTGTTAATTGTATGAGGCAACATTAAAGAAGTATGTTTTGTAGGAGGAAACATTAAATGGTTTGAGTTCTGGGGAGTACCAGAATTAGCTGATTTTGGGTGACAGAATCAATTGGTTTGTATTTTCAGTGATGGGTAGAGTATTGGTGGTGTCTGGGGCTTCATTGAGTACTACTGCCATATATGTTTTCCCATCTCACTTCTCCATAAATTCAATAATGGTGACTGTCTTTTCAGAAAAGGAGCCATAGAGAATTTTAAGTTTCATTAATATTATTTTTTAGATCTCTCTGCCTGTAAAGCCACATGCCACAGTCAAAATGAATCCATGTGTACAGGGACCAGAAGTCACAGAGACCTCTAATAGTTAGCTAAAATAGCTTTTCAATAAATTAAGTATCCCAACTTTGAACTTTGCTAATGTAACTTTTTTTGGGAAAATTCCATACTTGGTGGAAAAGAAAAAACATTTTGCAGGCTCATATATATATAAGATATTTTAATCTTCTCTGCAGATATATATTACATCTCTCTCTTAAAATGTTATGGAATTTAATAGCAAATGATCACCTTTCTGAAGGACTTTTACATTATCCTATAGGTTTCTATAGCAAGTATATAATTTTCTGTTAAATTCCATAGGATGGTTCAAAGACTATTGTGACACTGGCAGACCAGGTGCCAGCTCAAGCCAAGGCCCCTAGGCTTCATGAATACTAACAAATGCATAGCTGGAAACCAGTCTGACTGACCCGTGTGCTAGCATTGCTAAAATAGATTTAAGTTTGTAAGAATGTGTTTAGATTTGATGAAATGCTTGTAGGATACTGCTTGTATTGATCTCACTTATAACATCTGTATCCCATGGTGTCATAAAGGGAAGGGTAACCACCTTTCTGTATACAGTGCTATAAAATCCCTCCTGGCCAGAGACAAAGTCCTTTTACCTGTAAAGGGTTAAGAAGCTCACATAACCTGGCTGGCACCTGACCCAAAATGACCAATGAGGGGACAAGATACTTTCAAATCTGGAGGGGGGGAAAAGGCTTTGATCTGTCTGCATGATACCTTTGCCGGGAACAGATCAAGGATGCAAGCCCTCCAATTCCTGTAAAGTTAGTAAGTAATCTAGCTAGAAAATGTGTTAGGTTTTCTTTGTTTTGGCTTGTAAAATTCGCTGTGCTGGAGGAAATGTGTATTCCTGTTTTTGTGTCTTTTCGTAATTTAAGGTTTTGCCTAGAGGGATTCTCTCTGTTTTGAATCTGACTGCCTGTAAGATTATCTTCCATTCTGATTTTACAGAGTTGTTCTCTTATCTTTTCTTGTTCTTCTGATAAAGTTCTGTTTTATAAGAATCTGATTGGGTTTTTTGAGTCTTAAAAATCCAAGACTGGCCTGTGTTCATCTTGTTTATTCTCAAGCCTCCCCAGGAAAGGGGGTGTAAGGGCTTGGGGGGATATTTTGGGGAAATAGCAACTCCAAGTGGTCCTTTCCCTGATTGTGGTTAAATCACTTGGTGGTGGCAGCGTTTACCTAATTCTAGGGCAAAGACTTTGTGCCTTGGGGAAGTTTTAACCTAACCTGGTAGAAATACGCTTAGGGGGTCTTTCATGCGGGTCCCCACATCTGGTACAGATGTGGGGAAGGAACCTTGACACATGGTATAAAGTTATATTGACTGTTTGCATTGTAAACCTCTGTAACTGTGTAACTCATCAAACAGGAAAGAAGCATTAATTAATGCAAAGTGATGGTCCTGCACAGAATAAGGCCCACTGAAACCAAATGAGTCATTGTGAAACATCAAAGGACAAAGACTTGGTTGATTACACCCACCTCCAATCCCCCATGAAGAGGAGATGGGTGCAAACACTTGTCCCATCACTTTGAACTCTGGAAGAAGGGAATAAAAATCCCAGACCTGAAGGAACTGTATCACTATACTGCTTGGAATTTGGAGAGGGCAATATTTCCAAGCATAAGCAAGGGATCCCAAAGCTGCTTAGCGCTAAAGGACATAGAAAGCTTGTATATCTCAGTAGCTTCTATCACCTTTTGGAACCTAAGACTGTAACTCATTTGTGTGTTTGTTTACCTGGCTTAACTTTGTAAATAACTCTCATTTCTTCTTCTTAGTTAATAAATCTTTAGTTATAGGATTGGCTACAAGCATAGTCTTTGGTGTGAGGTCTAAGGTGCGATTGACTTGGGGTAAGTGGCTAGTCCTTTGGGACTGGGAGTAACCTGAATATTGTTATGATTTTTGGTGTAAAGGACCATCTATCACAAAGGCAAGTTTGCCTGGATGGCAAGACAGATGGGAGTACCCAAGGGGACTGTCTGGGACTCCACGATTAGGAAACCATAGTGTTTGAGGAGTTCACACTTGTTACTTGGTTGGTGAAAACTTAATATAGAACTCTCAACCAATTTGGGGTTCCCTGCTTCTTGACAGTCTGCCCTTGAGGTTGGCACTCGTGCTTGTGAGCTACTCCAGATAGTTGACAACCCTACAGAGAAAGCTGATTGTTTCCTATTAAATTCTACTAGACTTTTTCATAAGAGATATTAGAAGCATGCCCAAAGTTGATGGATTTGTGACAAGAGAGGAAGAGAAATGGTCAAAGGTGCATGATAAATTATGGAACCTTGTGACAAATTGTTGAACCACCTAAAAAAATGTATCACTTGGGTGTCACCATGTCTGTTTTGAAATGACACTTTTTAGGTATAGAAGACAAAATACCCCAAAGAAATTAAAATATTCTGACTAAAAATCCTTTTCTCTCTCAATTGCTCAGATATCTGTAACAACTTACTAGAATGATTCCTTACCTCTTCTGCTTTCTGCACAGCAGGAAGATTAGAACCACAAGAATTACAAAGCCAAGAATTCCAAAAATACAGGAAAAGAGAACTGCTTGGTTGTTATCTGCAAAAGGGGAAAGAGAAAACCAGTGGAACTGTGACATTTTCCCTTCATGCGAATCCCTGGCCACCAACACCACCCACTCACTAAACTCAACCACCAAAAGTAGACCATAATATTACAACCCTTGGAAAACTAAGCTATTGTGTGCCACAGGCAGAGAATAGAGGGATTGATGTAAACAAATGCCCAAGGCCCCTGCACGGGCAGGGAATTGCTTAAGTGAGATATACCTATATGATCTTGGCAAGCAACTTGTATTTGAACGTGGTCATGAGTGAGATTTCTAGATGTTTGTTAATCTGGTAAAACCCACTGAACTGTCAATCCAATTAACATTAGTGGTTAATGTTTAACTACTATGAACCTACAGAGTTATATATAAACTCACAACCCCCAGAGCTTCAACATACCTTTCAGTTTATCAACAAGAAAAAGAAAGGTGACCACTTCCCAAATAGCATTCTTGCCCTGCACACTGCCCTTACCTTACCTGTGAATTTTTTTTCAGGAGATCAAAACTTTTCAAAGCTAAAATTGATAAATATTTGTAATAGTCTCAAAAGAACCAACAGATATATTGTGGGTTTTGCTGTTCAGTAAAGTTGAAATTGGCTCAAAAGTATATGACAACGAAGTTATTAAAGATTTTGTGCAAAAAAACATGAAAAGTGAGACTTGAAAATACACATCCATTTTCCTAAGCTTTTGATGGGAGATGGAAAAAAGTGACTGTTCTGCTACTTGTATATGTTGAAGTATATGATGTTTGCATTGCCATTTATACACATTTAGATGTACAAACATAATAAAAGTAAAAAAATTTTTTATTCTGAAATTTGATAATGAAGTTAAAGTCCAAAGAAATCAGATGTGAAAATTTTTGAGTTGCGCTTTATTACTTGTTTCTAATCCCAGTAAATATTAACAGCAGTATTACTACAGGGCCTGGGTTGGTCATACCTTTACCAATGTGTAGGGTTTTGGGGGATATGTGAGGAGCCTTTTCCCCTTTGCACAATTTGCAAAAAGGACAGGCAGAAATGCAGTCCCTACACTTGCGGCAGCGATACTCAATTAGATCTACCCGCAGGCCGATATTAGAATTTTATGACCAAAGAGGCAGGCCATCTGCGCAGAACGTTGACAAAATAAAAAAACACAACAAACCTTCAGCTGCCAATAAATAAAGACCTTGATAGAAACACTGATACTTATGTTGCAATCTTTTAACAAAGTTTATAAAACAACATTATTACCTATGCTTCTGGCAATCTCTAACTAGAGAGGTGACATCGATGATCTCTGGCAAGCTTTGTGAAGAGTGGTTTGCAAATGGTTTGGGCAAGGCACAACCACTGGTGAAGATGCTCATCTGTCAGGTGATTGCTGTGTTGTTTTTTTTTATACTGTTCATGGTAGAAAACCCAGATTCACAGAGGTATGTTAATCCGAACATTGTTTCATAGATTCATAGATATTTGTTAAAAGATAGATGGCTAGATTCTGGCTATTCTGAAACTGGCCAGCATATTGAATCCATAAATCACAAAGTCCCACTTCTCAGAATTTTGCCTTTAATATATCTGAACTCTGAAGCCTTACAATTTCTAACTGAAAAGCACCTTCATCAACTGAATCAAGAATGTTCTTTGCTTCAGAAGCAAGATCCATCACCAGAGACGACACACTCATCATGAACAAATAAAAGCAAATCCTTTGGAATTTTAAAATTCTCAAATCATTTTAAATTTTCTATCAGGTTGTTTAGGAATTCTTGCATTGTTTCCATCAAAGTTTCATCTGTAGCAACAAAACGCAATGTGGGAAAGTGCACAATCTTTCCTATTAAGTCTGTCTGAAAGACACTTTTTCAAACAGATTCCCAACTCTACTTGCACGGCCTTGGAGCTGCAAGTTGAGGGAATTCAAGTGACCAGTACTATCGTACAGAAAAGCTACCTGTGATATAAAGGAGACATCATTCACAAATTACAGGAACTTGCAGTCCTTGTTGGTCTTATGGTTTGAAAGAATTTCTATTATTTCTTTACGAAGCGCACAAAACCTTTCTAACACATGCCCCCTACTTAACCAGTGAACATCAATGTGTTGCAACAGATCACTGGATACAGCTGAAAACTCTTGTAAAAGAGCTTTAAAAAGACAATGCTGTAAGCTAAAAATTGAGTTTATGTAGTTCACTAATCTCATCACAATACCCATTTTTTTTTCAAGTCCCCAGACTACTTAGCACACAGGACAGTCTGGTGAATGATGCATGGACTTAATGAAGATTGTATCACTGCCAAACATGAAGCAAAGCCATTCACTTCCACTGTCATGGAGGGACCTTCATCTCTAACAAACAATTTAAATTTCTGTACAAATAAACCTTTTCCCCCCAAAAAAAGTCTTTTACCTTTTTTTACCTTTTCAAAAATTATCTCTCCTGTGGTGTAAGTTTCTAATAGTATTAAGCACAAAATTTCTTCCTTGAAAATTTTACCATCATAAAATCTAACACACAACAATAGCCAGGCAGTGTCATTTAAATTGCTTGATTTGTCCACCGCAAGAGACATGTATTTGGTGTTTTCAAATCAGAAAGCAGTGCTGACAAATAATCCTAGTAAATTACCTCCAATTTTTACACTGCCATGGAATCAGACAAGGGAATTTGCAACAACGTCATCTTTATTTTTATCTCCGGCAAAAAGCTCCTCCAGCATTTCCAATGTGCATTTCTTCACAAACATGGCATCCAGGAAAGGCTTTGAACATCATCAGATTTTTTTTGGCCCAATCCTCCGATTTGTCTAGGTCACTCTGGACCCTATCCCTACTCCCCAGTGTATCTACCTCTCACCCCAGCTTAGCCCTGGTCTACACTACGAGTTTAGGTCGAATTTAGCGTCGTTAGATCGATTTAACCCTGCACCCATCCACACAACAAAGCCATTTTTGTTGACTTAAAGGGCTCTTAAAATCAATTTCTGTACTCCTTCCCAATGAGGGGATTAGCGCTGAAATTGACATTGCCGGGTCGAATTTGGGGTAGTGTGGACGCAATTTGATGGTATTGGCCTCCGGGAGCTATCCCAGAGTGCTCCATTGTGACTGCTCTGGACAGCACTTTCAACTCAGATGCACTAGCCAGGTACACAGGAAAAGCACTGGGAACTTTTTAATTTCATTTCCTGTTTGGCCAGCATGGTGACCTCATCAGCAGAGGTGACTATGCAGAGCTCATCAGCACAGGTGATCATCGCAGTCCCTGAATCCCAAAAGAGCTCCAGCATGGACTGAATGGGAGGTACTGGATCTGATCGCTGTATGGGGAGACGAATCCGTGCTATCAGAACTCCATTCCAAAAGACGAAATGCCAATATATTGAAAAAAGCTCCAAAGGCATGATGGACAGAGCCTATAACAGGACCTGCAGCAGTGCTGCATGAAAATTAAGGAGCTCAGGCAAGCCTACCAAAAAACCAAAGAGGCAAATGGCCGCTCCGGGTCAAAGCCCCAGACATGCCGCTTCTATGATGAGCTGCATACAATTCTAGGGGGTGCCCCTACCACTAATCCACCCGTCTGTGGACACCTGCAAGGGGGGAGTCTCATGCAACAGGGATGAGGATTTTGGGGACGACGAAGATGATGAGGAGGAGGAGGAGGAGGATAGCACACAACAGGCAAGTGGAGAAACCGTTCTCCCTGACAGCCAGGAACTGTTTATGACCCTGAAGCCAATACCCTTCCAACCCTCCCAAGGCGGGCTCCCGGACCATGAAGCTGGAGAAGTCACCTCTGGTGAGTGTACCTTTGTATATATAATACATGGTTTAAAAGCAAGCGTGTTTAATGATTAATTTGCCCTGAAGACTTGGGATGCATTCACGGCCAGTACAGCTACTGGAAAAGTCTGTTAACATGTCTGGAAAATCCTCCAAGGACATTATTAAGGGGACATTCAGAGGTAGCCATTCCTGCTGGGCTGTTTGCCTGTGGCTGAAAAGAAATCATCCCCGCTTTTAGCCACGTGGTGTTGGGGGGGCCCGTTCACGCTGAGCTGTTTGCGTTTGGCTCCCAGGGATCTTCCCCAATACTAGTCACGTGGTGGGAGGAGGGGTGAAGCGATCATCCCAGAGAATTGGGGGGGGGAGGGAGTTAGTTGGGTTTGTGCTGCACGTCAACCCAAAAACTGTAGCCCCTCCTTTTAAATGGCCAACCCAACAGGTGCTTGGTATGGGAAAGGAGGGCGCTGCTGTTTGAAACCATTCCCATATGTTATGAAGGTTGAAGAAGCCGAAAGACTGTGGCTTACCACGGCTGCCTGCAAGCCGAATTCTGTTGCCCGGCCCTGCGTGTGTGATCTCACACACCAAACTGGCAGGCCCTCAATATAAGAGGCAAAATGCGACTTTGTAGCGAAAGCACATGTGCTATGTAATGTTAACAGCTTGGTTCACCGTGAAAGAGTCTACCCATTGTTCTCTAAAATGTGTCTTTTTAAATACTACTCTCCCTTTTTTTCCTCCCATAGCAGCAAATGTTTCAACACTCCCCCATCATCTCCGTCCCAGAGGCTAGCACAGATAAAAAGGTGAAATAAACCACACTCGCGATGAAATGTTCTCTGAGCTCATGCAGTTGTCCTGCATTGAAAGAGCTCAGCAGAATGCATGGAAGCAAACATTGGTAGAGTCCAGGAAAGCAGAAAATGAATGCAAGGACAGGAGGGACGAGCAAGATGAGAGGTTGCGGAAGCAAGAGGAGAGGTGGCGGCAGCATGATGAGAGGAGGCAGGATGCAATGCTGAGGCTACTGGGGGATCAAACTGATATGCTCCGGCATCTGGTGGAGCTGTAGGAAAGGCAGCAGAAGCACAGACCACTGATGCAGCCCCTGTATAACCACCTGCCCTCCTCCCCAAGTTCCATAGCCTCCCCACCCAGATGCCCAACAACGTGGGGGCAGGGGCCCACTCCAGGCACCCAACCACTCCACCCTAGAGGACTGCCCAAGCAACAGAAGGCTGGCATTCAATAAGTTTTGAAGTGCAGTGTGGCCTTGTCCTTCCCTCCTCCCCTTATCCACCACCCACCTGGTGCTTCCCTCCTCCCCCACCCGTCCCGGGCTACCTTGGCAGTTATCCCCCTACTTGTGTGATGAATTAATAAAGAATGCATGATTCTGAAACAACAATGACTTTATTGCCTCTGCAAGCGGTGATCGAAGGAGGGAGGGCGGTTGGCTTACAGGGAAGTAGAGTGAACCCAGGAGGCGGGTTTTCATCAAGGAGAAACAAACAGAACTGTCACACTGTAGCCTGGCCAGTCATGAAACTGGTTTACAAAGCTTCTCTGATGAGCAGCGCGCCCTGCTGTGCTCTTCTAATCGCCCTGGTGTCTGGCTGCATGTAATCAGTGGCCAGGCGATTTGCCTCAACCTCCCACCCCACCATAAACGTCTCCCCCTTACTCTCACAGATATTGTGGAGCACACAGCAAGCAACAATAACAATGGGAATATTTCAGAGTAACAGCCGTGTTAGTCTGTATTCGCAAAAAGAAAAGGAGTACTTGTGGCACCTTAGAGACTAACCAATTTATTAGAGCATAAGCTTTCGTGAGCTACAGCTCACTTCCTCAGATGCATATCGTGGAAACTGCAGCAGGCTTTATATATACACAGAGAATATGAAACAATACCTATTCCCCCCCCACTGTCCTGCTGGTAATAGCTTATCTAAAGTGATCATCAGGTGGGCCATTTCCAGCACAAATCCAGGTTTTCTCACCCTCCACCCCCCCCACACAAATTCACTCTCCTGCTGGTGATAGCCCATCCAAAGTGACAACTCTTTACACAATGTGCATGACAATCAAGTTGGGCTATTTCCTGCACAAATCCAGGTTTTCTCACATCCCCCCCACCCCCATACACACATAAACTCACTCTCCTGCTGGTAATAGCTCATCCAAACTGACCACTCTTCAAGTTAAAATCCAAGTTAAACCAGAACATTTGGGGGAGGGGGGGAGGAAAAAACAAGAGGAAACAGGCTACCTTGCATAATGACTTAGCCACTCCAAGTCTCTATTTAAGCCTAAATTAATAGTATCCAATTTGCAAATGAATTCCAATTCAGCAGTTTCTCGCTGGAGTCTGGATTTGAAGTTTTTTTGTTTTAAGATAGCGACCTTCATGTCTGTGATCGCGTGACCAGAGAGATTGAAGTGTTCTCCGACTGGTTTATGAATGTTATAATTCTTGACATCTGATTTGTGTCCATTTATTCTTTTACGTAGAGACTGTCCAGTTTGACCAATGTACATGGCAGAGGGGCATTGCTGGCACATGATGGCATATATCACATTGGTGGATGTGCAGGTGAACGAGCCTCTGATAGTGTGGCTGATGTTATTAGGCCCTGTGATGGTGTCCCCTGAATAGATATGTGGTCACAATTGGCAACGGGCTTTGTTGCAAGGATAAGTTCCTGGGTTAGTGGTTCTGTTGTGTGGTATGTGGTTGTTGGTGAATATTGGTTTCGCTGAGGTCTAACCGAGTCAGTAAACTGTGCCAGTGCACTTTTAAACGTCCAAAATACACATTCTACGACCATTCTGCACTTGCTCAGCCTATAGCTGAACAGCTCCTGACTACTGTCCAGGCTGCCTGTGTATGGCTTCATGAGCCATGGCATTAAGGAGTAGGCTAGGTCCTCAAGGATAACTATAGGCATTTCAACATCCCCAACAGTTATTTTCTGGCCTGGGAAGTAAGTCCCTTTCTGCAGCTTTTGAAATAGACCAGAGTTCCTGAAGATGCGAGCGTCATGTACCTTTCCTGGCCATCCCACGTTGATGTTGGTGAAACGTCCCTTGTGATCCACCAGTGCTTGCAGTACCATTGAAAAGTACCCCTTACGGTTTACGTACTGGCTGCCAAGGTGGTCCGGTCCCAAGATAAGGATATGTGTTCCATCTATCGCCCCACCAGAGTTAGGGAATCCCATTGCAGCAAAGTCATCCACTATGACCTGCACATTTCCCAGAGTCACTACCTTTGATAGCAGCAGCTCAGTGATTGCTTTGGCTACTTGGATCACAGCAGCCCCCACAGCAGATTTGCCCACTCCAAATTGATTCCTGACTGACCGGTAGCTATCTGGTGTTGCAAGCTTCCAAAGGCTATCACCACTCACTTGTGAACTGTGAGGACTGCTCTCATCTTGGTATGCTTGCTGTGGTATGGCATCTGCAGGAGAGCAGAGTTGCAGTGGAAGCAGTGGCTGACGACGGATGCCACGAGAACAGATATTTATAGAGAACGACGAGAGGACCTGTGAGATGGATTCATGAGAGCAGGAGAGCAGAGTTGCAGCGGAAGCAGTGGAGGATGATGGTTAGCACTGCGCACATTTCCCAAGGAAGAACACACATACCTGGGAGCCCATGACAGACAACATGGAGAAATTCGCTATTGAGAAAATAGCAGCAGAGCAGAGTTGCAGGGGAAGCAGTGGATGACGATGTTTAGCACTCCTACTGCACTGTCTGCTGAAAGCAGTATGGCGTCCACACAGAAAAAAGGTGCGAAATGATTGTCTGTTGTTGCTTTCACGGAGGGAGGGGCGACTGACGACATGTACCCAAAACCACCCACAACAATGTTTTTGCCACATATGGCATTGGGAGCTTAACCCAGAATTCCAGTCGGTAGTGGAGACTGGGGGAACTGTGGGATAGCTACCCACAGTGCACCTCTCCATAAGTCGATGCTAGCAAGGTAGTGAGGACGCACTCTGCCGACTTAATGTGCTTAGTGTGGACATATGCAATCGACCGTATAAAATCAATTTATAAAAATTGAATTCTATAATATTGACGTAATTTTGTAGTGTAGACATACCCTTAGTGTCATCCACGAACTTGCTGAGGGTGCAATCTATCCCATCATCCAGATCATTAATAAAGATGTTGAACAAAACCAGCTCCAGGACTGACCCCTCTGCTTGATACCAGCTGCCAATTGGACATTGAGCCATTGTTCACTACCCGTTGAGCCCAATGATCTAGCCAGCTTTCTGTCCACCTTATAGTCCATTTATCCAATCCATACTTTTTTAACTTGCTGGCAAAAATATTGTGGGAGGCTGTATCAAAAGCTTTGCTCAAGTCAAGATATATCACGTCCACCGCTTTCCCCATATCCACAGAGCCAGTTATCTCATCATAGAAGGCAATCAGGTTGGTCAGGCATGACTTGGCCTTGGTGAATCCATGATGACTGTTCCTGCTCACCTTCCTCTCTTCCATGTGCTTCAGAATGGATTCCTTGGGGACCTGCTCCATGATTTTTCCAGGGACTGAGGTGAGGCTGACCAGTCTGTAGTTCCCCGGATTCTCCTTCTTCCCTTTTTTAAAGATGGGCAATGTATTTGTCTTTTTCCAATCATCCAGGACTTCCCCCAATCACCACAAGTTTTCAAAGATAATGGCCAATGGCTCTGCAATCACATCAGCCAATTCCCTCAGCACCCTGGGATGTATTAGATCCAGACCCATGGACTTGTGCATGTCCAGCTTTTCTAAATAGTCCTTAACCTGTTCTTTCACTACTGAGAGCTGCTCACCTCCTCTCCATACTGTGCTGCCCAGTGAAGCAGTCTGGGAGTTGACCTTGTCTGTGAAGACCAAGGCAAAAAAAGCATTGAGTACTTCAGCTTTTTCCCCACATCATTTGTCACTAGGTTGCCTTCCCCATTCAGTAAGTAAGGGTCCAACACTTTCCCTGACCACCTTCTTGTTTCTAACATACCTGTAGAAACTAGGGCTATCAATTAATCACAGTTAACTCACGCGATTAACCCCAAAAAATTAATCACGATTAAAAAAATTAATCGCAATTATTCGCAGTTTTAATCGCACTGTTAAACAATAGAATACCAATTGAAATGTATTAAATATTTTGGATGTTTTTCTACATTTTCAAATATATTTATTTCAATTACAACACAGAATACAAAGTGTACATTGCTCACTTTGTATTATTTTTGATTACAAATATTTCTGCTGTAAAAATGATAAACAAAAGAAATAGTCCTTTTCAGTTCACCTCATACAAGTACTGTAGTGCAATCTCTTCATCATGAAAATGCAACTCACAAATGTAGATTTTTTTGTTACAGAACTGCACTCAAAAACAAAACAATGTAAAACTTTAGAGCCTACAAGTCCACTCAGTCTTACTTCTTGCTCAGCCAATTGTTAAGATAAACAAGTTTGTTTACATTGACAGGAGATACTGCTGCTTGCTTCTTATTTACAATGTCACCAGAAAGCGAGAACAGGTATTCGCCTGGCACTTTTGTAACCAGCATTGCAAGGTATTTACATGACAGATATGCTAAACATTCATATGCCCCTTCATGCTTCTGCCACAATTCCAGAGGACATGCTTTCATGCTGATGACGCTCGTTAAAAAATAATGCATTCATTAAATTTGTGACTGAACTCCTTGGTGGAGAACTGTATGTCTCCTGCTCTGTTTTACTCACATTCTACCATATATTTCATGTTCTAGTAGTCTCGAATGATGACTCAGCACATGTTGTTCATTTTAAGAACACTTTCACTGCAGATTTGACAAAACACAAAGAAGGTACCAGTGTGAGACTTCAACGGATAGCTAGAGCACTCAACCCAAATTTTAAGAATCTGAAGTGCCTTCCAAAATCTGAGAGGGATGAGGTGTGGAGCAAGCTTTCAGAAGTCTTAAAAGAGCAACATTCCAATGCAGAAACTACAGAACCTGAACCACTAAAAAAGAAAAATCAACCTTCTGCTGGTGGCATCTGACTCGGATTATGAAAATGAGCATGCATCGGTTCGCAATGCTTTGGATTGTTATCGAGCAGAACCTGTCATCAGCCTGGACGCATGTTCCCTGGAATGGTGGATGAAGCATGAAGAGACATATGAATCTTTAGCGCATCTGGCATGTAAATATCTTGCAATGCCGGCTGCAACAGTGCCATGTAATCGCCTGTTCTCACTTTCAGGTGACATTCTGAACAAGAAGCAGGCAGCATTATCTCCTTCAAATGTAAACAAGCTTGTTTGTCTGAGCGATTGGTTGAACAAGAAATGAGAATGAGTGGACTTGTAGGCTCTAAAGTTTTACATTGTTACATTTTTGAATGCAGTTATTTTTTGCACAGAATTCTACATTTGTAAATTCAACTTTCATGACAAAGAGATTGCACTACAGTACTTGTATTAGGTGAATTGAAAAATATTATTTCTTTTGTTTTTTACAGTGCAAATATTTGTAATAAAAATAAATATAAAGTGAGCACTGTACACTTTGTATTCCATGTTATAATTGAAATCAATATATTTGAAAATGTAGAAAACATCCAAAAATATTTAAATAAATATTTAACAGTGCGATTAATTGTGATTAATTTTTTTAATCATTTGACAGCCCTAGTAGAAACCCTTCTTGTTACCCTTCACATCCCTTGCTAGCTGCAACTCCAGTTGTGCTTTGGTCTTCCTGATTACATTCCTGCAAGCTTGAGCAATATTTTTATACTCCTCCCTAGTCATCTGTCCAAGTTTCCACTTCTTCTAAGCTTCCTTTTTGTGTTTAAACTCACTGAAGATTTATCTGTTAAGCCAACCTGGTCGCCTGCCATATTTGCTATTCTTTCTGCACGTTGGGATGGTTTGTTCCTGAACCCTCAATAAGGCTTCTTTAAAATACAGCCAGCTCTCCTGGACTCCTTTCCCCCTCATATTAGCCTCCCAGGGGATCCTGCCCATCAGTTCCCTGAGGGAGTCAAAGTCTCCTTTTCTGAAGTTCAGGGTATGTATTCTGCTGCTCTCCTTTCTTCCTTTTGTTAGGATCCTGAACTCAACCATCTCATGGTCACCCAGGTTGCCACCCACTTCTACTTCCCCTACCAATTCTTCCCTGTTTGTGACCAGCAGGTCAAGAGGAGTATGGCCCCTAGTTGGTTCCACCAGCACTTGAACCAGGAAGTTGTCTCTAACACTCTCCAAAAACTTCCTGGATTGTCTGTGCACTGCTGTATTGCTCTCCCAACAAATGTCAGGGTGATTGAAGTCCCCCATGAGAACCAGGGCCTGTGATCTGGAAACTTCTGTTAGTTGTCCAAAGAAAGCCTTGTCTATCTCATCCTCCTGGTCTGGTGATCTATAGCAGACGCCCACCACGACATCAACCTTGTTGCTCTCGCCTCTAAACTTAACCCTAACACTCTTAACAGGTTTTTCTCCAGTTTCATTCTGGAGCTCTGAGCAATCATACTGCTCTCTTACATAGAGTGCAACTTCTCCACCTTTTCTCCCCTGCCTCTCCTTCCTGAACGGTTTATACCCATCCATGACAGTGTTCTAGTCATGTGAGTTACCCCACCAAGTCTCTGTTATTCCAATCACATCATAGTTCCTTGACTGTGCCAATTCTTCCCACTTGTTTCCCAGGCTTCTTGCATTCATGTACAGGCACCTAAGATAAACCGCCAATTGCCCTATTTTTCTCAGTATGAATCAGGAGGCCTCCCCTGTTGTACCCTCCTCCTTGTGTTTCCTCCCGGTATCCCACTTCCCCACTTACCTCTGGGTTTAGGTCACAATCCCCCGGCAAACCTAGTTTAAAGCCCTCCTCACTAAGTTAGCAAGCCTGCCTGTGAAGATGCTCTTCCCTCTCTTTGTTAGGTGAAGCCCATCTCTTCCTAGCACTCCCTTCTTCCTGGAACAACATCCCAAGGTTGAAGAATCCGAAGTCCTCTCTCAGACACCACCTGCGCAACCACACATTTACCTCCACAATTCGATGGCCCCTACCTGGGCCTTTTCCTTCAACAGGGAGGATGGACGAGAACATGACTTGTGCCTCAAACTCCTGTATCCTTCTTCCCAGAGCCATGCTGTTGTTGGGGAGTGTGAAAAAGAAATCACATGGCTATCTTGGCAAAAGCCCTAGCATAGATGCAGTTACACTAGCAAAAATGTCCTTTTGCTGGGATGGCTTACTTTGGTTAGAGAACTGGTATAACAATACTAGCAAAAGAATGCTTTTGCCAGTATAAGTTGTGTCTCTACTAGGCAGGTTTGTTGGTATAGTGATACTGAAAAACCCTTTCTAATGCAGACAAGGCCTTATTTCTAACTTGAAATTGTCTGGCTTTATTTTTAGATATTTTTGAGCTATTCTCCTGGAACACATACTGAGGAAAACCTGATTTTTTTCATCTTAAAAAAGGCTGATGGGATTTTGTATCAACTTTCCAAAAAATAACCACATTGACACAGAGACCAAACCTGGAAAATGTAAGCCTCAGAAGGTGAATAGCACTTGATTCTATGTGTGTGTGTGTGCATGTGTACACAGAGAATGCAACCAGATGCAGGTAAACAATGCCAAATCCCTCTCTATCAGGAAAACAATACATACGTTAAGATTTTGTTTTCCAAAATTATTAAGTGTTTGGTTGATTTTTATACGTGATTTGTTGGATGCCTGAAGTTTCTTTTCCAGGGGTTGTTTCTGACTTCCTTGCTACAAGCTATTTTGCAAAAAGAAGCTGCTGTAGCAGAAGCAAAGCCTTGTAGTGTGAGTATAATTAGAAGCATATCAGAATAATCATTAGCAGAACATTTCTATGGAAACTAATTAAAGAAAACAAAACAGAAAGCAACACTATTCAAGCCTCACTGCATAGTTTTGGTTTGAAATTTTAAATACAAAATAGGATTCTGGAAAATCACAGGTGTTTTTACTTTACCTTCTCTCTCCCCACTTTCCTGAATTTTCCTCATTCATCACTACTTCATTTCAATAGCTCTAGTTACTAAGCCAGAAACATGAATAAATTTAAAGAATAAAAATCTTAATAAATTTGAAATAGTGACCCTGAATTTGACCTGGCATTATGTGGTGAGCCAGAGCAAGTTTAGTGAGCAGTGCTCTAGAGTAAGTAATCTTGAGAGTGGTGTTACTGAGAAAGTAGGTGCCTGCCTTCTGGACTAAATTAAGCTTTTTTTAATGTTACTGTACTCATACCTAGGAACAGAGAGTTGTAATAGTTCTGCCTGGAGGACAAAAAAGACAGGGTCACTGTGGCCAGGTTACTGATTTTAAAACGGGGTGCTAGTTATAGATGGAAGAAAACATTTTTGCAGCTGTCGCAGAAATGAGCACTCCGAGAGGACCGTTAGGCTGCAGAAAGCAAAGTGACATGGTCTTCAAAGTTACCTACTACAGGACAGGCCTAACAAAGAAAATAACAGAACGCCACTAGCCGTCACCTTCAGCCCCCAACTAAAACCCCTCCAACGCATTATTAAGGATCTACAACCTATCCTAAAGGATGACCCAACACTCTCACAAGTCTTGGGAGACAGGCCAGTCCTTGCCTACAGACAGCCCCGCAACCTGAAGCAAATACTCACCAACAACCACATACCACACAACAGAACCACTAACCCAGGAACTTATCCTTGCAACAAAGCCCGTTGCCAATTGTGCCCACATATCTATTCAGGGGACACCATCACAGGGCCTAATAACATCAGCCACACCATCAGAGGCTCGTTCACCTGCACATCCACCAATGTGATCTATGCCATCATGTGCCAGCAATGCCCCTCTGCCATGTACATTGGTCAAACTGGACAGTCTCTACGTAAAAGAATAAATGGACACAAATCAGATGTCAAGAATTATAACATTCATAAACCAGTCGGAGAACACTTCAATCTCTCTGGTCACGCAATCACAGACATGAAGGTCGCTATCTTAAAACAAAAAAACTTCAAATCCAGACTCCAGCGAGAAACTGCTGAATTGGAATTCATTTGCAAATTGGATACTATTAATTTAGGCTTAAATAGAGACTGGGAGTGGCTAAGTCATTATGCAAGGTAGCCTGTTTCCTCTTGTTTTTTCCTACCCCCCCCCCCCCAGATGTTCTGGTTTAACTTGGATTTAAACCTGGAGAATGGTCAGTTTAGATGAGCTATTACCAGCAGGAGAGTGAGTTTGTGTGTGTATGGGGGTGGGGGGGATGTGAGAAAACCTTGATCTATGCAGGAAATAGCCCGACTTGATTATGTAAAGAGTTGTCACTTTGGATGGGCTAGCACCAGCAGGAGAGTGAATTTGTGTGGGGGGGTGGAGGGTGAGAAAACCTGGATTTGTGCTGGAAATGGCCCACCTGTTGATCACTTTAGATAAGCTATTACCAGCAGGACAGTGGGGTGGGAGGAGGTATTGTTTCATGATTTCTGTGTGTATATAAAGTCTGCTGCAGTTTCCACGGTAAACATCTGATGAAGTGAGCTGTAGCTCACGAAAGCTCATGCTCAAATAAATTGGTTAGTCTCTAAGGTGCCACAAGTACTCCTTTTCTTTTTGCGAATACAGACTAACACGGCTGTTCCTCTGAAACCGGTCTTCAAATTGTTTTCTTCTTCCCAACCATGTTAACTTGCTTGGGTTTAACTTCAATCAACTGCTTTCTATCCAGATGCTGATCTTGGCTTGGCAGACTGATCATCAGGGCACTGCTATTTGCATTGCAGTTAAGAGATATACAACAGGCTATTGTCTACCTGTTACTGGTGTTTGGTTTACTGATCTGGCCATTAAGGTGTACCTTAAAGCGAAGGTCACTGGTCATCACTGGCAAGAGATGGATCGTTTGCTGGTAGTGAATGATGCAGGAGATCTTGAGGAGGAGGCCCTGTCTCCAGGCACTGTCATATGCTGAGGCTAGTTCAACAAGGGCAATCCCCGTCTTCAATTTACGTTGGAATCCTGCCTCAATGTGGCTGGTAAGTGAAGCTAGTTGGTCACAGCTGTTCCTCTTCAGGCAAAATCTGGCCTGCTCTGTTGGGGGGATGTCTTTGATAATATCAGACAGACAGCGGTGCAGTGCCCATTCCATGAGTTTGCTGGTGGCTGAGAGGAGAGAGATGGAGTGGTAGCTGGCTGCACCCTCTGGAGATTTCTCAGGCTTCAGTAGGGCAACCACTGTTGCCTGTCACCAGCTTGTTGGCACTTCTCTGGTTCTATGCACAGCAGTAAAAAGCATCAGCAGCTAATCCTGTCCCCGTCTCCCCCGGTTCTTGAGAAACTCTGGAGGAATGCCATCAACCGCTGCAGCTTTCTGGCTTTTGGTTTCCAACCGTGAAACGTTGATCTCCTTGACAGAATATGGAGAGGAGAGTGAGGATTCCTCTGAGCATTGCTGGTTCTTGTGGAATTCCCACTGGACCTCCTGGCATGTAATTTTTTCTGCTGGCATCTTGCTGTTAGAAAGAAGATGAGAGGTGACAGCATTTGCAGTCACCTTTGCAGGGCAACCCTCAGGGCTCCGTCCTGGCCCTGATACTTTTTAATCTACACATCACGAATATGCCAGCGATGGAGTCAAGGAAATTCATGTATGCAGATGAATGCCTTAACGGTTCAGCATACAAGCCTTCATGCCAACAGCTGCACCCTAACCCAAGATCTTAGCACAATGGCTGAAACTAACCAAAAAAAATTAAATATAAAAAAGAAGCTTACAAGAAGTGGAAGGTTGGACATATGACCAGGGAAGAGTATAAAAATATTGCTCAGGCATGTAGGAATGAAATCAGGAGGGCCAAATTGCACCTGGAGCTGCAGCTAGCGAGAGATGTTAAGAGTAACAAGAAGGGTTTCTTCAGGTATGTTGGCAACAAGAAGAAAGCCAAGGAAAGTGTGGGCCCCTTAATGAATGAGAGAGGCAACCTAGTGACAGAGGATGTGGAAAAAGTTAATGTACTTAATGCTTTTTTTGCCTCTGTCTTCACTAACAAGGTCAGCTCCCAGACTGCTGCGCTGGGCATCACAACATGGGGAATAGATGGCCAGCCCTCTGTGGAGAAAGAGGTGGTTAGGGACTATTTAGAAAAGCTGGACGTGCACAAGTCCATAGGGCCGGACGAGTTGCATCCGAGAGTGCTAAAGGAACTGGCGGCTGTGATTGCAGAGCCATTGGCCATTATCTTTGAAAACTCGTGGCGAACGGGGGAAGTCCCGGATGACTGGAAAAAGGCTAATGTAGTGCCAATCTTTAAAAAAGGGAAGAAGGAGGATCCTGGGAACTACAGGCCAGTCAGCCTCACCTCAGTCCCTGGAAAAATCATGGAGCAGGTCCTCAAAGAATCAATTCTGAAGCACTTAGAGGAGAGGAAAGTGATCAGGAACAGTCAGCATGGATTCACCAAGGGAAGGTCATGCCTGACTAATCGCCTTCTATGATGAGATTACTGGTTCTGTGGATGAAGGGAAAGCAGTGGATGTATTGTTTCTTGACTTTAGCAAAGCTTTTGACACGGTCTCCCACAGTATTCTTGCCAGCAAGTTAAAGAAGTATGGGCTGGATGAATGCACTATAAGGTGGGTAGAAAGTTGGCTAGATTGTCGGGCTCAACGGGTAGTGATCAATGGCTCCATGTCTAGTTGGCAGCCGGTGTCAAGTGGAGTGCCCCAGGGGTTGGTCCTGGGGCCGGTTTTGTTCAATATCTTCATAAATGATCTGGAGGATGGTGTGGATTGTACTCTCAGCAAATTTGAGGATGATACTAAACTGGGAGGAGTGGTAGATATGCTGGAGGGCAGGGATAGGATACAGAGGGACCTAGAGAAATTGGAGGATTGGGCCAAAAGAAATCTGATGAGGTTCAATAAGGATAAGTGCAGGGTCCTGCACTTAGGACGGAAGAACCCAATGCACAGCTACAGACTAGGGACCGAATGGCTAGGCAGCAGTTCTGCGGAAAAGGACCTAGGGGTGACAGTGGACGAGAAGCTGGATATGAGTCAGCAGTGTGCCCTTGTTGCCAAGAAGACCAATGGCATTTTGGGATGTATAAGTAGGGGCACAGCGAGCAGATCGAGGGACGTGATCGTCCCCCTCTATTCGACATTGGTGAGGCCTCATCTGGAGTACTGTGTCCAGTTTTGGGCCCCACACTACAAGAAGGATGTGGATAAATTGGAAAGAGTCCAGCGAAGGGCAACAAAAATGATTAGGGGTCTGGAACACATGACTTATGAGGAGAGGCTGAGGGAACTGGGATTGTTTAGTCTGCAGAAGAGAAGAATGAGGGGGGATTTGTTAGCTGCTTTCAACTACCTGAGAGGTGGTTCCAGAGAGGATGGTTCTAGACTATTCTCAGTGGTAGAAGAGGACAGGACAAGGAGTAATGGTCTCAAGTTGCAGTGGGGGAGGTTTAGGTTGGATATTAGGAAAAACTGTTTCACTAGGAGGGTGGTGAAACACTGGAATGCGTTGCCTAGGGAGGTGGTGGAATCTCCTTCCTTAGAAGTTTTTAAGGTCAGGCTTGACAAAGCCCTGGCTGGGATGATTTAATTGGGGATTGGTCCTGCTTTTGAGCAGGGGGTTGGACTAGATGACCTCCTGAGGTCCCTTCCAACCCTGATATTCTATGATTCTATGATTTAAACATCTGTCTTTGTAGCAGATCAGGTTTCTTGTATTCAACATCTTTTCAAGAGAAAAGTTGGTGCTTTTGTTTTCAGCATCATGCCATTGCTGAAATGGCCATGTTTACATCAACGATTTTCAATTAAAATTTGTGACATTTGAAAAAAAACCCACACCCACACATACCTGTTCCTGGCAAACAGCTGGTTGTGCTCCCTGACCAAACCCCAGTCAACTGGCAGGTTCGTTCTTCTGATCCAGCAAGCCTGTATCCTTGATTGCAGCTAAATCGGATGGTTGAGTCCAACAGGTAGTTTGTCCCTTCTTTTTTCCCATTGGTGGGGTGATCCAACCAGCCACAAGAGACCACTAAGAAAAGGAGATAACAGCTATCTGGTGAAAGTCTTTTAGTTTCACTGGCACAGCTAGTCCAGTGAGTTGCATGGTGATTTAAATATAATTGAAAAAGAGTAACAGATTCTTTTAGTCTAGCAGAGCTAACAAATGGGAGCAATAAACTAGCAAGAGCAACCTTAACTCAACATGAAGCTGGTGATAGTCACACCCACAGCCCTGTTGATCTTCAGTGGATCATGGGTATTTTCTGACAACACAGTTGTGGAACATCATCATAATTCAGTATTTGTCAGCCAAATACTTCTGCTCCCGAATATTCTGGAGGCTGGTATCTATTACTTTGCATTTATTTTTTATTCTTTTCATCAAGTAGACTAGAACCCACATAATCAAAGTTTGAAAGGGTAGCTCTGGGTATCACATGACCCTTCACAATCTGTTTCTACAATTCTGTGATTTCCACAGTAGAGATCTAAAAACCTTATTTTTTTTTTTGCGCTGCAAATGAGCTGATTTACTATGTCACCTCTTCTTTCTTTGTCTCTCTTTAGAGCTGTAAAAACGATGTATAACAGAAAACTGTACCTCATACACACAGGATACAAGTACACATTTTAAAAATGATCAAATTCTATTACTGAACAAGAGTTTCTGGACTTCAGAAGCAGTAACAGCAGGAGTGAGAGAAACTATGGTGGTCAAAACTGTGATTATATTTGAGTTAATTTTTCTCTTCATTTGGGGACTTGAAAGCCTGTTTTTGGCAGATGTATTGTTACTCAGTGAAGACAAAAGTTTAAATTACATACATGGGTGTCTTCTTTGCTGACAATTTTTAACTTGCCTCCATTTATGCTGCCAAAATGGGACTGCGAACTAGTTGCAGTTGTCAAGAGGAAGAAAAGCAAATATGATGCCCACTAACCAGTCAGAGTGTCCTATGCCATACTGTAAGGAGCCTGAGGTAGATTTCAGGGGCACTACTTGGTCCTTTGTGAGGAAACGGTTACTTACTATAACTATGGGTCTTCATGATATGATGCAGATGTGTATTCCATGAAGGTGTGTGTGTTCTCAGTGCACCGGAGACGGAGAATTTTGCATAACAGTACCTCTAGGAGCCAGTGCTTGTGTGTCGTGCTCATAGCCCCACCCCGTCTATATGAGGCAACAATGCCTCAACCCCCCGCAGTATCTTCACAATGAATGCATGGAGACTAGACCCCAGTGCAGAGAGGATGGAGGGTGGGTTGTGGAATACACATTTGCATCACATCTCGAAGAACCTCAGTTATAATAAGTAACCATTTCTTTGAGTAGTTGAAGCCATTTATTTCACTTAGGTGATTCAAAAGCAGTAGCCACAGATGGTGGGACTAAGAGCCTATCTAAACAAGGATTGCAGGATCACCTTCCCAAAGTTTGCATCAGCTCTAGATGATGCAGTAATAGCATAATGGTTCTCAAATGTATGTATCAAGGACCACATGGCAGCCTTTCAAATATCCACTATTAAGACATCACTTAGTAACACTATTAACGTAGCCTGTGCTCTTATGGAATGAGCTTGCACCTGCTGAGGAGGCGTAGTCAAAGCTATTTCATATGCTGTCCTGTTATAGGATGTTATCCACTTAGAGTTTGTTTGTGAAAAGACCGCTTGCACCTTTCGTACAATCTGCATATGACACAAACGGATGAGGCGAAGCATGAAATGGTTAATTCCTATGCACGTAGGCTATACATTGTCTGACATCTAATGTGTGGAGATGCTGCTCCTCCGGAGATTAATGTAGTTTCAGAAAAAAACAGGTACATATACCGCCTGGTTCAAATGAAACTGAGAGACCATGTTAGACAAAAATTTTGGGTGCAGCTGTAAAGTTACTTTGCTCTTGTAGAATTGTGTATAAGGAGGCTCTGGCATCAGAGCCTGCAACTCTCAGCCTCTCCTTATGAATATTATGGCCACCAGGAATGCAGTCTTCTGACATAAAAGAGGAAAGGGACAAGATGCCAGAGACTCAAACGGAAGGTCCATCAACACCACTAGGACTGTGTTAAGGTACCACAAAGGGACTGGCTCTAGAACTGGAGGATGACAACAAAGATGCCTTTTTAAGAGTCTTGCTATCATGGCACTGGAAGAGACTGATCTTTCATGAATGGAGGGGTGGAATGCTGAGATCACCACCAGATGCACCCTCAATAAGCTAAATGCAAGGCCTGACGACTGAAGATACAGCAAATATCCAAGATGTCATGGATAAAGGCCAGTTTGGTTGAACTCCAAGGGCCAATGACCACAAAGAAAACAGCTTCCAGTTCCCCAAATAGGCCATTCTGGTAGAGGGCTTTCTACTATTGAGTAGAACCTATTGAACAGCCAACAAACACTGCTCTTCCTCATCATTCAACCACAAAGCAGCTATGCTGTGAGATGCAGGGAACTGAGCACGGGATGCAGTATGCAACCATGATTCTGTGTGAACAGGTCAGACTAGAGAAGAAAGGTTATGGGACGCTGAATCAATAGCGTGAGGTTGGAGAACCAACACTGCCTCGGCCGCATCAGGGCAATGAGGATGAGCTTGGCACAATCCGCTTTTAACCTGAGGATGACCTGTGGAATGATTGGGATCAGCGGAAACACATACAGCAGAGGCGAATGCCAGTTAAGATGACAGGTGTCAGTCAGGGAGCCTGGACTGGTACCCCACAAAAGCAGAACAAACACGTCTATTGTAGGAAACAGGTTGATTTTCAGGGATGCATTGGTGATAACAGACCTGGTTGGTGAGGGCTGGGCAAAGGGAATGCCTTGGTGTAGATTCTCCTGAAGTGTCCACAGCTGCAAGGAGTCCAGGGCCAATGGAGGGAGGTGGATCAATCTGTCCAAGGGATGAAGAAATGGAGGATAAACTGTCCTAAGCCACATCTGAAGAGGGCAAAGATGCAATCTTACCAATTGGATCACCTGCATGCAGGAAGACATGTAGCCCAAGAGCCTCAAGCACACACCTGAACTGTTGTGGAAGGTTGAGACTGAAGACCTAGACAAAAGTGGCAAATTGCCTGAATACTGTTGGTTGGCAAAAATGCTCTTAAACTCTATTAGGACCCCAATGAACTTGATTTTCTGAGTGGGAACCAATGTTGACTTTCTGGTGTTTAGGATGAGACCCAGATGGTTGAGTAAGTGCAGTGTAAGGTGTGTGTGAGAAAGAACTTCTTATCTGGACCTGCCCCTCACTAGCCAGTCATCCAGATATGGGAAGATATGGATTTCCTTCTTTCTAAAGTATGCCATTGGCTTGACCATACACCTGGTAAAAACCCGGGAGGCAGAAGAGAGGCAAAAAGGAACCACTGAAATGGCACTCTACCATGAGGAACTGGAGGAATTTTCTGTGGCTCAGCAAAATCGCCACATGAAATAAGCACCCTGAAGGTCCAGAGCAGCAAACCAGTTGTTCTGAGATAATGCAAGGATGGAAGTTGATACGGTGACCTTTGGAACCTCATGTATCTATATGTTGAGGCTGCAAAGGTCGAGAATAGGTCTTACCCCTCCTTTGGATTTGGGAATCAGAAAGCTCCAGGAATAGAAACCCTGACCCTAGTGTTCTGGAGGAACCTCCTCTACAGCTCCCAAAGCCAGTAGAGACCAGACCTGCTTGAGGAACAGTATCTCATGAGATGGGTCCCTGAAGAGGGACAGGGAGAGGCGGAGAGGAACTGGACAGAATAGCCCAATCTGACAATGCTTTGGACCCAACTGTTGGTGGTAATCGAGCCCCAAGCACTGTGGAAGCAAGCCAGCCTGTCCCCAAATGGAGGGAACAGGGTAAAGGAAGAAACAACTGAACTGCTCTAGACTAACAAATCAAAATGGGTGCTTGGACCCAAATGCCTCCTTCTCTGGATAGATGTCTCTTTCTGGGATAGCGCAGCTGTCTTAGGGGAGTGAAAGGCTGCCCAAAGGTGCATTGCTGACAGTATTGTTCCTACTGCTATTGTTGACCGCCATAGTGATGCCTTTGCACTGATGGTGTATACACCCCCAAGGAATGTAGGGTATCCCTAGAATCCTTGAAGGAGTGCAGAGTCTTATCTGTTTTGTCAGAAAAGAATACCTGGCCATCGAAGGACAAATCCTCTATAGCCAGCTGCATGACAGGAGCAATGCCCTAATTCTACAGCCAGGACACCCTTCTCATGGACACTGCCAGGGCCATCACTGTGGCTGAAGTGTCCCTGACATCCAGTGTGGACTGTAACGATGTCTTGGCCACCAAGACACTGATGAACACCTGAAATTCCTCTCTGGAGGCTTCAGTCAGCTGGTCTGCAAATTTAGACACAGCCATCCTATTCACAAAGTCATAATTGGACAACAATGACTTCTGGTTCACAATCCACATTTGCAGAGAAGAAGAGTTGTAAATATTTCTACCCACTAAGTGCATCCTCTTGGAATCCTTGTTCTTAGGAGTGGACTTAAACCTGGTCAGCTGAGCTCTGTCATTCACCATAATTACAACCAGAGAATTAGGGGATGGGCTGGAGTAAAAGCCCTCAAATCCCTGTACTGGGACAAAATAGCATTTCTCCAAACACTTTGAAGTAGGTGGCACTGGAAGTGGCATGGTCCAAAGAACCTTTGCAGGCTCCAGGAGAACATCGTTAATATTAAAGGCCACTCTCCTAGGGGCAGACAGGTGCAGGATATCCAACAATTTATGGGTATTCTCCTGGAGAAGCTCTGCCTGGATGCCCAGAGAAGCAGCCATGCACTGAAAATGGTCCTAGTAGGCCTTGGAGCCCTCAGACTTTGAAGGAGAGAAAGAGCCGTACACTGCTGAATCATCCTGGGACGATAAAGAGGCAGTTAAACTACACCAGGACTGGATTCCATTCCTATACTGGCAGACCTGAATGGGGCAACTCTGGAGGCTCTGCCAGGGGAAGGCTCAATGGTGTCTGAACCTGTGGTGGGTCATTGACATTGACATGCCCAGAGAGCTCACCTTAAAGTGAGATGAGGTGTGTGACCTCTGCAACTGATGAGTGTCCCATGGATTCCATGAAGGCCACTGGGCATAAGGATAGTGCATTGGTGGCCAGTAGGCACCAGGCTAGGGACTCCTGTCATAACCGCAAGACAAGTGCCAATCCCAGTACCCATGATGCTCCATGAATGGCCTTCAACATGGGCCAGGCAATGGAGAACAGGAGGAAGAACATCCCAAACTCAACACCAAGGAGTCTCGGGTTGAAGTGAAGCCAGCCTTGAGGGTGCAAGCATCTGGTCTGACTCATCCGTTGCCCAAAAACAAGGGACCGGCACTGACGGTGGATATGGTACTGCCAACACTAAGTACACTTCTGTTGTTTCTGGTGCCAGGAATGTTGTCATCCCAGAAGTCAGCAGTGGTACCAACATAACTGATGGTGCCGATGCAGAGGGTGGTAAGTGCTGCCATGGTAACATTGGTGGTGCAAAATGTGATGCCAAGGAGTTTCTTGGTACCAAGGAGGTCCCTTGCATCGTTCCCAGCACCAGCCTCACTTCCACAGTCTGCAGCAGGGAAATATCAGGATACAGTGCTGCCGGACCCAAAGGTTCAACAGCCTGCTCAGCCAATGGTGTTGTAAACAATATAGCCCTGGCAAAGCCCTGGATAAGGTCCAGACAGAAAGGCAGAGGAGGTCCATTGCCACGTGATACACTGCTAGAGTGGAAACAGCTGGTACCAGCATCACTGTTGTTAGTACCGGACTCAATGGACACTTTGGGGCCAGAACCAGAGTCAACGGTACAAGGTCTCTGACCTCCACACACAGTATCAGGGACAGGTTCGAAGGACTTCCTCCATCCCGTGTGCCAACATTAACACCATGCCCATCGATACACTTTCTGGTGGAGGCAGAAGAATCATGAGATCTGGAGTGGTCTCAACAAGTCTTATGCAACCTTTTCCTCAGTGCACTCAATGGGGAGCAGCTCCTCTGCCTCTTTAGAGAGGCACTGGCTCCAGAATGCGAAACTGCAGCACTCTCGGAACCCTAGGGTAACCTCTGATCCAGGTGTCTCAAACACATGGCTTGTGGGCCACATGCGGCCCGCTGAGTTATTTCCTGCGGCTCGCCATAGGCGCTGACTCCACTGGCAGCCAAGCTCCCCTCACCCCCCGCCCCTCCTCCTCCCTAAGTGTGCCACAACCCTGCTCCTCTGCCTATCTCCAAGCGCTTCCTGCCGCCAAACAGCTGTTTGGTGGTGCTTGGGACTTTTCAGGAGGGAGGGGGGAGGAGCGGGGACGCGGTGCACTCAGAGGAGGACGTGGAGAAGAGCCAGAACCAGGGCGGGAATTTGGGGAAAGGATTGGAATAGGGGTGGTGGGGGGCGAAGCCTTTGGGGAAGGGGTAGGAAAAGGCAGGGCCTCATGGAAGGGGTGGAGTGGGGGCAGGGCCAGGGGCGGGGGGGCTTTAACAGAAGTAATTCTAAAAGTAAATATGTGTTTCGTCGTTTGACTGAGGTGCATTACTGAGCGTTTGATATTTTATTAAAACCCCTCTTCGCATTACAGTTTTAAAACAGTTAATACATTTACTTTTAATAGTATATTACTCTTCATTTTTTTTCATTTTTGACTGTACTTTTGTATCATTGTATGAAAACGTTTCAGTGATGCGGCCCTCGGGCCAATGTACTAGTCTTCATGTGGCCCTCATAGTGATTTCTGTTTGAGATCCCTGCTCTGATCCGATGTAGGCCTCAGTATCAAAGCAGGCACTGCTTTAAGTGAAGGTCCCTAGCCACTTGAGTCCATTTTGTGAACAACTTGCAAATTGAACACCAATCTCGGACATAGGCCTTGCCCAAGCAAATGAAGGACTGTATGTGGGGATCATTGTTAGGGATTGCTCCCCCACATGATGGACAATGTTTAAACCCTGGTGAGCGTATCACCCAGGAAATACTTAACTAAATCTAACTAACACTAATACTAAGGATACTAACTAAATATACACAACAGCATAAGACAGTGGCAGTGCTGCCTCATATAGCCAGGGGAGTGGCTGCGAGCACAAGGTGTGACAGCTACCTCCTACAGGTACTGCTAGGCAAAATTCTTCAGCTCCAGCATGCTGGGCACGCACACATACCTAAGTGGAATACATGGCTGAATCTACTCTGAGAACATCATGAAGCTAATTACATGGTGCCCCTGCACTTTGTCACAAGGTCCTTGCAGAATGGCAAAGGAACTCTGTGGCCAATCCATGTAATTATTTGCCTCTCTTCCTCCAGAGGAAAGGGAAGGGTGTATTTTATTAATATTGTTGGCACAGTAATGAGTCTTACATGTTTGTCCTGAAGGTATTGAATTTTGTGGTCCTTCTAATTTCTTGAGGAGCAGACCTCCTCAGTTGTGGGCCAGCCTGCTGAGAAAACTCTCTCCTGCTTTCATGAGCCTCACCCTTGTCCAATAATTTGAGCAAGACATGGTTGCTGAGGTAGCCAGGCATCACCCATTGGGTGTTATAAAGATTAAAAACTTGGCACTTCCACTTTTCATTTCTCTTTTGTAAGGTTTAGCTTTTAGCTAGCTATTTTTTAATCTAGGCACTGATCTTGCTTAGGCATTTGAACTGCTGGAAGACTGTTTTCTGAATATGTGGTATGATGGAAAGAAGGGGCGTCAGCTATGTACTAGTGGCATTAGAAGCCATGGTATCTCACAATCTACTCTACTAGGGTTACCCAGAGTACCCAATTCAGGAAAGCACTTAAGTACACGTTTAAGTCCTTTTCAGAATTGAGGCCATAACAAGTAGAGTGGGAGAGAGGACCGAACCTTGAACTTCACATGAGGGCTCTACAAATGTAGCTGCAGTTGCTCAACACAACCATTTGGAACTGTTCTTAGAGGCAGGTTGTGAACCAATTCCAGACAACTTTGCTTACTTCTGTCATGTTTCTGGGGACCCCCAGTAGCATCTCCAGGTAAACTGTGTTAAATGTTCCTGAGGGATTCAGAGATATGATTATGGAGGTTTGCACTCTGCCAGGAAATCAACTACTTGCACAACCAGCACTCTCTCTGCCAGATACTGATCTAAAATCTGACTGGGAAGGGTGTAGGATCTTGGTGGACATGAGGTGTAGCTGGAGACTGTTGTAGATGGTTCTTCATCAACTTCTTGCTCACCTGGCTCAGGAAAAGGAGTTTAGAGACATAGTGTTTACTGTTGGGGTTACTTGCCTCAAGAGATGGTTTCCTCAGCACTGATTAGATAGTGTGTGTTCTCTCAAAGGAGGAGTTGACTATAAAAGCTAAGAGGGCCCAGACACTCAGGACATGATAGGGGTAACCCAAATCCCACATTGTTTGAATTTCCTGTAGTATTTCAGGGACTTCCTGTTGTATGAATAAGCTGATGTCTGACAAGGAGGCTATTGCCTATGGAGGGCTCTGTGTGCAGTCTCTGATCCTGGAACCTAGAAAGGCAATCCCACAAGAAGTGGCGACAGAAGAAAGTGCAGAAATGAGAACAGGAGCTAAAAGGGGAAGGGTGGGGAGCATATCAGTGGCTCACTGTGACCCTAAGAATCCCTCAGTACCAACTGGCAGAGGGTCCACTGTTGTGTAACAGCAACTCTTAACAGGCCTGACAAACTCACTACTCCTAGCACACATGGTATTTATCCATAAATGATCTCATGTGAAGTCTCTAATAAAAGCGTGTATATGTGTATATATATATATATATCTCATACTGATCCTCATAATCATCACAAGATGTACGTATGGATGATATTTAAGGAGTTGTGTATATGTTTGAAAAATATGTTTAAATGTCTGTCACCAAAGAGAAAAACAGGTTTCTTCCAAACAAGAGATAAGGTGTGTGTCCCCATCAAAATGTAATTTAACTACTGTAAACAGACACTATGGAAGTCCCATTTACAAGCAAAATCAACAGGGAGATGGGAAGTCAAGACACCACAGGCTGACCCAAAGAAGGTTGCCCTGTCTCTGGGGGAGACAATGAACTTTTGGAAATAAAAGAGGAAGGCAAAAAGACATCCTTTTATCCTCAACTTGAGGAAACAGACTGTGTGTTTATATTAACGAAAATGGGATCTCAACCAGGCTTGGTTGGAATGCTGCAAAATATATTTGGGGTGAGAGAAACTTCCTTAGACAGAAGGTTTGCCTGCTAAGTTAAGTTTTATTCCCTAGAAAGTGTTATGATTTTGTTTTACATGTAACCTGTTTCCATTATTCTTACTCACTAGCTCTTAGATCTTTATGTTTTTGATAATAAAACTTACAATTATTTTCACTATAAAGATAACTCAGTGCTGTGGTGTTATACGAGAAGCTGATCCTAATTCGAATCATCAAAGCTGGTATATATACTGTTCCTGGAAAAAGCTGACCTCGTAATTCTGTGAGTGTTCAGTCTATAAAGGGGCTGAATACCACAGGAGGACATTTCAAAGTGTCTCAGAGACTGGGGTTAACCTGCAAAACAAAGTAAGGGATGGCATAGGCTAGAGGAGATTGTTTGAGTAATCAACACACAAGGAGCTAACACCCAGTTAAGCACAAGTAATTCTCCTTCTTGGTGGAGGCAAATACGTTACAGTGACTCAGTACTGGGCACCCCAAGAACTAGCACATACATTTCATTGTTTTCTGGTATTTTTTTTTCTAAGGAGGGGGTCTTTTTTCCTTCAGGGAAGACAAGTAAAGGTGGGGCTCATGATGGAGGAAGTGGTGGAAGAGTTCAGAGGCTGTAAATTAATTTACTTTGTACCTGTCCAGGTTTTCACTCATTGCACAGAGGGTCTTGGTACAACTGATAGAGATTTCCGCTGGTGAAAACATCACCATACTTAAATCCTCAAACTCATATGTAGTTGATCATATGTAATCATGCTAGATTAATATTCTGAAACCCTGCACAGAATGCTGTGGTGTTCACTAATGGAGTGCTCTCACTCCTATGCACTGCCCTGATTAACACTGCCTCACCTGGCTGTAGACTCTCCACCAGCCACTTGTGATTCTGATGGGATATTCTGGTGGAATTTCCCACCTTGAGGCTTCTGGTTGTCAGGACATCAAACCTGCAGAAAGGGTCAGAATCACAGAGCAGGGTCATCTCCTTCATCAGGAGGTCAGCAGGGTCTTCATAAGGAGAAAACACTGGTATGAAGGCAGAGTTGTGCTTTTCCGCATAGAAGTTGTTCAGTAAGAACTGGGTGTCATAAGTAAAGAGGGAAGTTTCATATTTGACAGCCCCTGAGGAAACAGACAGACAGATGTCTATGTATATGTTCATATACAATATAATTTGGACAGTGCATTCCTTTATCCCCAAAGGTATTATCTCAGCATCAGTTAAACACTATGCAGTTTCAAATATGCAAGGTCGAGACTGATAATGGAACTGCTGCCAGAGTTTTAAAAAGTGGTTCTTCTATCTCATTTTACGTTATGTAAATATATTAGTCCACTGATAACAGGCACCGTAGTTAAGTTTATCAAGTCTCTTTCTTTCAACACTTTCTATATGCATTATCATTAGGAAAAATTCTTCTTTGGGGCTGAAATTTTCCAGGCTTGATATCGATCCAAAAAATATATTTTGAGGGAAGTTTAAGGCAAATCTTTTCAGTAGCCAAGCTACTGGAGAGTGGCAAAAACCCTATCATCTGTACTTTAAAAAAATAGCTGAATAATTGCTTAAAACTTTTCATGTTCAGTAATTAGTTCTTGGTGGAGAGTCTGAGCCTATAAGCTATATCAGCCAGAGAGTCACATGTACATTGGACATGCTTCTGCAAACACTGCTACCCACCTTCTCAGACTAACACCATATTGTGCTACAAATTTCATAGATCAAAAATTTAGAGATGGCACGGACCTCTTAGGTCCCATCTAGTCGCTCTCCATTCCAATACAGGATTATTCCCTTTTGTACATTTACTATTATAATTATTTGTATTACCATAGCACCTAGACTAGTGTTTGGGTCAGTCTAGTTTTAAAGAGTTGATGTTCCCACCATTTTCCCAGAGAAATTATTGCACAGGTTATTAGATACCTGGTGACACCATGATGATATCCTGAAAATATGTTAGATAGAGCAACCCAAACATTATAAACAAACAAAAACCTTCCTTGGAGTCATAATCTTAATTTTTGCATTTTATATTGGAAGCCTGTTGAGGAGGGACTGTTCACTATGGGTTCAGAGCTGGAATCTGGCTGAGCTGTGCTTGATACAGAAATTGATGGATGGCAAAGGGCGGGGGGGTGTACACCACTGTTTTGCCCCCGATCAATCCTTAGAGAAATTTAGAGCAGCCTAATTTTGCATGTTGGAGGTATCTGGCAGATTATTTGACTTAGATTAAAACAGCCCTTCTCTTACTTTCTTACCTAGCATAAACTGCCTGTTTTCTGTCCAGGAGTTTGGCAGTTAGCACAAATGTCCATGCTTGCTAAAACTCTGTCAGAAGATGATATATCTGAATAGAAACAACACTTATATTCTGGGGATCACAGCACTATTGTGACTTTTCAGTCACTTCATGCTAGCTCCAGTTGGACACTCAACAGAAAAGCTAAGATATCAAAAATGCAAGCTCCATTCTGTGATACAGACAATGTAGGAGGCCTTACCTTCCTGGCTCTGGGCCCGACACATGTGACTGTGAGCTCCACCCACTGGAGTACAGGAGGCCCTACCTCTTTACTACAGGCTGCTCAAAACAGATTTGTTCTCTTTGAAGATGGCTTAATTTTCTATGCTGCAAATAATAAATGGTTTTGATTTTCTGAAGCTACTTCATGTAAACCTGAGAATGGAGTAATGGGCCAGGAAATTACTTACAGTCAGCTCCAAACTCAAACAACTGCTGAGGGCTGGCATCAGATGACATGGTTGTCCCATTTTTGAAGGTATACTCATCCGTTGGATTATCATTCATAACCCCCAAGAGACCCTGTGTGTGATTGTGAAACTCCACTGGCAACAGGACTGTCAGGCTCAGAAATCCTCCCCTTCCTCTTAGTTCCATACCAGCCCCAGAAGAGAACATCACTGTGATGTTCTGATCAGCTGTGGAATAGAGAAAGAGGCCTATAACAAAGAGAGAAAACATGTGATTATATATGACACATACTTCACAATATACTGGCCACATAAATGTTCCCCGACTGAGGGAAAACTGCAAGTTTCCCATTAAACTTCCACTCATATTTAGACTGCTATTAACAGCTTTCATAGAGAATCAAGTAATCATAATACCAGTCATACTGCAGTAACATAAATGCATTCAGCGCACATTTTCATGCTCTATTTTTGAAGAGGAATAATTGAATGTTACCATGTGGCATGTTGTGAGAATCCATGTGAGAGAGAAAAAAAGTTAGATAGCCATTATATTTTCATAGGCTAAATTGACCCTGACCTAGTAGGCAAAGGAAGGGAGTGAAGGGGAGTAAGGAGCTTTTATTCCACTTAACCCTGACACAGGGGCTAGGGAAAGTCACCATCTGTTTCTCCACATATCCCTGGAGACACAAATCACCTGAAATAATGACGAGGGAGGGGAGGAGTTGGGCTATGGCCTCATCCACATCTCCATTAGCAGGGGAACTACATCATCCTTTTGGATAGTGCAACCATGTGCATTCTTCCCTGCATTTCAGGGAGCTCAGGGAAGGGATGTGCCTCCTGAGGAATTACCCTGCCATTACACACCTTGGAGTGGGGTGGCATTAATTCCAGTGTGGCCCAGTGGCTAACTACCACAATCTAGACCACAGCATCTTAATGGAGAAGCATAATATGCATCAGCTTCTCCCTTCACCAGCTCCTTCCCTTTCCCTTGGGCCACTCTAACCAAGTGCCACCCATAATGCAGAGGGAGTCACTGCCACTGCTGAGAAGAGGCACCACAGAAATACAGGCTAGGATTTGCAAAGAAACCCAAAGGAAATAGGCATCCAACTCTGATTTCAATAGGATTTGGACATCTAAATCCCTCACGCTCCTTTGAAAAATCTCAACCATAACGGATAATTTACACAAAGTGCTGCTGTACTGACTCAGTCCTCAGAACTTTCTTTGGAGGGATTCTTAACCCTGGTGCCTGCACTTCTGCTCAGACCCAGGCCTCTCTTGCCATCTTCTTGTGCCAGTTAGACTAAGGAAATGCAGGTTAAGGAAGATAATTCCATTACCTATGATAGTGTCCCAGCATAGCTGCTGAGACCCTGCCTGTCAGCTATTTTGCCCCTCATGTCATCTCTAGAATCACCCCCAGATTGACCATTCAACCTGGAAACGAAGGCAGGGACTGGAGCGAACAAACATCTGGGCTGATGTTTAACTACACAGGGGCCTTGTAGGAATACAAAGTGTGATTGGAGCAGAAACACTATAACCCACCCTTTTCAAGGTTGATATCAATGTCTAACCTTTCAAATCCATCCAGCTTTGCTCAGAGAAACTAAGCACCTCCTTGTTCAACAGGACCTCCAACATCCCAGAGTGCTCTGAGTTGCGTACCTCAATCACATCAGAATTATTCTCCTGTATGGCAACTGAAGACAAGCCTGTCACTTTAGCCAGAGTTTCTTCCAAACAAAAACAAGTCCGATTAAAAACACTGCCCCAAGTCCCTCTAAAGTATATGTTAATTTTATGATTTTTACTGTCATATTTTACATAGGATAAATATGAATAATGGTTCTTTGGGGTGGCTTGTAAAGTGTACAGATTATATATAAAGACACAAACTTCTCCCTTCTTACCTATTAATGTCATGTTGAGATTGCAATACTAAGCACTCAAAAGTCAGGAAATTCAAAAATCCGTCACTCCAATCATAGAATCATAGAAGGAAGGGACCTCAGGAGGTCATCTAGTCCAACCCCCTGCTCAAAGCAAGACCAATCCCCAACTTAATCATCCCAGCCAGGGCTTTGTCAAGCCTGACCTTGAAAACCTCTAAGAAAGGAGATTCCACCATCTCCCTCAGTAACGCATTCCAGTGCTTCACCACTCTCCTAGTGAAAAAGTTTTTCCTAATATCCAACCTAAACCTCCCCCACAGCAACTCGAGACCATTACTCCTTGTTCTGTCATCTGCTACCACTGAGAACAGCCTAGATCCATCCTCTTTGGAACCCCCTTTGAGGTAGTTGAAAGCAGCTATCAAATCCCCCTCATTCTTCTCTTCTGTAGACTAAAAGAAAAGGAGTACTTGTGGCACCTTAGAGACTAACCAATTTATTTGAGCATAAGCTTTCATGAGCTACAGCTCACTTCATCGGATGCTCAAATAAATTGGTTAGTCTCTAAGGTGCCACAAGTACTCCTTTTCTTTTTGCGAATACAGACTAACACGGCTGTTACTCTGAAATCTGCAGACTAAATAATCCCAGTTCCCTCAGCCTTTCCTCATAAGTCACGTGCTCCAGCCCCCTAATAATTTTAATTGCCCTCCACTGGATGCTTTCCAATTTTTCCACATCCTTCTTGTAGTGTGGGGCCCAAAACTGGACACAGTGCTCCAGATGAGGCCTTACCATGTCGAATAGGGGGGAATGATCACGTCCCTCGATCTGCTGGCAACGTCCCTACTCATACAGCCCACAGTGCCGTTAGCCTTCTTGGCAACAAGGGCACACTGTTGACTCATATCCAGCTTCTCATCCACTGTAACCCCTAGGTCCTTTTCTGCAGAACTGCTGCCTAGCTATTCAGTCCCTAGTCTGTAGTGGTGCACGGGGATTTCCCCCCCCCCCCCCCCGAATTTCTCCAACACCCCCAGCCCCAGTTTTGTGAACTAGTTACATGCAGTGTTGCCAATTTAGTGATTGTTTGGAAATCTGAATTGAAATTGAAATTGAAACATTAATACACACTTTAAAAGCATATACAGTGTATGATAAAATATGTGTACCTGAAAAAGTATAATAGGTTTGAAAAGTATGAACAAAGACTAGCTTCCTTTCACAGCTGTTGTGTTTATGACCATGTCAGTTCATTCATTTCAATGATGTTGGCCAACCTAATAATTTAAAATTATGATTTATAAGCAGAGTCTAAATGAGCTCTCCCTGACAGCTAGTGATGAGCTAGGGGCTGTGGGGAAAGGCTTCAGGACCAGATTGTATTTACATTCACACCTAATCTACCTAGGTATCCAGCAAACAGAGCTGTGTTGCCCAGGTGATAGATTTTGGCTGGGGTTGGGTTACAAATCACTTGAATGCAGGTGGGGGGAGGTATAATGAAATGTTGTTATTCTTATTGTATGAGTAAAGGGCATACAGCTAAATAGAGAGAGAGGGTGAGGACAGGTGTTTTGCTTGATGGTCTGCCTGAGTCACAAGTACTATTAGATCTGCCCCTCTCCACTGTTTAAAGACAGAGGTGATTAGGCTCCATAGATAGTCTTTGTTTTGTTAAGTGATCACTACAGCTGAAATCACTGATAATCAGGTCTAAGTGCTTAGACCTGCTGTGGGACTGTGTTTCTGTGGAAGAGACGGCCCAGTCTGCACTAGCAGCAAGGTTCCCCCACTGAGAGCTCAGCTAAAATCATAGAATCATAGAATCATAGAATATCAGGGTTGGAAGGGACCCCAGAAGGTCATCTAGTCCAACCCCCTGCTCAAAGCAGGACCAATTCCCAGTTAAATCATCCCAGCCAGGGCTTTGTCAAGCCTGACCTTAAAAACCTCTAAGGAAGGAGATTCTACCACCTCCCTAGGTAACGCATTCCAGTGTTTCACCACCCTCTTAGTGAAAAAGTTTTTCCTAATATCCAATCTAAACCTCCCCCACTGCAACTTGAGACCATTACTCCTCGTTCTGTCATCTGCTACCATTGAGAACAGTCTAGAGCCATCCTCTTTGGAACCCCCTTTCAGGTAGTTGAAAGCAGCTATCAAATCCCCCCTCATTCTTCTCTTCTGCAGGCTAAACAATCCCAGCTCCCTCAGCCTCTCCTCATAACTCATGTGTTCCAGTCCCCTAATCATTTTTGTTGCCCTTCGCTGGACTCTCTCCAATTTATCCACATCCTTCTTGAAGAAAATCACTGAGAGCTGGGTGGAACCTCAAGAGACCAACTCACAGAGGTCACAGTGGCAGCAGAAGGTGACGGCGCAGGGCCATTGGCAACAGAGCGATGGAGTGAACAGTGACACAACAAACAACAGTGGCCAGAGCGAACAGTGAGCAACCGGAGGAATGAGCAAGGTGCCTTCTTGCCCCCACCTGGGAGATAAACTCATGTGAAAGCACCTCTGAACTCTGAGTCTCCACTGACCAAGGACAACACCAGTGAGTGTTAATGAGGCTGTTAAGAATGGTGGAGACAACACAGTTCATGCGAACAAACATGGCTGTGGCATCATACTTTCTATTTAAGCAAGAGATACCACACACTACAAACTGGAGACCAATGTTAAGTGCATTGTCACTTGTTCATCCTGAAGTTGAACACTGGTTCCGAACAAGACCAGCAAATGCTCACTATCTTTTTGCAAGAAACTCAACTGACTGGCTAGATGCCTGTGGTGCAACAGTGAAAGACTCAACAGTTGAAAAAGTAAAGAACTCTCTCACCACATTCAAAAAATTTGCATACATGGCTGATGAATGCACCAATGCAAATAGTCATCAAGTATTAAGTCATTGTGTATGTTATCTTGATGTCAGTGGTAGGCCAGTAGATACATTTCTAGATGTTCAAGTTATAGAAGACAGATTGGCTGCATCTGTGAAAACCCACATCATAGAAGAGTTAAATGCTTATCATATGGACCCCAAACAGATGGCTGCTTGTGCATTTGATGGAGCTACAAACTTCTCTGGAAGACATGGTTGAGCAAAAGCTTTGCTCAGAGAAAAGTGTAACCCGAGTCTCTCCTATACACACTGCAGAGGCCATCTACTCCAACTAGCACTAGTACGAGCTGCAGACTGTTCAAAAGACATTAAAAAAGCGATAAATTTAATGTCTTCATTATATTCTTTTTTCAGCAAGAGTCCAGTATCTTGAATATCTTGGAAAATATAGAAGATATACTGGGACTGAAGTTGAAATTAGTCCAACCTGGGAAAACCCTCTGGCTTTCTCATGAGCGATCCTTGGCTGTTGTCTTAAAATTACTCCAGCCATTATTACTGGCTCTGGAAAGTATCTACCAAGATGGGATGGAACTAAGTATGAGGCTGGTGGATTACTTCTGCTACTACATTCAGAGAAGACTATTGCCATTCTCTCTCTTGTAAGTCTACTGTTGAAACCACTTGGGTCATTACACAATGCCATCCAGGCATCTGCTACAACAGTAGAAGATCTTTGTCCAGCAATAGAAGCTACATTTGGTTCAATCAGAGAGCTATCCATTGAAAAAGTACTGGAAGAAGCAAAGACTTCAGTCCAGAAGTTGACTAATGAAGGCATTTATATTGAATCCTTAAGTGAAGAGGACAAGAAGTGTTTAAGACAACTGAAAAAGTACACAGACTTGATTTTTAAAAATCTACAACAGTGACTTCTAGATTCTACTCAACCTCTATGTAGCTTTTACAGATCCCTGTCTTATAAAACACTGACAGTTGAGTGGGAATGAGGGACTACCAGCAATGGGGCTGCCATGTGCTCAGGACAGAATAGAGAATTTGAACACAGAGTGGAATATCATACGACGAATGAATGAAGATTTGACTTCAACTTCTTTTTTATCATCACTAGTGGCTCAAGCCAATCTTTATGCTAGGTTTCCTGGGCTGAAAGAAGTAGGAATTCATCTCTTGCTACTCCCAGTCACAACAGCTACAGTTGAGCGTTCTTTTTCATTATTGAATAGAATTTTGTGTTTTGAAAGACGTTGCCTTCTGCCTGATCATGTGAATGAACTAATGAGCATATCAATTGAAGGAATGGAAGTACTGGACACACGAGAAGCCACCAAAGAATGCATTGCATTCAAGAAGTTCATTAACAGAGTTCTACAAAATTATAACAAAAAAACAAGAAGGATGTAGATGTAGTACTTCATAGAAGGCTTGAGTAGCCAACTTTAATTTGTGTGATGATTTTAAAATCTAATAAAATGGTCATGAAACATTTTTCAGTTTTTACTATGGTGCCATACAGCCCACCTTCATCCTCATAGTCTCAGCCCTCATTGGCCCTGACTCCCCGCCCTGTAAATTTGAACACCTGCCCCCAGGTTCAATTCCTGGGGAAAACACTGGCTGTGCATGGGATTCTTCCATCCTAAGTACAGGACTCTGCACTTGCCCTTAGAATCATAGAATATCAGGGCTGGAAGGGACCTCAGGAGGTCATCTAGTCCAACCCCCTGCTCAAAGCAGAACGAATCCCCAATTTTTGCCCCAGATCCCTAACTGGCCCCCTCAAGGATTGAACTCACAACCCTGGGTTTAGCAGGCCAATGCTCAAACCACTGAGCTATCCCTCCCCTTGTTGAACCTCATCCAATTTCTTTTGGCCCAATCCTCTAATTTGTCTAGGTCCCTCTGTATCCTATCCCTACCCTCCAGCGTATCTACCACTCCTCTCAGTTTAGTGTCATCTGCAAACTTGTTGAGGGTGCAATCCACACCATCCTCCAGATCATTAATGAAGATATTGAACAAAACTGGCCCCAGGGCCAACCTTTGGGGCACTCCATTTGATACCGGCTGCCAACTAGACATGGAGCCATTGATCTCTACCCGTTGAGCCCGATGATCTAGCCAGCTTTCTATCCACCTTATAGTCCATTCATCCAGCCCATACTACTTTAACTTGCTGGCAAGAATACTGTGGGAGACCGTATCAAAAGCTTTGCTAAAGTCAAGGAATGACATGTCCACTGCTTTCCCCTCATCCACAGAGCCAGTTATCTCGTCATAGAAGGTAATTAGATTAGTCAGGCATGACTTGCCCTTAGTGAATCCATGCTGACTGTTCCTGATCACTTTCCTCTCCTCTAAGTGCTTCAGAATTGATTCCCTGAGGACCTGCTCCATGATTTTTCCAGGGACTGAGGTGAGGCTGACTGGCCTGTAGTTCCCCGGATCCTCCTCCTTCCCTTTTTAAAGATGGTCACTATATTAGCCTTTTTCCAGTCTTCTAGGACGTGCCCTGATCGCCATGAGTTTTCAAAGATAATGGCCAATGGCTCTACCATCCCATCTGCCAACTCCTTTAGCACCCTCAGATGCAGTGCATCCAGTCCCATACACTTGTGCTCGTCCAGCTTTTCTAAATAGTCCTGAACCACTTCCTTCTCCACAGAGGGCTGGTCACCTCCTCCCCATGCTGTGCTGCCCAGTGCAGGAGTCTGGGAGCTGACTTTGTTCGTGAAGACAGAGGCAAAAAGTGACAGAACAAGGAGCAATGGTCTCAAGTTGCACTGGGGGAGGTTTAGGCTGGATATTAGGAAAAACTTTTTCACTAGGAGGGTGGTGAAGCACTGGAATGCATTACCGAGGGAGATGGTGGAATCTCCTTCCTTTGAAGTTTTTAAGGTCAGGCTTGACAAAGCCCTGGCTGGGATGATTTAGTTGGGGATTGGTTCTACTTTGAGCAGGGGGTGGACTAGATGACCTCCTGAGGTCCCTTCCAATCCTGATATTCTATGATTCTATGAAAAAAAGCATTGAGTATATTAACTTTTTCCATATCCTCTGTCACTAGGTTGCCTTCCTCATTCAGTAAGAAGCCCACACTCTCCTTGGCTTTCTTCTTGTTGCCAACATACCTGAAGAAACCCTTCTTGTTACTCTTAACATCTCTTGTTAGCAGCAACTCCAAGTGTGATTTGGCCTTCCTGTTTTCACTCCTGCAATCTCAAACTCCAGGGGATAACAACAAGAATAGTAATTCCCATCCCTTATATGTACCCAGTTTTGTGAGTGAAGCATACAACAACACAGGATAATGTCATGGATGTCATGGCAGAAATGGAAAATTAGTTATTCAGAAACATAAATGGTTGACAAGGTTGGGGGGTGAGCCAGGTCTAAGCAATCAGAATCTACTACAACAGCACCCAGAATGTTCTAAGTGCTCTACAGACTTACATAAAAATAGTGCCCCCCCCCGCCCCTCACCAGAATAAGCAATCTAAGAAGACAAACTGGCCAACAAGAGTGGAAGAGATACAATATTCAAGCAAAGTGCTCAGAAATGATCAGCCACATTTCTTTAGTTCCAAACAAAATGGAACATGTTTTTAAATGTACATACTTGTATTTAGATTATCAAAATAGTTTTAGGTTTTGCAGGGAGCACTTGAGTTTGATTTGGGGGGGGAAAAGTGAATGATGGAAAGGGAGTAAGATGGGAGTGAGTTAAGGGAAAGAGGGAGGATAGAAAGAGTTCTGGCTTTCAAACAAAGATAAAACTAAACCAAACGATCAAACCCAAAAGATGATTTGTCTTTGTTGCTTGTTCTTTCCCCAACTTACTATTGAGAGGTCTGGCAGGTTGTGTCCTTCCTTGTACTCTTAAGGTTGTCAGATTGGACTCCAGCAGTGTGTATTCACCTTGTCCTTTGAATGTGATGTTAGCTCCATCGAATGTGAGGAAGTGAGGATCCCCAAAAGCAGAAGCTGTTTTACACACATACGTTTAAATAATAAAAACCAAAAAAAACACAACAATTATGTGCTCCATGGCTCACTAGATAATTTTTGTGAGGCTTCCAGGGGACAGCATTCATACAGAGAGAAGAAAATATGAAAGGAGTACAGAGGGAGTGTTTCCCAATGCCACTGGTAGCACCAGAAGGGAGTAAATGCATGGCGTAGGGCCAAGGCCCAGAACTCAGACAGCACTGTAGGACTAGCAAGAACTATTTTTTGACACATCACTGCTTCCATTCGCTGATACTCTGACCATGCACCTCCTGACCATTGTTAGTATGGCTCTGTCTGATAAAGACATAACATACTCCTTAGGAAATCACTCATTCTATCACCCCTGGTGCCACTCCAGTTGTGTCACTTCAAGCAGAGACTAGGCACATGCATTTTTACCGATGTGCAATTTAGATCTGACCAGATTATGTCTCAATGACACAATAGTAAACATGTTGGTGGCACATCTATGCTAGTGCTGCAACACTATTGGTGCTGCTGAACCAGTGCTAGAGCAACAGTGGGAGAGTTCAGAAAATATGCCAGTTAGACAAGGCTTTGGTATGTACTGAGAAAATATCCGAATTATACTCCACATTCAGAGAACAACCTCTAAGAGATTGTGTGAAACAGATTTGACCTGTAGAGCTTGCAGCACTGGGAGACCCAAGTCAGCCAGTAACACCAACAGCCCCAGGACAGCCGGTAGTCCTGGGAGAGCCAGATGAGCCAAGAAACATGGGAGAATTTGGAGACAGAGGGGAGCTGCCAACAGTAGGAAATGAAGGGAGAGACAGAAGGCTAGGGAGAACTGGCACTAGTGGGAATGTTGACTGTAGTAGGAGAGTCAGGAATCCTGGAATTACCAGCTCCCCCATGTCATCTTCTTAGCTGGGTCACCTGTGAATCTTCTCCAGTTATGCACTGGTCTCTGGTAGTTTCTCCCTGCCCTAAAACAATCCCAACTCCCTCTTGTTTCTGTGTATTAGGGAGAAGGCAGGATTTCGCAGTGCAGGGGAGAGCAGGGCAGGTTGGTGGAATAAGGGTGGGACCACCAGTGGTATGCCAGCCATTCCTCCTAATTTTATTTTTATTTTTAACAGTGTTATTAATTATATTCATATTGACAACGATATCATACTCATTGTGGTTGCATAGAAGCCCCAACCAGGAATCAGAGCCCCATTGGGCTGGTCACTGCACAGGTGTAATAAAAAGACAGTAGCCGGGTTAGCATGTGGCAGAAGGGAAGAGATGGAGACAAACAACTGAGCGAGAAAGAGAGGAGGGAGGACTACATTACAGTGAGATGATTATTATTGGTATAAATAGTAGCAGTCTCAGCATACCAACTGTCTAGCTATTGTCATGAATTGTCATAAGCAACAGCCCCTCTGTTCTTTCTGGCATAGCATCCACTGATGGCTAAAAGCCTTGGGAATTAGCTAGTCCTCAGATAAATTTAACCTTATGATGAGCCAGGCTCCTAAGAGCTACTGAGGAAATTGAGAGTTCAGGATCCTAGAGCGGCAGAGTAGAGCAAGTACAATCCTTGCCCTCGACAGTTCTTCCAAACTGTTTACCATGACAGTTGTTGGCAAATTTAGACTGGCACATTGGACTCCCATCCATGACATAACTTCTGAGAATATACGCAAAAAGAAAAGGAGTACTTGTGGCACCTTAGAGACTAACCAATTTATTTGAGCATAAGCGTTTGTGAGCTACAGCTCACTTCATCGGACACATCTGATGAAGTGAGCTGTAGCTCACGAAAGCTTATGCTCAAATAAATTGGTTAGTCTCTAAGGTGCCACAAGTACTCCTTTTCTTTTTGTGAATACAGACTAACACGGCTGTTACTCTGAATTCTGAGACTATATCTTTTATGCATCCAAACAAAAAAACATCTTTACTATTCAGTGGAACTCTGAAGCCCTTACCAACCCGAGGAGGTTTGTAAGTCCTGCAGTCACTGGAGGGACGGTGCTTCAGGTAGAACTGACAGTTATCAGACCACAGACAGCAGTAATAAAAGCTGATGACATCATAAAGCCAATGAGAAAAACCAGGAACCCTAGGAGGCTTTTTGAAAGGTGGAGAACCCCAGTCATGGCCTCGATCAGGTGTACTTCCCCCTATGGAGTCTCGTGTGAGGATCTGGGTACCTGTGGAGTCATAGCAGCACTGCTGTCCCGATGCATACTGGGGGCTGGTTGGAGAAATGCATTGAGAAGAAAGATTCACCATTTCAGCTTTGAAGTACAAATATTTATGAGTTTGGAGCTCAAGTGTTTTTTTGTTTATTGACATTACAAGACATTCTGTAATGTCTATGGTGATTAGATGGGCCCAGTTAAGATTTTTCCATCCCTGAAAGTTAGTTTAGGTTAGGATAAAGTATGGAGTCACTAATTTGGGATAAGACAAGAAAGGATTTTTACATCCAAGAGCTTGTCTGTACTAGGAAGTTGCACTAATCAACTAAAATTGATTTATAATTGAACTAGTTAAATGGCCACATACCGTAAATTACTGAATTAAATTAAACTGATAAAAGCAAAATTTAAATTGATTTAATTAGGTCTACTTTAGGGATTCACACTAGTTTAACTATATTGAGTTTAAAATAAATGTAGTTAAACTTGTGCCATTTTCTGGTATAAAAAAGGCCTATCTCAGCAGCATAGACAACAAGTGAATTGGGGTTGGGGAGCGAGGGGAGATAGAGAAAGAGGCTATTGCATGCTAAAGAGTTCAGGTCCTGACAACCTGTATAGTCCCCCTATGGTTGTGCTATCACCTAAGACTGAACAAATCAAAATACTGCATACAACTGGAATATAAATAAGATTCGAAGGACAGAGACTGCAACTAAGGAAACACTGGGGCTTAAATCTGCAACAGGATTTATACACCTACAGCTCAGATTTAGGTTCTATTGTGATCCACAAAACCCCTGCTCAGCAGCTGCCTAAACTCATTTGGCACCTAAATTTCTGCCGTAAAAGTCCCCTAGGTGGCTAGATTTCTTCCTCTGGGTATGCACACTCCTGTCTCAGGCAGGTGTCCAGATGCCTATCTCATGCCGAAGACCCAGGACAATCTTCAAACCAAATAGAGATGATGAGCAGGGGAGTGCTATTCTTGCTTGCGGGACCTGATCTGGTAAACTTATTCTGAGCATACCTGATCCCACACAAAATAGCGGCCCACTAGTAAGGGGACTCACCCAGGATGTGGGAGACTTCCGTTCAATTCCACCCCTCTGCGTGAGAAAGGATGAGAAGGCATCTCCCATCTATCAGGTGATTGCCCTAACCACTGGAGTATGTAGGTCCCTCTGACTCTCTTGTTGAAGCTATTCCACTTAACTAATTAAATATTAATTGGGCCAGAAATAGTGAGAATAACTCCACAGTTCACTGCTTAGGGCATTTACCTGAGAGGCAAAAGATCCCTGTTTAAGGAAAGAACATACCCCCTAGTGTACCTCTACACAGCAAGTGGCAGTGAGTTTCAGAGCCTGGGTCAACAAACTCAGGCTCATGCTATGCACTAAAAATAGACATGCAGACAGACATTCAGGGTTGGGCTGGGGAGAAGTTTTTAGTGCTGTAGTGCAAGCCCGAGTCTGTTGACCCGGCTCTGAGACTTGCTGCCACTCATTGTGTAGATGTACACTTAGAGTCCAGAGAATTTTCACAATGAATTATAACAAATTAAAGGCAAGTCAAATTTGGGGACATAAACTGTCTGATAATGCTCCTTTGGATGCTTAATAAAAAAGCAGGTATTTACCTGGCCTGAATGGCCCTTACACAGTGCACAGCTCCAGGATGGTAAGTGCACACACTCCCTTTTTCAATGTCACACCCATAATCAGTCTGAAAGAGACAAATGTTCATACTTGCTGGAATTCCTGTTGTGTCCTTTTTGTTTTGTCTATGTCTCTTTGGGATGTGCTGGTCACAACTCCATAGTTAAGGCTAACTTTTCATTAGAACAAGCCATTAACATGATTTTTGTGTGATCAGTTTAGGCTAAGAGGAGAAATTTCTCCTAAAGCTTCAAACATCTAGGATAAATGTGAAAAATGTGAAAGAGTATGTTACAAGTTTTCAACCACCCCCCTCCTTCCAAAAGATGACACTTTACTCAGTCACAATTTCATATATTGGTGTCTGCACACACTCAAGCATAGCATTATTTCAAAACCAGTATTTCAAATTAAGTAATTTGCAAGAGCCAGGAGGAGCAGTTATTCTCCTAATTAGAGTTCTTTGAGATGTCTCTTCCTATGGGTGCTCCACTTCAGGTGCGCATGCATCTTTGATCAGAGATTTTCAGTAGCGGTGCCCATTTGGCGCACAGTTGTACTCCAAACATCCTCATTCCTGCACTGAGGATATATGGAGCTACACAGGCAAACCACCCTAAGTTCCTTCTCTATCACAAAATTTCATGAGAGGAAACTCCAAAGCAGAGAAGTGTGGGTAGTGGAGCACCCAAGGGACACATTTCAAAGAACCAAACCATACTTTGGAGAAAATGTGTGTTGAAGTCCAGGTTGCAGCTCTGCAAATTTCATCATTTGGAAATCCTTGAATATTGCCAGAGAGATAGACTGAGACCTTGCAGACTGGGCTAACACTCTAGAAGGAGGCTGGATGTTGGCAGATTCATAATGAGATAATACACCCAAAGATCAACTGTGACACTACGCCCCATATTCTTCATAGAAATATTGTTGTAATTTGATTTTGGCATAACTAAGATGTAGTTTATGCAAGATGGGTCATGTGAGATATCATTGGAAAGACTATGATTTACTTAATATGATTATCCTATTTCTATGGATGTATCATTTATGTATCTAAAGTTAGGATTATTGACTATGTCAATAAGGACAAGTACTCCTTTTCTTCTTAAGAGGACTTTGAAGATGCTAATCTCCCACCTTCCTGGGAAGCCTTCCTGAGGACTTATCGCTGCTTTGACACTGCAGGGTCATGTGATCATGTCACCTGGTACTGGACTCCATCTTGGACTACTGGTATTTTTCCACTAGTAGGGGTGGGGATCAAACTGGGAAACTGAGGGTGCCTGCCATATGTAAATCCTATTTAAGGTTGGAGAGCTAAGCTGTAAACTGCGCGGCCGCATGGCACCCTTCTTAGCACCACACAGGTGCTCAGGGAAACCCCCCTGGCCCTAGCTCCGGCCTGGCCCCAGACACGGCCCAGCCCAGCTGAGAAGGAACTGAGGCAGATTCACCCATGCTGTTCTATATAGCCTCGGTACGGGGATGTTCGAAGCGCATGCATGGGCTGTACAGGCACTGCTACCAAAAAATCTGTGATCAAAGGTGCATGGGGCACGTGCATACCGGAATTGGAGCACCCATAAGGACATAATTTGAGGCAGTTAAATTTTTACAGTTGTATGTGCTTAAAAGAATGCTCTGACCAAAAAGAATGGGCGTGCCCTTTTTTGGTTGTTTTATGATTTACAGAGAAGATCTGAAACCTTTTGTTAACTAGGTGTATATGTGTGGCATGTTTTTCATTAGTAATTCAGATCTTGTATACTCTGGAAGACTAAAGCAACTAAAGAATTAGTAAGATTATGGTATCACAAGAGAACAAAAGGTTCAGAAAGTGAGATGCGAAGGTTTTTTAAAAAGAAATTGTTTTTTTTTTCCCACTAGATTCAACATCACCTTTTCAATTTAGGTGTGAAAGTTCACAGTAGAGTCTGAGATATTCACCAAACTGAAACAATACTGCCAACTTCAAGAGACCAAAAACCATGAGTTGGACCCCAGAATCATAAGATTTATTTTTTACAAGATAGTATTTTTTCAGTCTGTCTTTCTGAGTTTTGAACTCCCCCTATCTAACACCAGTGTGTGTGTGTGAAACAAATAGAGTTGCTCACTCTCCCAAATTTATTGGGTACGGTGATTTTGCCTCCCTGCTGCAAGAGCTCTCACTCCAAAATCTGCCTGTCCTGTGTCCAGCAACTAATCTTATCCTCCAGTCCCTGCACCATCCCTTCTGTCCAAACCCAGCCCTGGCTTCCATAACTTCAACCCTCCAATCAATTCAACTCCTCCAACTCCCATCAGTTCTGCAACCACAGCCTCTCCTCTTCTCCTCCTGGGGTTCTTCACCCCCCGCCCCTCAAGCTTTGGCGGTCTGCAGCAGGGTCCCCTCTTCACCTTCCCAGACTGGGGTGTCAGCTTCAGGAGCTCTTCATTCTCCTCTGTCCCTGCCCAGGCTAGGTACTCAAGGCAGGAGGAGCAGCAGTAGTAGGGGCGCCATCCTGTCTGTTACTTACAGGAGGGGTGTGGGAGGAGAGTGCAGAGTTGTGATGAGCTGCTGGGCTCTTTGCCCCCCTCCTGTGAGAGCAGCAAGCAGAAGGGAGAGATTCTGGCAGCACTGAACTGCATGAGAGGATCACCAGCACCCTCTGAAATCCCATCAATCAAGATAAAAATCTCAAGAGTTAGCAATACTGAAACAATATTTTTAAACAAAATCTTTCAGGCCTTCTTTAACCATAATAAAACAAAAAAGGGCATAAAATAAACCTTTACAGGCCACCTGTGTTTTTATTGTAAGAGGGGCTGGTTGGAGCCTCTTATGGTTGGTTGCCCAACACTGCCCATTATAAGACCCTATTTTCAGTTGCTTATAACTTTGAGAAACTAACAGTTTGGGATGAAAATTTCCATGCTATGTGTTTGGCATATGCTGATATTGTTTTTATAATTTCAGCAATTTGGGTTCAGCCATTTCTGAGAATGAGGCTGGGGGAAATATGTTGTTTTGCCCTCATCAAAAATGCTAGAGACCTTTTCTTTTAAATGCTCTAGCGCCCCCACATCCCTTGGCGGAGAAACTAGAAATCTGGCAGGGAGAGGCTTTGGTGTCAGAGATCTACCTTTTGCTATCCCCATGAAAAGCTGCCCAAATGTGGCCAAGTTATATGCCTTTGCAATAAAATAGTTCACACTACTCAGTAGAGACTTCTATATTACCAGCTAAAATCTCCAGCCTCTTGGCTCTCAGTGCTCAATCCACTCATATCTCCAGCGTGTGACCGAACTACGTGTATAACAACTCTACAGGTGACTGAGCATGCTCCAGTATAGGGCTACAGGGGTTCAGAAAGACTCACTCCGTAATTGCTGCTGCCAGCTGCTCTGGGTTGAGGTGGGGCCAGTGAGAACAAGGACCTTATGCTCTCAGTGCCCCTCCCCCCACCCTTGGCACCCAGGCAGCATGGAGGAGGAAGCTATCTGATTCAAATGCAGAGGGAACAAAATCCATACCAATGGGAGGGAAAGGAGTAGATTGGGACAAGGAGTCTAGTGAGACTGGATCTGAGGATGGAACACTGGGACTTGTTAATCAAGGAGACAGTAACCAAGGGCTAGAAGGAGAGGGGAGCCTGGGACTAGCGGGACAAAGAGACAGGGACTAGGAACCAGTCAGGGGGAAGAGGGGAGGAGAGATATCTAAAAAGGAGCTGGTGTGAGGGTAGAAATGGGATGGGGAGGAGACTGATTGGATTAGGAGCCCTGGAAAGGAGACTAGGAGCCTGTGCAGAGTGGTAGGGCAGGGGAGAGAGAGCCACGTAGCACAAAGAGCATGAAGGGGGAAACTGGGATTGGCTAGGCAAAGAGACTAGGGAGACAGAATTTGGGCAGGTAAATTTATTATGTCACTGCAAAAAAAATATTTCTATAAAAGGCTCCTAAACCTCTAGGTCTACCTAATAAAATATATTAGCTCATCTGGCTCCACATTAGACAGTACTAACTTACATGGAACCTGCCAGTGTCAGCTCTGGCTTGTGCCAAGGTGCAGGGGCAATCGATAATTTCTTCCAGGAAGTCAGGAAGGGTCTCCTCCCTCCTGTCCCATTCCAGGCACTTGGCTGTTGCCCAGGAAGCTGAGTCTTTCCTGAAGTCTTCCCCAAGGTGCCAGGCCAGTGCATGCACTGGGCTCCAGATTGATGGAACATTGCTAAAAAAGAAAAAATTTAGACCAACAGAGGAAGCATTATTTTGTCTTATTTACTGAATGCCAAATTACCTAACTATACCATCAAAACTAGAATTATGAAAACTTTACAACCTAAAGGTTTTCATTTGATAATAGTTGCTTCACTGTTACCTATAGATTTCCTGCCTCAAACCTACAGTGACATCACGCAATAACCATTCAATTATGATTAAGGCATTTTAGAGTTTGTGGTCCCCGAAACAGATCTGGTTGACCTCCCCCTATTGAACACTCAGCAGATTACTGTGAGGGAATCCAAACGCTTAATTAATCCCATGTGCCTGTAGAATGCTGGGTCTGGGCAGAATTTAAGCACTGTCCCTGGCTTTGGGCTTCTAGGCATGGTCTCCAGGTACAAACCTGACATCTGACAATCCTCTTGGCAGTGGGAACACTTCTGTCCAAATAGTCTAGGCTCTGAAACTAGTACCATCTCCCACAAGCCTCCCCAGCAGCTCTTGCACATCCCCCAGAATTCCAACAAAGGCATGTGCCTTCTGGTATGCAGTTTCACTCTTCAGCAATATGCAACAGTGAAAGCAAATAGACACATAGACAGACTTTGCACAAAATTCTAAAATACCATTACTCTTTACTTAAGACACAAAGCATGGAGATCTCAACAACATAAACATCTATATCCATTTTCCCTGCCTCAATTTCCTCATCACTCGAGAGTTCTTTGGGCATAGGCCAAAGCCATCCAGGATCCTTCCCCTCCCTGCTCCATATGACTTTTACTCCTAGGGAAATTCTGCAACAAAAAAATAAAAAAATCTGTGCACAATATTTTCAAATTCTGCATATTTTATTTGTCAAAATAACACAATATAGAAACACCAATTTAAATTATTTTTGGTCATTCATTTAAAAATACCTGTCAGCAAGTATGTCTGTAACAATACAGACAACAAAAAAGATTCAGAAAAATGTTTTTTGACAAATACATTCCTTACTAGGCACATTAATACAGAACTCTGAGTAATAATTCATTTAAACTACAATACAGAGCCATATTTTCCACACCCTCCAGAAGCACTGCAAAGGCTGGGTGGAGTCAGAGGTAATGGAGGAGCTGAGGAAGAGGGAAATAATTGCTGGGAAGGAGCCTGAGTGTGAACTTGGAGGATTGTTAGGTATGGGTGGGAAAAGCATGGAACAGGTTTTTTCGGGGTCAGGGGTGGGGACTGATAGGGAGCTTCCCCCATGCAAACCCTGGCTGACCCCAGCCGAGATCTCCCATTCAGTCAGGCACATGTGTCCCTCCACCCCCACTCAGACACCACTCCCACCATCCCCATTTAGCCCTGCACCCCCTCCCTCATCCCCATGTGTCTCTGTGTCCCCACTGAGCCACCCCTCTGTCCCTGTGTGGCCCTGCACCTCCCTCCCCATCTCCATGTTTCTCTGTGCCCCCACTCAGCCACCCCTTCCCCCTGTCCCCATGTGTGTGTGTGTCCACTCAGCCACTCCCCTTCCCCCTGTAGCTCTGCACCCCCTTCCTCCTCATCATGTGGTCCTGTACCTACAGTACCATTCAGCCCCTGCCCCAGTCTGTCCTCCCGCACTAGCCCTTATGAGTCCGTCTGTCTCCCCATAGGCCCTGTCTCCTGACCTGGCCCGACAGGCTAATGTAGTGCCAATCTTTAAAAAAGGGAAGAAGGAAGATCCTGGGAACTACAGGCCAGTCAGCCTCACCTCAGTCCCTGGAAAAATCATGGAGCAGGTCCTCAAAGAATCAATCCTGAAGCACTTGCATGAGAGGAAAGTGATCAGGAACAGCCAGCATGGATTCACCAAGGGAAGGTCATGCCTGACTAATCTAATCGCCTTTTATGATGAGATTACTGGTTCTGTGGATGAAGGGAAAGCAGTGGATGTATTGTTTCTTGACTTTACCAAAGCTTTTGACACGGTCTCCCATAGTATTCTTGTCAGCAAGTTAAGGAAGTATGGGCTGGATGAATGCACTATAAGGTGGGTAGAAAGCTGGCTAAATTGTCGGGCTCAACGGGTAGTGATCAATGGCTCCATGTCTAGTTGGCAGCCGGTATCAAGTGGAGTGCCCCAAGGGTCGGTCCTGGGGCCGGTTTTATTCAATATCTTCATAAATGATCTGGAGGATGGTGTGGATTGCACTCTCAGCAAATTTGCGGATGATGCTAAACTGGGAGGAGTGGTAGATACGCTGGAGGGGAGGGATAGGATACAGAAGGACCTAGACCAATTGGAAGATTGGGCCAAAAGGAATCTGATGAGGTTCAATAAGGATAAGTGCAGGGTCCTGCACTTAGGACGGAAGAACCCAATGCACAGCTACAGACTAGGGACCGAATGGCTAGGCAGCAGTTCTGCAGAAAAGGACCTAGGGGTGACAGTGGACGAGAAGCTGGATATGAGTCAGCAGTGTGCCCTTGTTGCCAAGAAGGCCAATGGCATTTTGGGATGTATAAGTAGGGGCATAGCGAGCAGATCAAGGGACATGATCGTTCCCCTCTATTCGACATTGGTGAGGCCTCATCTGGAGTACTGTGTCCAGTTTTGGGCCCCACACTTCAAGAAGGATGTGGATAAATTGGAGAGAGTCCAGCGAAGGGCAACAAAAATGATTAGGGGACTGGAACACATGAGTTATGAGGAGAGGCTGAGGGAGCTGGGATTGTTTAGCCTGCAGAAGAGAAGAATGAGGGGGGATTTGATAGCTGCTTTCAACTACCTGAAAGGGGGTTCCAAAGAGGATGGCTCTAGACTGTTCTCAATGGTAGCAGATGACAGAACGAGGAGTAATGGTCTCAAGTTGCAGTGGGGGAGGTTTAGATTGGATATTAGGAAAAACTTTTTCACTAAGAGGGTGGTGAAACACTGGAATGCGTTACCTAGGGAGGTGGTAGAATCTCCTTCCTTAGAGGTTTTTAAGGTCAGGCTTGACAAAGCCCTGGCTGGGATGATTTAACTGGGAATTGGTCCTGCTTTGAGCAGGGGGTTGGACTAGATGACCTTCTGGGGTCCCTTCCAACCCTGATATTCTATGATTCTATGACAGGCGCTGTGAAGAAGGCACACTCTCTCTCTTCCCTAGCTGGCTGTGAGCTGCTGCTATGTTCTATTGCCATAGCAACTTTTCAGCAGAAGCTTTTTTGTGCAAAAAATTAAAAATATGCGTGACTCATTAATTATGCACGCACACAGTGGCACAGAATTTCCCCAGGAGTAGCCTTTCATCCAGAACATAGGATCTCTGGATTCTTCTCCCTCTCATAGCTCCAAGCCCCTCTCTTTTGTAATCTCCGAACTCTGTTGTCAGGTCACTCCCTGATCAGCCGCACCATGTGATCAGACCCCTGCCAGGTAACTATTGCCAGACAACCTCTGATACCCTATTCTCTTGGTTAGGAGCCAGTCTATGGTCTACAGTGCTTCACTTTGAATAGAGAACCATATAGATCAGAGGTGGGCAAACTACAGCCCGGGAGACCGTCCTGCCCGGCCCCTGAGCTCCTGGCCTGGGAGGCTCGCCCCTGGCCCCTCCCCAGCTGTTCCCCCTCCCCCGCAGCCACGCTGCTGCGTGGGCAGCAGGGCTGCAAGCTCCTGCTGCTCTGAGTGGCCTGGGGCGGCAGCACGCATGGCGGTGGGTGGGTTGGGTAGCAGGTCCCGGGAGGCAGTCAGGGCACAGGGGGGGTGGTTAGGGGCAGGGGCGTCCCAGGGGGCAGACAGGGGACAGGGAGCAGTTGGATGGGGCAGAGGTTTTGGGGCAGTATGTGTTCGGGGAAAAGGTCGGGTTGGATAGGGCGTGGGAGTCCCGGGGGGCCTGTCAGGGGGCGGGGGTGTGGATAGGTCAGGGCAGTCAAGGTACAGGAAGCAGGGGGGGGTTTGGGGTGGGGGGTCCCAGGAGGGAGCAGTCAGGGGCCGGGAAGTGGGAGAGGGTGAATGGGGGCAGGGGCCAGGCTATTTGGGGGGCACAGACTTCCCTACCCAGCCCTTCATACAGTTTCGCACCCCGAAAAAAAAAGTTTGCCCACCCCGGATCTAGATTTAATGACCCAGTAATGTTACTCCTGTACCACTGCCCTTTGGAGTTCCAGCACAACATGGAGGTAAGAGGACAACAGAGAAGGCAAAGAAGTTGCGCATTCAAAATTGAGTTTGCAGCTTGACAGAAATACATACTGAGAATTAATAAACTCTCACACAATTCAAGAAGTGTATATATACTGCCCAAATCATCACAGTCTCAGATTAAACTGATTTTTAAATATATGTTAGTTTTTTTATTTGTTTGTTTTCATGTCATATTATCACTACAAGACAGAGTTAAAGTTCCTTGGGTGCCTAAACATGCATTTACCACCTTTAAATGTTTGGATTGCTTGTAAGTGTAACATTAGCTCTGGATTTCCTAAGTATGTAATGCCTAGTTTTGGGACAATTACACCATGACTGTACAGTTTTTACTCTTAAATTATAGATACGTAATCTCAACCATAACTATTTTAATGTTTTTTGTCTAGCGATTTTCTTATTTTAAAAAAATATTTAAAATGTCATACATGAACATTAAACAAACCCATAAGAAACCCACAGAGGATTTTACTGCGTGATATCATCAATGATTTTAAGATATGTAGTATTAATGTTAAATCATTTTAAAAAAAGTAACTTAAGGGAAAAATCACTGGCACAGCAAGGTAGGGCAATGTGACCAGAGCAAACCAGCCAGTTAAACAGAATTAATAGCTGCTTTCATTGCCAGAGCAAGGCAAAGCAGCTGAAGCGTACAGGTTAATCTGTTCCTCAATCTGCAGTTGAGCTAGAGGGTTGTATTAGTGAGTCTACCACTATGCGAAGGAGGCAGGGAGAGCCCAGTGCATGAATCCTAGTGTCTCTGTGCTTTAAGGACTCCTCCAACACTTGTTTCTCAGTTCCTCCTAGCAGGGTCACAGCTTAGTACACAGTGAAGCCCAGGCAACAGTGCCATGGGAAGCTTTTCAAGCACTGATGCCCAAGCTAGAATGGGGCCAAAGAACCTTCAAAAGAGTTGTGACAGTTGAGGCCAAATCATCTACCAATGAGAACTCCTGATCCATTATTTGGTGTTCAAGCATAAGACGAGAGGGTAGGAATAAATGGCCAGTTTTCAGAATGGAGAGAGGTAAATAGTGGTGTCCCGCAGGGATCTGTACTGGGATCAGTGCTGTTCAACATATTCATAAATGATCTGGAAAAATGGCTAAGCACTGAGGTGGCAAAATTTGCAGATGATGCAAAATTACTCAAGATAGTTAAGTGCAAAGCAGACTGCAAAAAGTTACAAAGGGATCTCACAAAACTGGGTGACTGGGCTACAAAATGGCAAATGAAATTCAATGCTGATAAATTAAAGTAATGCATATTGGAAAACATGCTCTAATCGATGTATAACATGCAGGCCATGCTGGAAAACATGATGGAAAACTTATGCTCTTATGAGAGAGCCAAGATAGTCAGTGCAACATTCACATATATGGTCCCCTTTTATCAAGCACTTCCTGAAAGCAGAGTTCTTGACATTGCCTTACAAATAAGCATACAATCATGCAATAGTGCCCTCAGTGGGAAACGATCCCAACATATGTCTTGTCTCCCTCATGCTGCTAACTCATTATAAGCAAGAGCAGTGCTGCATGCAAATTAGCCATAAAGGATGGGTGATAATCAGTTACCGCTGGTGTCACAATGGTCTCAATGAAGTTACCCAAGCTTGTCTGTAGCCTATATAATCATAACAATTAGATACAACTGATTTAACTACAACCTAATTTCTTCATAAATAGCCTCTGCACAAGATTCCAATTAATTTTAACCTATATGAAAAGTCTGCAGTGTTGGTATTATTCCATTGTTAATATCATTTGTGACCAAAAAAAGACTTTACGTAGATAATAAGTTTCTTCAGGACTAAGTTTGTAATTTATTTTCATTCAAAACCAAGTAATTTACTTACTTGTAAGTTCTCTGAAAATACACTCCATGCCCAAAGAGTAAGTAATGTAATTTGGAGAAGGATATGCTGGATTTTTTTTAATACAAAACAAAAACAATGAATCCCTACTTTAACTGCAAAAGAAAAGTCAACCTTAGGTACGGAGCCAGGACTGATGCTTCCACTATAAACAAATGCCTCTGTGTTATCTATCAGTTACTTGCCTCTGCCCATCAGAATAGTTGCTTGGACTGATTCTCAAAGCTCCAATGTCCCAGGTATTATAATCTGCTTTAGCAGGTACAGGAATGAAAGTAAATGTTCCACTATTGGGTTCTTCCTTTCCCAGGGTGTAAAGATATTTCCATTCAGCCATCCAATTCTCTGAGTAACTCTCACCTATTGAAGGAAGGTAGAAAACCCTTTTGCAAGGTGATAAAGAGCTCTTGACCACACAATGGCAATTACACTCTTTCACGTGTGTTTAAATGCAGAATAACAGTCATCAATATTATTATAAATTATTTATATTACGGTAGCATTTGCAAGCTCTAATCAAGATCAGGACCACATTGTGCTAGGCACTGTATAAACTATGAGTAAGATAATGCCCCTCCCTACACACATATACAGATTCCTGATTTACCTGTTTCTTGGTATCCCCAGACTTCTATATTGACATGTCTAGCTGGAAATGTCTGGTGCATCCATGTGACAGTCAAATTTCCTCCTGTGTTGGGTGTGCCATAGTACTGCCACTTTGTGGCATTCACTAGTGTGCTTTTTTCTGCAGCTGACACTTTGCTGTGATGTACTGCATTATGGAACAGAAGATGCTCATGTGTTAACTGCTCATTTGCTTTCTATAACACTGGAAAAGTGGTTTTATTGTAATTAAGGGGTTTGCAATATTTCTAGTATGAATCTTTCTAAATAGAGTAACTATATAAAAAGAGCCACTTACACCTTGGTCAGCATGCCAGGGCTTGCTAAGTTTGTCTCAGATGCATGCCCTACACCAGGGATCAGCAACCTTTCAGAAGTGGTGTGCCGAGTCTTCATTTATTCACTCTAATTTAAGGTTTCGCGTGCCAGTAATGCATGCTAATGTTTTTAGGTCTCTTTCTATAAGTCTTTAAAATATAACTAAACTATTGTTGTCTGTAAAGTAAATAAGGTTTTAAAATGTTTAAGAAGCTTCATTTAAAATTAAATTAAAATGCAGAGCCCCCCAGACCGGTGGCCAGGACCCGGGCAGTGAAAGTGCCACTGAAAATCAGATTGCATGCCTCCTTTGGCACGTGCCATAGGTTGCCTACCCCCTGCCCTACGCATTACCAGACCAACACAAATGAAGACCATTGTGCTACATAGGTAGCAACTCTCCCATGAAAGCCAAAAGGGAACAACCTTTGGCTAAGCTATGCTTTTAGCCCAGAATATCTGATATCAGCAACATGAAATTGTGGAACAGCCTCAGCAATTTATGAAAGTACGGAAAGCCTCTTTTCTCAAAATATAAGGTACAAGGAGTGGTGAAAGCAACTTTTCTGAGGCCAGCTAATATCACAGCCCACACAGGAAGAACAGAAATGGCCAGAGGAGAAGGGTTATCCGAGGTGAGGATATTCATAGAAGGTTAGGGTTGGAAGGGACCTCAGGAGGTCATCTAGTCCAACCCCCTGCTTGAAGCAGGACCAATCCCCAATTTTTGCTCCAGATCCCTAAATGGCCCCCTCAAGGATTGAACTCACATCCCTGGGTTTAGCAGGCCAATGCTCAAACCACTGAGCTATCCCTCCTCCCCCCAACATATGATCTGGTGACTATGTGAAAGGACATGCAAACAACAGATAGACTGATAACCTGATAACCAAGTTGCAGAGTGAGGAAATGTGAGCCCACCATCCCTGGAAATCTCAAAGGGGATGAGGCCACTTTCATACAGCAAAGGGGAGATGCAGTGGGCTCTTCCATCTTCAGAAACATAGCCACTGGTTTCAATTTCCTGCTTGAACCTGTTAATATGGAGAATATAGTCTAGCGTGGCTATTGAAGGAAGATACTCTGTGTCTTTTTTGTGTTTCATTAAGCAAACAGATACCCAATAGTCCACTGTAAGTTCCCCGTCTTTCCCATTTAGCAGTTTTACCCTCATACTTTATCATGATGGCCACCAACGCAAACATGACAAGTGACTAACAAACAATAGGGAGCATGGGGAGAAGGATGAGAGTGACAATAAGATTGCATGGTTACAATGGTTAAGAATGGCACAACTTGATGTTTCTTAATCATATAAACTTTATTTTTGATCATTTAAACAAATTCCTTGGCTAACTCTATACCCCTTAGAGCTCCCTTAACATTATTCCAAGCCTCCGTTATATACAGAGTGACCCTGGGCTCACCACTTAGTATTTATTATTCTACTCAAAATTATTAGTTCATCTCCCCTCACCCCTAAAGTATAAACCATGTGTTTAGCTCCCACAGATGATGGGTATAGAGTTAGCTACACTGGTGCAACCACTACTGTAGAATGGCAAAGCTGCTGTTTGTTCTGGTCACATTCCACTGGTACAAACAATGGCTTTGCCTGTCTACACTAGAATTCATACCAGTATAGCTATACTGTACTGGCCACCATAGGGCAAATTCCCAGTCTAAACACCACCTAATTCAATGTATGCAGACATTTACAAAATTTTGTGAATTCATACAAAATAAAATCTCCTGTTTTTTTTTTTTCCTGAAAACATTGGCAGGTGTGCTATTCTGTCCTCCCCACAAACACACATCTCCCGCAGTGTAGTGGTTCCAGAATTGCTGACATCATCACGATTCCTAAGGCTGTAAATGATCCACTTTTGGTGCTTCTGAGAAAGGAAAGGTTACACCTGGGCCTATATTCCCTGAAGTCCCAAGGGTGGAAGGGGCTCAGCTAGCACCGGCCATCTCCTGCTACTATCCAGCTACCGATGATTTACAATCTATACTAGAGCCACCATCAATGCAAAATGAGATGAAGTAGGGCTAATAGCATCCTCTTCCTCTGAATAATCAGTATATTGCCTATGTCATCTGCAGAATCTTCACTGGCCCTAAGAAAAAGGATTCTACCTCCCATCTCACATCCCACAGCAAGATGTACTAACTGGACTTTTGGTCATTTCCCATTTGTTCTATTCTTGCACTGGAAAATTCTTATTTATTTATACATAACAGATGCACTTAGAATGTTTCCAGATACAAAATAAAAATCTCTGACAGAACTCCCATTCACAAAACTGGCTGTTTCTATATATACAAGGAATAAATAAAAGGCCCATGATTTTATAATAAAGTAATCCCACAAAATTCAGTTTTCTTATGAGAACATACAATTCTGGAGTATTCCTGAACTCTTAGAGAACAGACCAGTTCTTGGATGGACACGCCTATGAACTGACAAGAGATCAGGAGGATACTGGCAGTTTTAGGGAACAGGAATAAATTTGCACTCTTGTCTATAGGAGTCCTGTTCTACTCCACTTACCCACTCCTGGAAACACTCACTGACCTCAGATGTGTGCACCCCCATGCAGCAGCACAACTAAAATCACACAGCTCACCTGCAGCTCACAGCAGAGGAGGCATTAAAAGTCACATTTAAAATCTCAAAGTCCTTGCCTCCCATAAGGGAGCCCGAGGATGGAGAGATCTGCAGACAGAATTCACTGTAATCAGAACAGCAAATCCCCAGGGACTTGCAGGCCCTCTGGCACGAGCAGTTAACTAGTTCCTCCCCACATCGATGTGAACAAGAATCTTGGGCTCCTATTAAAAAAACAAAACACAAAACAAACTGGAATTACCTTGCACAGCTTCAGACCCTCTATAAGAAACAATAAAGCCTGGAAAAACCAACAAGTAGGTTCCTTACCTAAAGGAACACTAGCAGATAATTTAGATTTAGGACCTGATACTCTAGTGAAGTAAGTCTGCTTTATCCTGAGCACGAAGTAGCCTTAAACCTAGTATAATCGGCAACTAGTAGTTTCCTCTTGCCTGGAAGAATCCCCTGGTGGCATAGAATTTCTACACCAAACCTCATCCTGTCTCCCACCTAGCACAAGGGGAGTGGCTGGGGAAAACTGGGTGTGGCTGGCATCCTTACAGCTCTGTGATTACCAATTTCCAGAACAGTCTCTTGGGGGCTGTAGGCAGCTAGCATAGCTCTAGGTCAGGGGTGGGCAAACTTTTTGGCCTGAGGGCCACATCGGGTTTCCAAAATTGTATGGAGGGCCGGTTAAGGGAGGCTGAGCCTCCCCAAACAGCCAGGTGTGGCCTGGCCCCCGCCCCTATCCGACCCCCCCCGCTTCTCGCCCCCTGACTGCCCCCCCAGGACTCCTTCCCCATCCAAACCCCCTGTTCCCTGTCCCCTGACGGACTCCCGGGACCCCTGCCCCATCCCCTGACCGCCCCTGGACCCTCCCCCTCTGACTGCCCCTCGCCGCCCCATCCAACCCCTCATCTCATTCCTGACTGCCCCCCCCGGGACCCCTGCCCCCATTCAACCCCCTTGTTCCCCGCCCTCTGACCGCCCTGACCCCTATCCACACCCCTACCCCCTGACCACCACCCTGAACTCCCCTGCCCTCTATCCAACCCCCCCTGCTCCCTGCCCCCTTACCTCACTGCCTAGAGCACCAGTGGCTGGTGGTGCTACAGCCACGCTGCCCAGAGCGCCAGGACAGGCAGCCGCGCTGCCCGGCTGGAGCCAGCCACACCATGCAGCACAGAGCACCGGATCAGGCTGCGGCTCTGCAACTGCGCAGCCGCCCAGAGATTTGGAGGGGAATCAGCAGTGGACAGGCCGTGGGCTAGCCTCCTGGGCCAGGAGCTCAGGGGCCAGGCAGGAGGGTCCCGTGGGCCGTAGTTTGCCCACCTCTGCTCTAGGTACTCTGCTCTGATTCGTGGCAGGTCAAAAGCAGTCCCAGATTCTTAAAAGTGGCTTAAAATCACCTCCTTTCCCAATCTGTCCCTTAAAATTTAGTTTGGTTTAAAAAAAAGTTTTCAAAGTACTGGGCAGGAGCAGGAGTCACTTTTAATCCCCCGGTGATGGAGGCAAGGTGAGAGGAGGTGGGGATGAAGACCACCTGCTTCCAGTTAGAATCATAGAATATCAGAGTTGGAAGGGACCTCAGGAGGTCATCTAGTCCAACCCCCTGCTCAAAGCAGGACCAGTCCCCAGTGTTTGCCCCAGATCCCTAAATGGCCCCCTCAAGGATTGAACTCACAACCCTGGGTTTAGCAGGCCAATGCTCAAACCACTGAGCTATCCCTCCCCAGTTCATCCTGCTTCCTTCAGAAAAATAAATATCTATTTGTCAACTCTTTCTTTTTTGCAGAGTGGGTGGGAAAGAAAAATCTGCTGGCCCAGCAGGCAAGATGGGGACAAAAGTGTCACCAGTTGAGCAGTATAGGAAATGTTCTCTCCATAAAACTCTTTTCCTGATAGAGGAGGTCCTTCCTACTGTTTCCCCATTTCCTCCTGGTGATTAATTCAGCCCATGGTGAACCTTTTTTATCTGCCAGCTACCTTCCATACTGTTATCCATGAAGTAGTGTTGATAAGGCTGGGGATTCTAGCAGAGATAGGTGGAGTTATTCTAATGTGGCTCCAGTTTTTCCTTTAGAGAGGTTCCAATTTATCCAGCCTCATGTCTTATCACATCACTTACACCTCCTCTGTTTTGACAATGGCAGTTTCCACCACCTGTTGTCTGTTTATTTGAGTGAGAAAAGTATGAAAGTCTGCCTATTCTTCTTGCCTACCTACAAAACACAAACTCATGAAGATTATCTCAGGATAAAAGTTAGGAACAGTCAAGCATCTACTAATCTGGCTCCTAAAATCCAAAGATTATGCACCCATTGGACTCACAAGCTAAGCATTCCCCCACCTATCTTGTCTTTAGGCCTGATCCAGTAGACAAGTTCAGAGCATGTCCAAACCCCAACAAAACATATGGAGGAGATAGTGCTTCCTTATAATCTTTAGCCCAGTGGTTAGAACATTCACTCAGGATGTGGGACACCTCTGTTCAAATCCTCCTTCTGCCTGATGTGGAGCAGAGATTTGGACTTTGATCTCCCTCATCCCAGGAGTGTGCCCTCATCCCTGGGGTAGTTTGGGGTGGGCCACTGTCAATCACTCCTATGGAAGTTGTTCCACGGTGTATAAATATATAACTATTCATAGGAGCAGTGGGACTGAAACCTGGGTCTCCCACCTCCCAGACAAGTGCCCTAATCACTGGGCTATAGACATTCTCACACTCTTTCCGGTCCAGTGAACATTTAATTATTTATAGAGAGATTCATACAGACTCACCCCAGAATGTGCAGTGATTACGGCATGCTGCAGGTAGGTAGGAGACCCAAATTCAAATCTCAGCTCCACATCAAGCAGATGGGAGATTTCAAATTTGGGTCTCCCACATGCTGGCAAGTATCAGAGGGGTAGCCATGTTAGTCTGGATATGTAAAAGCGGCAAAGAGTCCTGTGGCACCTTATAGACTAACAGACGTCTTGGAGCATAAGCTTTCTTGGGTGAATGCCCACTTCGTCAGATGCATGTAGTGGAAATTTCCAGAGGCAGGTACAAATAGGCAAGCAAGTTCTTGTCTATAAGGTGCCACAGGACTCTTTGCCAAATGCTGGGTGAACACTGGTATAAAGGTTATAAGGGGGCACTAATAACTTCTCCACTTTTTGTTGAAAAAGGAACTGTAGCTTAATTAATAGATTGGTATATTGATTAACCTCTTTGAGCACAGTGGTCAATAAAGGTTCAGTTTCTTGAGGACTGTAGCATCAGGAATATTATCATCAGTACCGCTAAAATTAGAGACCCTAGGGGCACACGAAAAACAACTGCAATTTATGTCAAGTCCCCTTATTAGCACATCCACTAAACAGACAAACAATCCCACAAACACTGCAATATAACAGCAGATAGAGTGAGAGAGAGAGAGAGAGAGTACCAAGTGCTTAGCTCTATGACTAGCATCACTCACATCTCACATTTCCTGCTGGGGGACCACGGACTGTCGGTAATTATCTTCCTCATCATCATCTTTATTGTCATCACCATCACCACCAGTGGTTGTCATCCTAGCATCTGCCAGGCAACACTTTATATCCTGGGTTATGCTTACACCTATGAAGCCTCATACATATGGATATGGGTTCCAATCCCTTTTTCCACACCCCACTAATTTAGGGGTTCCCCACTTTTCATTGGTTATTCCCTTAGTTCCCCTTACTCTCGTTAACATCTATGTCAATGAGTTAACAAAGCAACTTGAGGTTATTACTATGGGGCATCTTGCAGTACTAACTGGCACACTGTGGTGTACTTTCCAGCCTATTGCTGCACAGTTTCCAGAACATCGTCACTTACTATAATTTTACACTTTACTGGTACAGGGTAATCGTTTGGTCAACTAGTTGTACTAGCCTGTTTCATGCCTAAGGCCTTGTGGGCCTAAACTGAATATTTTATAGGCCTGTAGGTCCTATGTTATAACACTAATTATTATATTTCACCTCTATATCCTAAATATACTTAATATATTTTATTCTTGGCTACAGAAAAATCTAGTTGAGGAATCTAAATCCAGGAGAAGGTTCACAGCTATGAATCCCAAGTGATTCACAGTGGAAATAAGTCTCTTCCTGAAGCCTGGAGTTAGGCACTTAACTCAGCATTTCTATCAGGTAGCTTAGACAGTTCAATACTTGGTGTGCAGATTTTTGTGAATCCCATTCTTGGGTGCCCAACGCTCCCCTGCATTATATAGGGAGCTAGGTGCCTAAATCAAGATTGCAAACTCCACTTGGTAGAAGGGTGCTTAAAAGTTAGGTCTTGCAATGCTGAGTGCTATAGTGCCTATGTTTCCCTTGTGAATCCCACCCTAAAAGAAAGTATGACTGCCATAAGTCACATCCTGTTCTGGAATGCAGACCCTATAACATGTTTGATGACATGTCATTGGATAGCAGCTTGAAATTAATTTTCAGAATAGTGAAAGCAAACACTAACTCCAGATGGAAAACTAAAAGTAATTGTACATTGTTACTAACAAGTTAAAACAATATCAGGGAATTGCCTCACAGTAAAAACCATTTCCATTAGCTTACCATTCATCTGACTTTGCAGAAATACAAATATCTTCTTCTATAAAAATTTATAAAACTCCCCTATTTACAAAAGAGTATAGGTGTCCAAAAACACTCACCTTCCCTCTGATGAGCAATATTGCAGAAAATGAGGAAAGAGGCACAGATGCCAGTCAGTTTCATGCTTTGCTCTAGATGCTCAGGGATTATTGATTCCGGGGTTGTTTTTTCTCCTGATAGGCACAACGTCTTTTCAGAAACACTTCTTCAGAAATAACTGATTTCCTCAGAGTTCAAAGGTTCCTTGAAAATAACTGAGACGAAACAAACTGTTGGTGATGTTCCCTTCTAGAGGCCATACCTACTTATAACAAAGGTCCAAGCAGAAAAGTATAGAAACGCAAACGCAGCAGATGCCCTTGTTGCAGTACAGTAACTCCTCGCTTAACATTGTAGTTAAGGACAGGCAGGGGAGGAAAGGTGGAGGAGTTGCACTCTATGTAAGAGAGCAGTATGATTGCTCAGAGCTCCAGAATGAAACTGGAGAAAAACCTGTTAAGAGTGTTAGGGTTAAGTTTAGAGGCGAGAGCAACAAGGCTGATGTTGTGGTGGGCGTCTGCTATAGATCACCAGACCAGGAGGATGAGATAGACAAGGCTTTCTTTGGACAACTAACAAAAGTTTCCAGATCACAGGCCCTGGTTCTCATGGGGGACTTCAATCACCCTGACATTTGTTGGGAGAGCAATACAGCAGTGCACAGACAATCCAGGAAGTTTTTGGAGAGTGTTAGAGACAACTTCCTGGTTCAAGTGCTGGTGGAACCAACTAGGGGCCATACTCCTCTTGACCTGCTGGTCACAAACAGGGAAGAATTGGTAGGGGAAGTAGAAGTGGGTGGCAACCTGGGTGACTATGAGATGATCGAGTTCAGGATCCTGACAAAAGGAAGAAAGGAGAGCAGCAGAATACATACCCTCAACTTCAGAAAAGCAGACTGACTCCCTCAGGGAACTGATGGGCAGAATCCCCTGGGAGGCTAATATGAGGGGGAAAGGAGTCCAGAAGAGCTGGCTGTATTTTAAAGAAGCCTTATTGAGGGTGCAGGAACAAACCATTCCAGTGTGCAGAAAGAATAGCAAATATGGCAGGCGACCAGGTTGGCTTAACAGATAAATCTTCAGTGAGTTTAAACACAAAAAGGAAGCTTAGAAGAAGTGGAAACTTGGACAGATGACTAGGGAGGAGTATAAAGATATTGCTTGAGCTTGCAGGGGTGTAATCAGGAAGGCCAAAGCACAATTGGAGTTACAGCTAGCAAGGGATGTGAAGTGTAACAAGAAGGGTTTCTACAGGTATGTTAGCAAAAAGAAAAAGGTCAGCGAAAGTGTGAGACCCTTAATGAATGGAGGAGGCAACCTAGTGACAGATGATGTGGAAAAAGCTGAAGTACTCTGCTTTTTTTGCCTCGGTCTTCACAGACAAGGTCACCTCCCAAACTGCTGTCCAGGGCAACACACTATAGGGAGGAGGTGAGCAGCCCTCAGTGGTGAAAGAACAGGTTAAGGACTATTTTGAAAAGCTGGACATGCACAAGTCCAAGGGTCTGGATCTAATGCATCCGAGGGTGCTGAGGGAATTGGCTGATGTGATTGCAGAGCCATTGGCCATTATCTTTGAAAACTCGTGGCGATCTGGGGAAGTCCCGGATGACTGGAAAAAGGCTAATGTAGTGCCCATCTTTAAAAAAGAGAAGAAGAAGGATCCTGGGAACTACAGGCCAGTCAGCCTCACCTCAGTCCCTGGAAAAATCATGGAGCAGGTCCTCAAGGAATCAACTCTGAAGCACTTAGAGGAGAGGAAAGTGATCAGGAAGAGTCAGCATGGATTCACCAAGGGCAAGCCAGTGTGTAGGCTCCGGTGACTGACGTCTGGATTCCAGTGACCAGCGATGGGGTTGTGGAGACCTCAGTTGGGGCTCCGGCGACTGATGCCACTCCGAGGATTGGTGCTGGAACTCCGGGGAGCGCCGAGGCTCTGGGGAGCGGCACCCGTGAACCAGCACTTTTCAGGTGACCACTGTCGGAGTTCTGGGGACCAGCGGCATGCCTGCGGCCTGTTATCACAGATCCAGTGACCAATGTATGGATCTCAGAGATTGGTGCCTGGGGCTTGGCAATCACTAGGAACCTATCGAGTCGCTGTGGGCTTGCAGTTCGGGACATGGCTCTGGTCCTGTTGAGCAGGCTAGGGTACGGTGCCATGGGGGTGATTTGTGCAGGGGAGCCATTGAGGGCTTTCCCCTAGAAACGGGTGGGCGGGAGGGATCCTTAGGCCTCTCTTCCCGAGAAATAGGTGTCACCGGGAAGGAGAAGATGTCTTTGGCTGCCTGAAAGGCTTCTGGGGTGGATGGCACCATGAGGTATCATGTGCGTCTATCACTCCCTGGGGTAGGAGGCAGGTCGCGGGATGGACTAGGCCCAATAGACGAAGCTGCCGTGTGGCTACGCTCCGGCGAGATGGCCCGACTCAGTCCAGGCTCCTCTTCTCCCTTGTCCTTACCTTTATGGAACCCCAGGTAGCGTCCCCTTCCGGCATGCTTCTTGTGCCTTTTGGCCAGTACCAGTGAAAAGAATCGGTGCCAGGGGGGCACACTTCATGTCAATGTCAAAGTACTTGGCACCGAGTCTGTATATGCCAGCTCTGAGGCCACTGCAAGAGCAGACTTTATGAGGAGCATGCGGAGTCTGATGTCTCTCTCCTATCTGGTCTGGGGCTTGAATCTCTTGCAGATTCAGCACTTCTCATGAATGTGAGACTCACCCAGACACTTTAAACAACTAAGATATGGATCGCTGATCGGCATAGGCTTCTTGCAGGGATCCCATGGCTTGAAGCCCGGGAAGCTGGGCCTGCCCTGTCCCCGAGTTAAGACCCTCAGGGGACTAAGAATGATAACTAAGTACACTAACACTATAAAGAAACTGATAACTACGTACAACTATTTACACAATAAAAGTTCAAAGTACCACTGAAAGGGAAATCCTTTGATAAGCAAGGGGAGCATTTCAGCACTGAGACTGGCGGTAAGAAGGAACTGAGGGAGGGAGCCGGCAAAGTCAGAGGACGCCAGAGCCAGTCCCCTATGGATACCACTGAGGAAAAAACTTCCGGCACTGGTGCATGTGGCAAGCACATAAACCTACAATAGAATAGACATGAGCAATCACTTGAAGAAGGAGGTTGAGAACACCTGCCTTAAACCCACCCTATCCCAGTATTGTACAGTCAAATCAGCACTGCACAACAACCCAACCCTAGGCTCTTACTCCATCACCCATACCTCAACGAGAGATAAGATATATATTTCCTTCTTATCCGTTTCTCCTGGCACCGGCAATACTCTGTATGACCTCCCTCACCATGCAGCCCTTCAACTGGTGAATGAAGACCAGAATCTGCACTGACAAGGAGGCTTAGGGTCAGTGATACACAGCGGGGCACCCTCCTTCTACAAGTAGCTCATGGGTGGGCTAGGAAGGATGTGGCTGTGTCCTCTCTATCCCAACTCGACTACATGGTTGAAACTGAATGGACTATGGGTTCCACCCTATCCCTAGAAGCATTCAGTTGCCGACACCAATGAGTTAGCGGGATGAACGTGCAAACGGTTGCATAACTATGACAGAGGCCAAGAGAGTTCTAGGTCTGAAAAGCTGAGGGAGGAGATGGCTGCACCCAGGTACTATGGTGATGGGGACCATTAAGGTACCCAGATAGAATATACAGTAGAGAAAGACAAAAGGGAGCAACTGAGGGAGGATGTGACTGACAAGGGCAGATGAGGGGCAATAAACTATCCTCAGGAGTCCCAGACTGGGAAACCCCTGAATAACAGGCACTGAAATTGCCAACATCCTCTCTGGAGCTGTGCCAATCAGAGACCAACATAGAGGGAAAGAAGAGTCACCACCATAGGGCAGCGCTGTGTTTCCCTACCCCAAGCTAGTCAGTCAAGGGGGAGACAAAGGGCAGTGTCATGGTGGCCCCTCCCTACAAGCCAGATGGGATAGGACGCCATCTTTCCTGTTAGCAGAGAGGGTGCTCCCTCCCAACTACCCCTTATTCTGACCTTGGTTGGACCACAGACACCAACCAGACTCCAACCCCACACCTCAGTGTCACTTCTCCAGAGAAGGTGCTTCTGCAGTAGCTCTGCCCACAGGTCCCCCATGGGGCCTTGGCCTTCAGGGCCTTGATTAGGCATCACCTTTCCTGTGCTCTCTAGCGGGCCTGGGTGGGTCTGTACCAGGACACAGGGCCCATCTCGTAACTAAGGCTGTGAGTTTGTCACAGAGGTCACAGATTCCGTGATTTCTGCAGCAGCTGATGCGGCTAGCCTGGGCACCACCTGAGCAGCCCTGGGCCAGCTGCACAGGCCGCTGCTGGGTCAGCTTCAGGCTGCCACGTCCCCCACACAGGAGCGGCGGTGGTCACAGGATGCCGTGTCTGCTCTCCTGCAGCAGTGGGGTTCCTGCCCACTTCCCCCCGAGCACCTGTGGCGACCCCAAGCTGCCCCTGCCCCAGAGTACCCAAGATTTAGTCTGGAGTATATAGTACAAGTCATGGACAGGTCATGAATTTTTGTTTACTGCCCATGACCTGTCTATAACTTTTACTAAAAATACCAGTGACTAAAACATAGTCTCATGGGGGCCAAGTGGGTCCAAACTGGGGGTTTCACAGCTCAGGCACTGAAGATGGAGAAAAAGGAGGAATTGGTGTTCAAAGCCCCCCCCCATCTATCCACGGGTCCCTCTCTTACTCATGGGCCCCCCCATCTCCACTTGCACACCTCACCCCCCCCCCATCCTCCCATATACCCAGTCCGCTCAGCTCACTCTCTCTCTCTCATGCACAACCCCCACAGGTACCTCACCCCTCAATCCTCCTGTCTATCCATGCAGCCCCCCATCCTGCTATGTCCCCACCCCCATGGGCCCCCCATCCTGTTCCCCCACCTCAGCCCCGCCCCAGGCACCTTACCCCTCAGTCCTCCCACCTACCCACAGGGCCCTCATCCTGCTTCCCAACCCCACCCCCGTACCTCACTCCCCAATCCTCCCACCTACCCACAGGACCCCCCAACCTGCTCCCCTGCCTCAGCCCCCCTGCCCAGCACCTCACGCCCCAATCTTCTCATCTACCCACAGGCCTCCTCCCCTGCTCCTCCCTAGCTCCCCTAGGTACCTGACCCCCCAATTCTCCCACCTACCCACAGGCCCCCCATCCTGCTCCCCAACTCCAGCACCTCACCGCTCTATCCTGTCATCTATCAATGGGACCCCCATTCTGATCTCTCACCCCACCAGTCCCAGGCACCTTTACCCCCCAATCCTCTCACCTGCCCTCGCGCCCCATTCCCAAACCTTAGGACGCTGCCCTGGAAAGGGCGGGTTTTCACCAATCTGTATAGCACGAAAGTGACGTTACTAGGGGAGACCCAACGTCCGTTCGGTACGTCAGTCGAGGCCACACCACGGCGCTGAAAAGCCGGGGTAGAGGAAAGGGATGAAGTAGTGCATTGTGGTAAATGTGGTCCAAACCTCTCCCGCCTCTATCTCCCATGAGTCCCTGCGGTCCCATTTTCCCCCGCCTCTATCTCTTATCGGTCGTCGCAGGGTCCACTCATGGCCTCCCTTTTCAAGGGCGGGGGCGCTGCGAGGTCGGAAGCGTACGTGGCAGTGGCCGTGACAGGCTGTGCAGTGACGAGTGGCGCCGCCATCAGAAGAAGGTCAGAGGAGCAGGAGGCTCCGATCTCACGGCGAGGGGGCCCATGACCTCACCAGCCTCAGTGCACCACGGGAATTGTAGTCCCCAATCTGGTCCACCTGAGCGGGTAACCCGCATCCCTAATCTCCGCTAGTGACCCATTCTTAATACTCTCCAGGCTTTCTTCCCGACTCTGCACCAGCTCCCCCAGTTACAGAACCGAAGCAACGTCTGGTTAATCTTTCCACTTGGCCAGTATTAGAACAAATACCGCCGCCACTTCCGGTCACTGTTCTCAGTCGGGCCCTATTAGAGAACTCCTAGGCCAACCTAACTTCCGGTCAATGTTCGCGGAAGGACATTA